>NC_090372.1:159745372-160089476 GCF_036365525.1 Heterodontus francisci | reverse complement strand
GTTGTGAGGAAGCTGAATTCATTTACACAAATACCTGATTGCTGAATAAGTTATTTTGTTCAGTCACTTTCCCAAAGATGAATCCTTAATTAATTATGAATTAATTATTTATTAATGAATTTGTTAAATTATAAATATTTGAGAAATATTTGAAAATAAAATAGAAAAAGGTCTGTTAGACATCGTTCTTGGTCAAACGCATGCTTAATGTTGCAAGAATTTGCAGTTTTGTAATTTAAACGACACTAAAATTCAAAGCAATTTACAAAAATGTACAGAGATCCTTCTATAATGAACTTTGGATATACCATGTCCATGATTTCAAGTATCATACATTACATCTAGTTAATACAGAAACAAAAAAACACCCACTCTACAAGTCCTTTCCCTTTCTACCAATAAGGAGTTTCTCCAGAACACTCAAAAACTGTACATCTTTTTCAGTGGGGTATCAGAATACCACACAAGGGGCTGAATTTTACTGGCCCCTTGACGCTGCAGATCGCGGCACAGGGCTCAGTAAAATGCTGCGGGGAGAGGGTTGCCTCAACATTGAGAAAGGCCCGCCGCATATTACTGGCAGCGGCAGGACCTCGGTGCGGCCGCCTCCACCGCACAGCGGCGGCACCACAATCAACATATGGTAATGATTACTTACCTTTGCTGATTATCCAGCCCACCGCCTCTCTACCGACACTGCCGGATTTTTCGTTAACTGGCAGCCGTCATGTGCTGTCCCATTCACGATCTGACAAGCCGCCAGGTCCTCATGCTGCATGACAAAAGGGAGGAGGGAGGGGGGATACACAGGGGTCTAACTCTGCATTCTGGGAGGAAGGGGGGATACACAGGGGTCTAACTCTGCATTCTTAAAGGGGGGGATATGCGGGGGTCTCTGCATTCTTAAAGGGAGGAGGGAGGGGGGATATGCAGGGGTCACTCTGCATTCTGAAAGAGATGGGGGCTGGGATTACTAGAAGGAAAGCTGTGTTGGCATGAAGGGAGGTACCGTGTACCATCCCTCCATTAATAGTGTACGCTCGGTGTTTGTGAGGGAGCAATGGCACACTAGGCACCCTGTGTGTGGGGAGGGTGACAGAAAGGGCAGGAGCATTAAGGCTTTATGAATGGTGGGGGCAATCGATTCAGCTGGTAGGATCTTGATGTGGTCATGCTGTGCCACTGAGTGTTGGCCAAGGTGGACAATGCCATGGCACGCCACATAGTTGATCCAGGAAAGCAGCTGATGTACCCTTCAACATCAATCCATGCCCTGTTAGGAACCTTCGAATACATGCAGGGTTCAACTTTATTAATCACGTGGAAATAGGTATGGCTTATCCTACATTGTGTGATCCTCTGCACGTGAGGATCCGTATGCGCAAGAGGCAATACCAACAGGCAGGTGCGATCCATGTAGAGGCCCCCGGTTGTGAGCAGCAGTCCCCAAGGGCAGCCTGCCATTACGGTTGCCGTGCATCTACAGGCCCCACATGACATGCCATCAGATGTCAGAGCACCAGTGTCAGAGAAGATTGTGCATATAGAGAGGGTGGTGACACGTCTCTGTGCCCTGCTCAAGGATGACTTACAGCCCATGGGTTCCAATGGGCACCCCATGCCTTTGTTCCTCATAGTGGCAGTGGTTCTCAAGCCTGTGCCTCTGCAGCCTTTTAGGGGCCCACCAGAGACCTTTGTGGGGTCACACAGTCAGCAGTGCACCAATGTCCTGCACCGGAGGGCCAGTGAGGATGTCCGCTTCAGGACGGACTCTCACAGCCAGACCCAGAGGGCCATTGGTTCTGGCACCATTGCCGGAGAACAATAGGTTATAATGTTCATATACTGCACACATGTGGCCATCAGGCCTACTGCCAGGCTATCACCTGCAGACGTCACCATTAAAGGAGCCCTGTCAATCTAGGTGAAGCTGGTATGTGAACACCGCAGATGCTTGCAGCGAATATGTGACCACTTCTCAGGCAGCTGCCATGACATCTGGGTCTTGCGCCAGTCCTGGCTGCCACCGCTGCTCACTGAACTGGTTCAGATGGAGAGGTGGCTTCTTGGAGAGAAGGGCTATCCTTTGCAGACATGGCTCCCAACACCAGTGAGAGACTCCACTACTGCTGCAGAGGAGAGATACAACGCTAGTCACTGAGCTACATGAGCCACCACAGAGCAGGAGATCGGCATGCTGAAACAGCACCTCCAATGCCTGGATGGATAGGGTGATGCTCTGTACTACGGGCCGAAAAGGCCAGCTCCTTTCTTTGCTGCTTTGCACAACTACGCACCCAATAGGGGCCAGGCCTGGCATGATGAGGAGAGACGTCAACAGGATTCCTCCTCGGACTATGAAGACGCTGAGGACCTACAACATGAAAGACGCATGGGAGGACAGATGGAACCCAGGCTCTGCACGCAGTGCTAGCAGTGAGCTAGGGACGTACGGAAGTGGCTTATCAGACAAAGGCTGTCTGCTCCATAGGAACCAACATGAGCTCTGCAAGCCACACATCACACTCGCTCACCTGCTGCGCACCAGTCTACATCTGCAGCATCCCTGTGTAAACCATTAGAGGCAGCAGCTGACTGAGCTAATGTCCATGTCACTGAGTTCATAGAAACACTCATGAGTAATGGTGGCATGGCAATGCTGTTATTGCATATGTTGGGTCTCCTGAAGGGCCAATGGTGCAAAGGGATGTGACATTGGCACTACATGCTGGCACATCATTCACACAGAGAAAAGGACACGCAAGCAGGTGAGGAACATTTAGTGAAAGATGTATTTACATTGCTGTGACACCCGTGCATTCCCATTTGTGTCAGTGTGTTCTCTGTAAACCTCTAATAACCTTTTATGGTCTATTTAAGTCTCACGTCCTGGAATGTGCAAAATTATTATTCACCCAGGTGTGGAAGAAATGCTACACTTGAGTGGGAGAAGGGGATTGCAACTTCACAGGATACTGGGACACAGCAGGGTAAGTATGTGGCAGCAAAGCGAAAAGTGCTGGGGTAACTCAGCAGGTCAGGCAGCATTTGTGGAGAGAGAAGCAGAGTTAACTTTCAGGTCTGTGAACTTGGACAAGTTAACTCTGCTTCTCCCTCCACAGATGCTGCCTGACCTGCTAGATTTCTGCAGGACTTTCTGCTTTGCTGCTAGATTGACAGCAGCCCCACTCTTCAGTTTAAAATAGGGACCCAGCACCTGCTGCACAGCTGTCAAAAACACTCACTGCGCCGAATGTCCCGCCTCTCCCCGCGTAATATGGGGAGGGCGGCTCAGCTCCATGATTCTAATGAGCCCCGCGATTAATATCATGGGGGCTCAGCGGCAGCCGGTGAATGCGGGCACGCCGCCAAGTTTAAAGGGCGCTGCCACAGACAGTGGCGCCCCAGTAAAATTCAGTCCAAGATATATCTAAAACTGGTAATTTTTGAAATGAAATTCACAATGCTTTTAGTGGCACAGAGATATTCCTAGCACACATTTTATAACAGGTAAAGTCAAGTTAAGAAAGACTACTTTCCTGGTTTGCGATGTATGGAAAGAACGGAACCAAACCAGAAATGTAGGTGCATAAATGATTATTTGTGCTAAAAGTCAAGAGAAGTTTTTTTACGACAATTTCTGTACTGCTGAGCTATAAAAGCCGAAACAGATTTGAAATATGGCTATGAATTTAACAAATTGGCAGTCATTTATAAATATGCCACCATTATCTGTTCTGATGTACAAAGTGGTGATAGGCATATTTTAGCAACAATAGAATGTCATGGGCAAAAAAGGATATATCTAGATTTAAATTAAACCACATTCAAATATCTGGAAGTAGGGATATCAGTCAGTTTCTGTAAAGAGAAAGGTGTTATAACCTTTCATTGGAACACAATTCTGATGAAGGATTTTTTCAGGTTACCCAACTGAAATATCATAAGCCATCTTTTCTCTTTACAGATGCTAGCTCACTTACTCTGTAGTTCAATTTTTTTATTCAGTCTTTCCAACATTGATAGTTTTATTTTTCAGACTGAAAACTTGCCAGACCATTTTGTCTCAAGTTAAGGGCATAACTCTGGAAAATACCAACATTCAACTATCTAAAAAAGATAACAAGATTCTCTACCAGCTGCCTGCCAAAAATTCCCATAAATCTTAATTTGCTGAATTAACAGCTAATTTATTGTGTAAATACCTGTACAATTATCAGTCTGACCAACTCTAGCAGGAAAAGCATTAATGTTCAAAATTACCTTCCTATTTCCATTTCACATTAAATACGGTCTAACTGGATAACACAACCTAATTTCCAAAGTCAAAAGTTAGTTCATAAAAGAAACAATTGGACAGGTTTTCTTGAGTTTAAACAAGTAAATGGTGAGTTTACTGTACTTAAAAAAAAAAATCTAAACCCGATCTAGTTAAAACTAATAAAACTATACTACACTTTCACTCACACACACACAAACAGGTTACAGAGTGATAAGGGATAGTGAGTTGGATTAGAGTCCAGAATAAATAAAAATAATATACACAGTCTGTGGGATCTAGTAATTCTGCTGTCTTCTGGCTGAAGTTATGATCTTGAAGTCTTTGGCGGGAAGAAGTACACTTTCTGGCTGGCCCACCTGGTTCAGGGTTTTTCTTGGAAACAGTTGTAGGTGGCTTTCCTCCCAGGGTCTCTGTCTGTAGCAATGGTAGTCTTGGGTGTTCCACAGTCACAGACAGGTTTCAAACTTGCAATGTTATCGGGAGAAAGACACGCACACAGCCCCACTGAGATCTTGTCTGGTTAGCATGCAAAGCCTGTCCACTTCAAAGTCTCAGGACTTTTTGCAAAAGACTGCTAGTTTTCCTCAGATGGGGAGGCAGTCACATTATTATCCAGTGGCCTCGTCTGCAGTTGAATTAGATTCGAGTCTAAATATTTTCAATCTCTCTCGAGTATGTTTCAATGTTCACCCCCTAGAGCTATGACTCCACTGTTAATGTTCCAAGAAGACTTTGAATGTTTTGCCATTATAAGTGAAGCTGTTATCTGATTCCAAATTCATAAGGCATTGTCCTGGATGCAACCTCATTAGACATGCATCTCCAATTCGATGTCCTGGAATGTGAGGTATTTCAACACAAATTGTAATGGCCATCTTGGCTGTCAGCTTTTTAAAAGTTAACTGTAGAATCCCAGCTCCTTTTTAAAAGTTTAAATGTAGGTTTCCAAGCGATGAATTAAAAATCCTCATTTGGTATAGCATGTTTTCTTGACACTATCTTGATTGAGGTAGTCCAACCACAACTTTTGGGTTCCGCCAGGGTCACTCAGCTCCTGACCTCATTACAGCCTTGGTTCAAATATAGATAAAAGAGCTGAACTCAAGAGGTGAGGTGAGAGTGACTGCCCTTGACATCAAGGCAGCATTTGACTGAGTATGGCATCGAGTCCTAGTTAATCTGAAGTCAATGGGAATCAGGGGGAAAACCCTCCGCTGGCTGGAGTCATACCTAGCGCAAAGGAAGATGGCTGGGGTTGTTGGAGGTCAATCATCTGAGCTCCAGGACATCACTGCAGGGGTTCCTCAGGGTAGTGTCCTAGGCCCTACCATCTTCAGCTGCTTCAACAAGCACCTTCCTTCAATCATAAGGTCAGAAGTGGGGATGTTCGTTGATGATTGCACAATGTTCAGCACCACAACTCTTCAGATACTGAAGCAGTCCGTATAGAAATGCAGCAAGACCTGGACAATATCCAGGCTTGGGCTGATAAGTGGCAAGTAACATTTGCGCCACACAAGTGCCAGGCAATGACCATCTCCAACAACAGAGAATCTAATCATCTCCCCATGACATTCAACGGCATTACCATCGCTGAATCCCCCACAATCAACATCCTAGGGGCTACCATTGACCAGAAACTGAACTGGAGTAGCCATATAAATACCGTGGCTACAAGAGCAGGTCAGAGGCTAGGAATCCTGTGGCGAATAACTCACCTCCTGACTCCCCAAAGCCTGTCCACCTTCTACAAGGCACAAGTCTGGAGTGTGATGGAATACTCTCCACTTGCCTGGATGGGTGCAGCTCCAACAACACTCAAGAAGCTCAACACCATCCAGGACAAAGCACCCCGCTTGACTGGCACCCCATCCACAAACATTCACTGCCCCTACCACCGACGCACAGTGGCAGCAGTGTGTACCATCTACAAGATGCACAGCAGCAATGCACCAAGGCTCCTTAGACAGCACCTTCCAAACCCACGACCTCTACCACCTAGAAGGACAAGGGGAGCAAATGCATGGGAACGCCACCACCTGCAAGTTCCCCTCCAAGTCACACACCATCCTGACTTGGAACTATATCGCCGTTCCTTCACTGTTGCTGGGCCAAAAGCCTGGAACTCCCTTCCTAACAGCACTGTGGGTGTACCTACCCCACATGGACTGCAGCGGTTCAAGGCGGCAGCTCACCACCACCTTCTCAAGGGCAATTAGGGATGGGTAATAAATGCTGGCCTGGCCAGCGACGCCCACATCCCATGATTTAAAAAAAACTGCACCTCATATTCCAGAACTGGTCTCACCACTGACTGTATGATATCAGTATAACTTGTTTTGATTTTAGTCCAATGCTCTTCAGAACCTGATTTGCTTGACCAGATGCTTTCAAACAAACAATCTCAAAATAGTTCGATGATGAAGGCATTCAGCTCATAAACTCATCCATCCAGCCCAATGTATTTACCAATGACATAAGGGGATATTGAGGATAGTGTGGGGAAAAAGGCATTGAAGAGGATGATCAGCCATGATCGTATTTAATGGCATGGCAGGTTCGATGAGCTGAATGGCCTACTCCTGCTCCTATGTTCCTATGTTCATTCAAATTCAGCCATCCAAAAACATCCTACCAACTCCACATTGCAGCACCCAATTATACCTTAAGTGTTTTCAGGAATTTCACCTCCACTATTTTATCTGGTAGTTTGTTCTATACATTGATCACTTTGCAAGAAGAACTTCCTGATATCATCCCTAAATTTGCCTTTTATTAGTTCAAACCTTTGTCTCCTTGTTAGAGGACATGGGTGAACAAGGGTTATAATGTAGAATGCTGACTCCAATATTCTAGAGAAATAGCACACAAATGGAGCCAAAAGATCCAATTCTCAGCCTTACCAACATTCTTCAAAGACAGATTCCACTTGCACTCTCTAAAACTTGAAAATATCCTTATTACTGGAAGCTAATTACTAACACTAATTATTGAAAGCTAACATGCAGGTATAGCAAGCAATTAAGGTGGCAAGTGGTACGTTGGCCTTCATTACAAGAGTTGTTGAGTATAGGAATAAAGATGCCTTACTGCAATTATATAGAGCTTTGGTGAGATCACACCTGGAGTACAGTGTGCAGTTTTGGTCTCCTTACCTAAGGAAAGATCTACTTGCCATAGAGGGAGTGCAACAAAGGTTCACCAAACTAATTCCTGGGATGGAGGGATTGTTCTATGAGGAAAGATTAAATAGACTAGGCCTTTATTCTCTGGAGTTCAGAAGAACAAGAGGTGATCTCATTAAAACATACCAAATTCTTACAGGCTCAACAAGCTGATGCAGGAAGGATGTTTCCCATGGCTGGGGAGTCTAGAACCAGGGGACACAGTCTCAGAATAAGGGGCAGGTCATTTAGGTGGAAATGAGGAGGAATTTCTTCACTCAGGGTGGTGAATCGTTGGATTTCTCTGTCCCAGACAGGAGTGGAGGCTCAGTCATTGAGTATGTTCAAGACTGAGATTGATAGCTTCCTACATATTAAAAACATCAAGGGATATGGGGAATAGTGTAGGAAAAAACTGCTGAAGTAGAAGATCAGCCATGATCTCATTGAGTGATGGAGTCGGCTCCAGGGGCTGAATGGCCTACTCCGACTTATGTACTTATATGGTACTAAGCTCATTAAAACTAGTTTAAAATGGTGTAGAGAGGTTTGCAGAAAGGTAGATAACAAGCTGTTTGAAAGTTGAGTCAGCTTCACTCATATCAAAGGGTCACCAACTCAGAAATGTAAAGCTGCATGTGAACCAGGTGTAATCGTCATGCTGCTACATATACAGGCATTTCGACGAAGAAACTAAGATATTTAAAGAAGCACATCATTCTTTTAAAGTGTTACTGCATTTTCTTATATTCATTTCAGAGTATGATCAATACTCACTCCCACATTATTTTCCTGGAGAAACACTTACCTCGATTCTCAATCTCCAACTAGGTATTAACAAGGGGAGGATGGAAACAATAAATAAACTTAACCTGCCTTCATAGTGCTTCAAAAGTAATGCTGATAGACAACAAGAGCTGATCAGTTACTGGTCAGTGCTCTAAGCTAGGGTAATAATGAAATGTGGAAGGCAACATTGACATTTAAATATCACTATCCAGCATTTTATGACAGTCGATTCTGGTACTCCCAGTCGGTAATGAAGTACGCATGCTGTGTTGTTTTTAAGAGCTAACTTGATTTCTCAAAAAAAAACTTTTTAATTTCCCCCCCATATTTTATTATTCTGTTGCTGAAATCAGTTGTGAGATAGGAAGCAAGAGAGTGGGTCTAATGCAACTGTACTCTAATTGGAGCAATGTGGCAATGGTGTTCCCCAGGGATCTGGTCTGGAGCTTCAGCTTTTCACCTTATTTATTAATGACGTGGATGAAGGAATAGAGAATTGTTTGTCCATGTTTGCAGATGTCACTAATTTAGGAGGGACAATAAGTAGTGCAGATGGTGGGCAGGAAGTTATAGGGCGGCATAGATTAAGTGAGTAGGCAACTATAGCAAATAGAGTTAATGTGGGCAAGAGTAAGGTCATACACCCTGGATCCAAAGAAAGGTAAATCGAAGTATTTTCTAAATAGTGAGAAAACAGTAACTGTAAAGGAGCAGAGAGATTTGGGAGCCCAAGAATACAAATTAAAAACTAGTAGACAGGTACAAAAAGCAATCAAAAAGGCTAATGGAAAGTTAGCCTTTATCTCAAGGGGGCTGGAATATAAAGAAGTTATGCTGCAGTTGTATAGAGCCTTGATCAGATCCTATCTGGAGTTCTCTGTTCAGTATTGGCTACTTGCATTAGGAAAGATATATTGCCGTTGGAGGGGCTGCAATGCAGATTCACAAGAACAGGTTTTCAGGATTAAATTATGAGGAAAAATTACATAAACCTGGCTTCTATTCCCTTGAGAATAAAAGATCAACAGATGTTCTGATTGAGGTGCTTAAAATGTTAAATGGATTTGATAAGAGTAGATACAGAGAAACTGTTTCTTCTGGTAGGGGAATAAAGCGCAAAATCTTCACATTAGAGTTAGGCCATTCAGGAGTGAAACCAGGAAGCACTTTTTCCACACAAAGGATCGTAAAAATCTGGAACTCTCTCACCAAGCGGTGTGGATGCCAAAACAATTGGAGCCTCCAAAACTAAGATTTTTGTTGGGTAAAGGTATCAAGGGATTGGAGCAACAGTGGGTAAAAGGAGCTGAGGTGCAGATTAGACATGAATGAACTGAATGGCAGAGCAGGCTCAGCACAATGAATGGCCTACTCCTATTTCTAATGTTCCAAAGTGTTCATTTCTCCCACGCAGTTGCTGCTACTTTAACAACATGCCTGATTTTCAAAGGGATGTCATTACTGGCAGCCAGAACTCCCATGTGAAATAGGCAGGGCTTTGTAAATATATTCAACTTACAGTTCAGTGAGGCCATTGCAACACCAACATCATTTTGACACCAGTCATTTTGCAACCTTATCATCTGACTAATCTTGCTCCCACCCATCAACCATGGGAAGTTCAAATTCTGAAGTGCCTATTTCAAATGCTCTTTAAAGCAATCCTCAGATAAAGTGGAATAGAACTTTTTGAAATTTTTTTTTGAAGTAGTGTGTGGATTTTTTGACCTTAAAGGATTTGAAAATGCTTATAGTTGCTACTATGTTCTAACATTGCAATTATTTCTTGACAGGGGTCCTTCTAAGCATCCTACTCTACGAGGAGGAGGGAGAGGAGCTGGAGGAAGAAGCAGACAGAGATACAATTGGAGAGAGAGCAAATAGAAGGAAGTGTGCTTACAGAAATCTTTTTCTCCCAACCAAGTTTATAAGCCCAGAATTTACCTGCAATTCTCTAAGGAGCAGTGCATAAAGAGCCTTCAGTTCTTCACGGAGACTCACAAGAGTTGTGCCACCTCCTGCAACCAACCGGCACAGCACTGCCAATTACAATCTCGGTCACTACAGCCCTGTGCTTCTTTGCTTCTGGCTCCTTTCCACTATCGTAAGAGGTATCAACAACATCAGTCAGTCTGCAGTGTATAAAACAAGTGATTGATGCCTAGTTTGCTGAAGAAAGTTTGCACAGATTACAGGATACCGCCCAAGTCCAGCATGTCACTGACTGCACCCATATCACCATGGGTGCTCCTTCACATAATGCAACCAGGCTGTGCTCAGCAGAATCTCAAACTCTACGAGACTGGCAATACAAGTGAAGGCCCTATTCATTCATAGGGGGAGATGGTGGCAAAGTGCTAATGTCAGTGGACTAGTAATCTGGAGACCCAGGCTAATGTTCTGGGGACACGGGTTCAAATTCCACCATGGCAGCTGATGGAATTTAAATTTAATTAATAAATAAAAGTCTGGAATTGAAAGCTAGTATCAATAATGGTGCCACAAAACTATTGATGGTCATAAAAACCCATCTGGTTCACTCATGTCCCTTAGGGAAGGAAATCTGCCATCCTTACATGGTCGGGACTACATGTGACTCCAGACCCCCAGCAATGTAGTTGACTCTTAACTGCCCTCTGAAATGGCCTAGTAAGCCATTCAGCTCAAGAGCAATTAGGACCTTGCCAGCAATGCCCATATTCCATGAAATAAAAAAAAAATCCAGGCTGTTCAAGGTGGAGGCGATATTGCACCCCAATCCTGCATGGCCCCAGAATGTGCATCCCTGAGAGATGCTATTACTGGTGTTAGACTCCTGCAAGGGGTAGAGGCGCAGCTGCAGTGGCTACTGAGGTGATCATAAGCTCCATGGTTAACTGTAGAGTGTTTGATGCCAGGCATCAGAACCACATACAAGATAGTAGACTCTACCATATTATCAGGGAGGCCAATGATATTTAAGAAAAATCTTCATCTCTGTCCTCTTCAGCAAAGTTAGGACATGAGCTGCCCCTCCAGTTACCTTAGTCATTTTTGCTGCCTACATCTTTGAACTTATGCCTGGTCAAATTCACAATGCAGTCCTTTCAAAATTACTAAATGACACAGGGTTCCAATGTACAGAAGGATACAGAAAACATTCCAGTAATAGCTGTAAATCAGGAGGTGGAAGGAAAAGAGGAACTTAGTGAAATTACAATCACCAGGGAAGTGGTACTGACCAAACCGATGGAGCTGCAGGCTGGCAAGTCCCCGGGTCCTGATGGGCTTCATCCTTGGGTCTTAAAAGAGGTAGATGCGTTGGTGTTAATTTTTCAAAATTTGCTAGATTCTGGAAAGGTTCCATCAGACAAGTAAGTAGAAAATATAACCCCTCTATTCAAGAAATGGGAGCGGGGGGGTGGGGGTGGAGGAGGCAGAAAACAGGTAACTATAGGCCAGTTAGCTTGACGTCTGTCGGGCAAGTTGTTAGAATCGATCATTAAGGAGGCCATAGCTGGGCACTTAGAAAAACTCAAGGTAATCGGGAACAGTCAGCATGGTTTTATGAAAGGGAAATCATGTTAAACCAATTTATTGAAGTTCTTTGAAGGAGTAACATGCGCTGTGGATAAAGGAGAGCCCGTTGACGTACTGCTGTACAATCTCTATCACGAGGGAAAAGGTGCTGGACAAACTGATGGGACTAAAGGCAGACAAGTCGCCAGGACCTGAATGCCTGCATCCAAGGGTTTTAAAAGAAGTGGCTGCAGTGATAGTGGAGGCATTGGTTATAATATACCAAAACTCACTGGATTCCGGTAGGGTACCAGCAGATTGGAAAACTGCTAATGCGACACCCCTATTCAAGAAAGGAGGGAGACAGAAAGCAGGAAACTACAGACAGCTTATGACAGCTTAACATCAGTCATTGGGAAAATTCTAGAGTCCATTATTAAGGAAGAAATAGCAGGACATTTAGAAAAACATAATGCAATCTAACAGAGTCAACATGGTTTTATGAAAGGGAAATCATGTTTGAAAAATTTGTTAGAGTTCTTTGAGGATATAACAAGCAGAGTGGATAAAGGGGAACCGGTAGATGTAGTGTATTTGGATTTTCAGAAGGCGTTTGATAAGGTGCCACATAAAAAGTTATTTACAAAATAAGAGCTCAGGGTATTGGGGGTAATGTGTTGTCATGGACGGAGGACTGGCTAACACACAGAAGGCAGAGAGTTGGGATCAATGGGTCTTTTTCAGGTTGGAAAGCCGTAACTAGTGGGGTGCCACAAGGATCGGTCCTAGGGCCTCAACTATTTACTATCTATATTAATGACTTAGAGGAAGGGGCAGAGTGTAGTGTATCCAAATTTGCTGACAATACAAAAATAGGTGGGAAGGCATGTTGTGATGAGGACACAAAGCATCTGCAAAGGGATATAGATAGATTAAGTGAGTGGGCAAAAACTTGGTAGATGGTATTCAATGTGGGAAAGGGAGAGGTAATCTACTTTAGTAGGAAGAATAAAAAGGCAGATTATTATTTAGATGGAGAAAGACTACAAAATACTGTAGTGCAGAGGGATCTGGGTGTTCTTGTACATGAAACACAAAAGGTTAGCATGCAGGTGCAGCAAGTAATTAGGAAGGCAAATGGAATTTTGGCCTTTATTGCTAGGGGGTTAGAATTTAGAAATAGGGAAGTCTTGTTACAATTGTACAGGGTGTTGGTGAGGCCACACCTGGAGTACTGCATACAGTTTTGGTCCCCATATTTAAAGAAGGATACACTAGCATTGGAGGCAGTTCAGAAAAGATTCACTAGGCTGATTCCTGGGATGAAGGGGTTGTCTCATCAAGAACGGCTAAACAGGTTAGGCCTTTATTCATTGGAGTTTAGAAGAATGAGAGGTGACCTTATAGAAACGCATAAGATTTTAAGGGGGCTTGACAGGGTAGATGTTGAGAAGATGTTTCCACTAGTGGGGGAATCTTCAACTAGGGGACATAGTTACAGAATAAGGGGGCACACATTTAAAACTGATGCGAAGGAATTTCTTCTCTCAGAGGGTGGCGAATCTCTGGAATTCTCTACCTCAGAGAGTTGTGGAGGCTAGGTCACTAAATGTATTTAAGGAGGAGGTGGATAGATTTTTGAAATCTCGAGTCGTCGAGGGTTATGCCGGGCAGGCCCGAAAGAGGAGTTGAGGCCTGGGACAGATCAGTCATGATCTTATTGAAGGCGGGGCAGGCTTGAGGGGCTGAATGGCCTACTCCTGCTCTTATTTCTTATGTTCTTATGTACTTGGATTTCCAGAAGGCATCTTACAAGGTGCCACATAAAAAGGTTACTGTGCAAAGTAGGAGCTCATGGCGTAGAGGGTAACGTATTAGCATGGATAGGAGATTGGCTGGCTGGCAGAAAACAGATAGTATGCATAAATGGGTCCTTTTCTGATTGGCAGGATGTGACAAGTCCCACAGGGGTCTGTGCTGGGGTCTCAACTTTTTACAATTTATATCAATGACAGGTGAGGGAAGTGATGCCATGGTAGTTAAATTTGCAGATGACACAAAGATAGGTAGGAAAGTATGTTGTGAAGAGGACATAAGGAGGTTACAGACCGATACAGATAGGTTGAGCGAGTGGGCAAATATCTGGCAGATGGAGTATAATGTGGGATCATGTCAAGTTGTTCACCTTGGCAGGAAGAATAAAAAAAACAAAGTATTTCTTAAACAGGGAATGACTGCAGAATCCTGAGGTGCAGAGGGATCTAGGTGTTCCAGTGCATGAGTCACAAAAGGTTAGTATGCAGGTACAGCAAGAAAGAAAGAAGGCTAATGGAATGCTATCCTTTATTACGAGAGGAATTGGAAATAAAAGTAAGGTTGTTATGCTTCAGTTATACAGGGCGTTCGTGAGACCACATCTCAAATACTGTGTGCCGTTTTGGTCTCCTTATTTAAGGAAGGATATGAATGCATTGGATGAGGTTCACAGGAGGTTTACTAGATTGATACCTGGAATGAGCAGGTTGTCTTATGAGGAAAGGTTGGACAGACTGGGCTTGTTTTCACTGGAGTTCAGAAGGGTGAGGGGAGACTTGATTGAAGTATATAAGATCCTGAACGGTCTTGGCAAGGTGGATGTGGAGAGGATGTTTACTCTTGTGGGGGAATCCAGAACTAAGGGGCACTGTTTTAAAATTAGGAATCGCCCTTTTAGGACAGAGACGAGAAGAATTTTTTTCTCTGAGGGTTGTGTGACTTTGGAATTGTCAGCCTCAAAATGTGGTGGAGGCAGAGTCATTGAATATTTTTAATGTAGGTAGATTCTTGTTAGGCAAGGGAATCAAAGATTCTTCGGGGTAGATGGAAGTATGGAATTCAAGACAGAAACAGATCAGCCATGATCTTATTAAATGGCAGAGCAGGCTCGGCGGGCTGAATAGCCTACTTCTGCTCCTAATTTGTATGGTATGATCATATGTAGTTGGGAGGGTAAACACTAGCAGATCAGTGGCAGTGTACTGTAACACTAGGTTTTTATATTCAGTGTATGATATGCAAGTGTGAATGAAAGCATTAGTTGAGAAGAGAAAGGGAATATGTCAACAACCCCTGCTCTGTCAGGCCTCAAGCCTATTCATCTCCAATATTGACTGCTGTGTTTTCCTATGATATGATAGGTGGCCTCTTCCGTAGGAGTGAATGTTTGCATCATGGCCAGACGTTTTCCTTTGCTGGTTGTCTCCCTCCTGTTTTTGTTTTAAAGAAGTTTATAGAGTGGAAGCGGGTTAATGTGTGATCTGGGCAAGGGCTTTCAACCTTTAGCATCAAACAGTCATCTCATCATACAGTGCATGATGACAGGAAGAAGCAGAAAGCGAGATCACAATGGAGAAGTAGCTGTAAGGTTAGTAGCAATACTCGTAAGAGTCCAAGTAGAAAGGAGGTGCAGTAAAGATTTCGCTGCTGACTTAGTCTTTGATTATGGACAGCCATGGCAAAAGAAGGGAAGGATTGACAGTGCTGAAGCTAAGAGTGGGTCCTGTGGGGCCGTGTAGAAGTCTCACTTTGATATTTCTGGTGACACCATTATATTTCTTTCTGCATGGCAGCTAGATCCTGGATAAAAAGTTGATCACACTCACCAATTTGCAATTGCTAGATAAAAATAGGCCAAGGACCATCTACTTCATCTTCTATTGTCCTGGCAGTCGCACGATACAATGATAATTAAATTGTCGACTAATCATAGCAACCACAGAACCATAGTAAAGTTACTGCACAGAAAGAGGCCATTCAGCCCATTGTTTCTGCGCTGACTGAAAAAACTAGCTGCCTATCTAATCCCACCTTCCAGCTCCTGATCCATAGCCTTGCAGGTTACAGTACTTCAGGTGCAGTTCCAGGTACCTTTCAAGTGAGTTGAGGGTTTCTGCCCCCACCACTGATTCGGGCAGCAAATTCCAGACGTCCACCACCCGCCAATCAATGGATCTCATAATAGCACAAAGAAAAATCCAATAATGGAGAGAATGTCCAAAGTCACCTTTCTCCTACCAAGCATTCACATGTCTCAAATTATTCATATACTGTATCCCAAAATATTATTTTCAGAAATTCCATCCAAAAATACTAACTGCTCCATGGCCTTCCTAGGGAGTCTGTTCCAAAGATATGTCTTGGTATCCACCAACCATCTGAAGGGCCTGAGGACCTCCTTTCTATTGCCAACTTCCTCCACGAGAATCTCCACAACTGTATCTGAAAACCTGAGGGCCCTGCTAGAATTCTTCCTCCCCTCTCATCACCTTGCAACTCCACAGGAGTGCTTTTCTGTGTTGGCCACAAAAAACACACCTTCCCTTAAGCTAAAAAAAAAGCAAAATACTGTGGATGCTGGAAATCTGAAATAACAGCAAGAAATACTGGAAATACTCAGCAGGTCTGGCAGCATCTATGCAGAGAGAAGCAGAGTTAACGTTTCAGGTCGGTGACCCTTCTACAGAACTGGCAAATATTAGAAATGTGAGAGGTTATAAGCAAGTAAACTGGGGGTGGGGCAAGAGATAACAAAGGAGAAGGTGTAGATCTACACCTTCCCTTAAGCTGCTGCTCAGTTTCAAGAACCTGCAGCAGCACCTGATTTCCAACCTAATTGAGATGTTGCCTATGGGCAGCTGTTCCATGCTGATAGCCCATTTCAACCATGCAAATGAGGGATGAATCAGAAACTAGGACAGCCAAGCAGCCATTTCACTTGCCCTACCCACCTCCTGATATTTTAGTCCACCAATAGGAAATTAAGTCCCAATGTCTTGAGTTTATTTCTCAGTAACAATTAGTGTTGCTATGTTCAATATGGAGATACTTCATAAAGATAAAACCAAGCTTGTATTAATATTCTTAATTATGGAAACATACCTAGATCAAAAGGGTCTTAAATTTACTAATCCATTCTACTAGGTTTTACTACTAAACCAATGAAGGTGGTAAGTTCATTTCCCCTTTCAAACAAAACATATTACAAAAGTATAGTTCATCTGTAATAAATTATTTTCTGCATGTAAGAGGCGCCATTCAAATTATTTGAGCTAACATAACATTCTAGTATTTTCCATGCTTCTGCAGAAATGTTACTGCATTCTTGACCCATCAATACACAATTTATTACTCACTTCATTTCAATATTGTTGACACAATAAGATGGCGAAAAACAGAAAATTCTCTAAGAATACTCCATGTTCCCTATCAAATGAAGTGGTTGCTTTTAAAATATATTGCTAAAGCTTACTTGATAATATTTCTGCTTGCTCTACAATGGTATATTGACAACATAGCTTGCTTTCCTACAAATGTTCTCCGCATGAGTTTAAGTCATGTTCACATTTTTGAAACAAATTCTGAATAAACACTTACTTGATTCTATTCTAAACATTACATATGAAGCACAATAATAAGCCTGCCTTCTTTTCAAGTACTTAACTTACAATTTTCAAAAACGAAGTTCCTATTTCAACAAAACAAATTCTGATTAACTTCAACAAAATTTCTCTTTCCTTTGCCTTAAAAAGACCATGACTGGTGCTAGGATAACATTTCGCAGGTGATAAAAAGGCCTCAAACTCTCACCCAAGTGGCCATTTTTCATGTTCAGCCTAGATGACTGCCAAGGGATTGAGGGGTGGGTGTAAAAATTATAATATTTTTCAAAACAGAATGTCATTACGCATACAGACACACAACAGCTTTGCATTACCTCTACCACATAAGTGTCAATAATGTTTTCACGGGGCAATAACCAGTGGACCACTTCTTCCTCACTCATCACTGGAGCAAGCTCAAACTGCTTTAGATAATTAAAGAGCAGCTCTTGTACTCTTTTTATATCCTTTTGCTCCATTGGCCTCAAACCTGTTGTCTTGGGGGTCTAGCAGAAAAGAAATATAATGGAATTGTCAATAAGATAAACAGAATTTGGTATTGCCACTTGTAGTGAAAATGCAGTTTAGCCTCCCTTTATGCCATCCGTCTATGTTCTACCTTTATTTGAACCCATGCCATACCAAAATAAGCAAAGCCACTAACTGTAATGAGTGTATATTTTATATTTAATAAAAAAAACAAATACTGACTTTCCAACAATTGCACCACAGAATATTTTTTAAATGGTAATTCTTTTAGCTACAAGGAATTTTTCTTCCTAATAATTTGACACAACAAATATTGCAGGGTACAATACAATTTAAGATGGGCAATGTTGCTAAGTATTATTGATCTGAAAGTGTTCAATTCTTCTCTCACCGAAACAAATGCTGTAGGAAAGGGACAAAAATAAGCCAATTGAGAAAGAGCTTCACTATCTCCATAGCATCTATTTTAGGATGCAAGTGATTTGAGCTGCTTACATCTGGTAGCCTGTATAGCTTCATGGTTCTCTGTAAAGTCATGTTTCTGCTGAGATGAGAGAACTTCACTTCCACCAGCTTCCTGGGGTTCAGAGATCGATGCCAGTACCTTGGAATAAAACAATATTAATCTTAAATCAAATGATACTCAGTAATGTCCTAATACCAATGGCACTTGGACCACAAGCTTCTAAGTGTATTAACAGCAAATTAAATACAGTCTGGTGCTGTGCCCGAATGGTAGGTTGAGGGTTTCTAACCACAGATGTAAAGTTCTGAACCTGGTCGCAGAAAGAAGTTGAGCGGAGTCCATGCACCTCATCATAAATTGTAGGGAAAGTCACCCAAGCCACTTTGTACAACTTGAAGTCACAGCCAAGATTATCTGTGGCCATTTCTTTGTATCCCCTCATCATCCATATTCAGTTAATCCCTTCCAATCCCAATTGCTTCTGTGTCTGCCTTGGAATAATTTCTCCCCAGGATTAAACTCTCCCTCAAGCCACTTACAAACTCCCAATTGTTTAATGTTTGACAACTGCACAAATGGCAATCTGCTCCATCACTCCTTAACCTTCACCACTGATGCCCATCCTTACTCTCTTCCATGCTGGCTGTTCCCACTGGTATGACCACCGATCTTTGCTCTCGCAATTCCAAGGGTGCAGTCCTGAGCATATCTGGCACACAACCGATTTAGTCATCCACTGCCAGTTCTGGCTGAAATACATCAAGCACCATTAGGCCTTGCTCTCCTCTGCCAAAACCACTCACTATTCCAGGATCATCCTGAAAAGCAAAGATAACCCCAGCTTGTTTTCTCCACTATCATCTGTCCCCTGATAACTCCACCACCTCCAAAACAAATGCGAGGATGCATGGAGTTCTGTGTTAGTGATATTGAGAACATGTGTCCAACTACCTGTCACATTCCCCTTTCCTGCCAAACCTCCTCCAAGATTGCCATCCATTTCCTTCATACTGCAGCCCTGAACCAACATATTTCTCTAGTTTCTCTATCACCGTCCATGTACGCTCTAAGCTCATCTTGTGCACGAGATTTACTTCCCACAATCTTGACTCCATTCCTAATAAACTACTGACTAGGCAATATCCCTTCCTGACCTCCATGCTCCCCGACAATGTAAATGCTTCACTCTCCTCAGGCACTGACCCACATCAGCAAAGTGATGGAAGGTGTAGTCAACAGTGCTATCAAGCGGCACTTAAGACAGCAATAACCTGCTCACCGTTGCTCAGTTTGGGTTCTGCCAAAGCCACTTGGATCCAGACCTCATTGTAGACTTGGCCCAAACATGGACAAAAATAGCTAAATTCCAGATGTTATAGAATCAGAGTTATACAGTACAGAAACAGGCCCTTCGGCCCATCGTGTCCATGCCAGCCATCCAGTACCCAACTATTCTAATCCCATATTCCTGCACTTGGCCCGTAGCCTTGTATGCTATGGTGTTTCAAGTGCTCATCTAAATACTTCTTAAATGTTGAGGGTTCCTGCCTCAACCGCCTCTTCAGGCAGTGCGTTCCAGATTCCAACCACCCTCTGGGTGAAAACATTTTTCCTCAAATCCTCCCTAAACCTGCTACCCCTTACCCTAAATCTATGCCCCCTGGTTCTTGACCCCTCCACTAAGAGAAAAAGTTTCTTCCTATCTAACCTATTAATGCCCCTCATTATCTTGTACACCTAAATCTTGTCCCCCCTCAGCCTTCTCTGCTCCAAGGAAAACAACCCTAGCCTTTTCAATCTCTCTTCATAGCTGAAATGCTCCAGCCCAGGCAACATCCTGGTGAATCTCCTGTGCACCCTCTCCAGTGCAATCACATCCTTCCTATAGTGTGGTAACTAGAACTGTTACACAGTACTCCAGCTGTGGCCTAACTAGCATTTTATACAGCTCCATCATAACCTCCTTGCTCTTATATTCTATGCCTTGGCTAATAAAGGCAAGTATCTCATATGCCTTCCTAACCACCTTATCTGTGCTGCTGCCTTCAGTGATCTATGGACAAGTACACCAAGGTCCCTCTGACCTTCTGTACTTCCTAGGGTCCTACCATCCATTGTATATTCCCTTGCCTTGTTAGTCCTCCCAAAATGCATTACCTCACACTTTTCAGGATTAAATTCCATTTGCCACTGCTCTGCCCATCTTACCAGTCCATCTATATTTCCCTGTAATCTAGGGATTTCCTCTTCACTATTTACACCACCAATTTTCGTGTCATCTGCGAACTTACTGATCATACCTCCTATATTCACGTCTAAATCATTAATGTACACTACAAACATTAAGGGTCCCAGCACCGATCCTGTGGTACACCACTGGTCACAGGCTTCCAATCGCAAAAACAGCCCTCGACCATTACCCTCTGCCTCCTGCCACTAAGCCAATTTTGGATCCAATTTGCCAAATTGCCAATCTCCCATGCGGGATCTTATCAAAAGCTTTACTGAAATCCATGTATACTACATCTAGTGCTTTACCCTCAACTACACATCTGGTCAACTCCTTGAAAAATTCAATCAAATTAGTTAGACACGATCTCCCCCTGACAAAGCGATGCTGACTATCTCTGATTAACCCCTGCCTCTCCAAGTGGAGAGTAATCCTGTCCCTCAGACATTTTTCCAAGAGTTTCCCAACCACTGATGTTAGACACACCAGCCTGTAATTACCTGGTTTATCCCTGCTACCCTGCTTGAATAATTGCACCACATTCGCTGTCCTCCAGTCCTCTGGTACCTCTCCTGTGGCCAGAGAGGATTTGAAAATTTGTGTCAAAGCCCCTGCTGTCTCCTCCCATGCCTCACATAACAGCCTGGGATACATCTCATCTGGGCCTGAGGTGGGAGCGACTGCCTTTGACATCAAGGTAACATTTGACCGAGTGTGGCATCAAGGCGCCCTAGCAAAATTGAAGTCAATAGGAATTGGGGGGAAATTCTCCACTGCTTGGAGTCTTACCTAGCTCAAAGGAAGATGACTGTGGTTGTTTGAAGGCCAAACATCTAAAACCCAGGGTATCATTGCAGGAGTTCCTCAGGTAAGTGTTCTAGGCCCAACCATCTTCAGCTGCTTCAGCAATGATCTCATCTCTAACAAAAGGTCAGAAGTGGGGATGTTCGCTGATGATTGCACAGTGTTCAGTACCATTTGATACTCCTCAGATACTGAAGTAGTCTGTACCCACATGCAGCAAGACCTGGACAACATTCATGCTTGGGCTGATAAGTGGCAAGTAACATTCATGCTATATCGGCGCCCGGCAATAATCATCTCCAACAAGGAGAGAATCTAACCATCTCCCCTTGACATTCAACTGCATTACCATCGCTGAATCCCCCATCATCAACATCCTGGGGTTACCATTGACCAGAAACTGAACTGGACCAGCCACATAAATACTGTGGCAACAAGAGCAGGCCAGAGTCTGGGAATTCTGTGGCGAGTAACCCACCTCCTGACTCCCCAAAGCCTGTCCATCACCTACAAGGCACAAGTCAGGAGTATGATGGAGTACTCTCCACTTGCCTGGATGACACCATCCAGGACAAAGCAGCCCGCTTCATCAGCAACCCATCCACCACCTTAAACATTCACTCCCTTCACCACTAGCAGTGGCAGCAGCGTGTACCATATACAAGATGCACTGCAGCAACTTGAAGCCTCCTTTGACAGCACCTTCCAAACCTGCAACCTCTACCGCCTAGAAGACCCAGCAGACGCATGGGAATACCAACACCTGGAAGGTCCTCCCCAAGCCACACACCATCATGACTTGGAACTATATCATTGCTCTTTCACTGTCGTTAGGTCAAAAACCTGGAACTCCCTCCAGTAATAGCACTGTGGGTCTACCTACACCACATGGACTGCAGCAGTTCAAGGCAGCATATAAGCACCACCTTTTCAAGGGCAATCCGGGGTGGGAAACAAATGCTGGCCTTGCAGGCCATGCTCACCTCCCATGAAAAAAAAACTCCCTTTCAAAACCACAGTCATCACACACCTTCTCAAATACCCATCCTCAACGCTTGTGACTTTGCAACTATTGCTTGAAACTCCAACTTCCCTTTCCTCTCCAAAATCCTTGAACATGTTGTCACTTCCAATCTTCATTTTCCACTCTGCCACAGCACTGAAATGGCCCTAACCAAAGTCACAAACAGGATCCTCTGTGACTCTGCTGCACTCTCTCTTTATCATTTTGTCACTTTTGCAACCTTCAATACAAATCACTTGCTTCTAATTGAACTGACTTACCTTTATTTTACTAATTTGGAATAGTGTATACAATATCAATCATCTTGTATAAGACATATAAGTTCATTGATAAAACAAAAAAAAAAAAATTGCAGCAGAAAATGCTAGAAATACAGAACAAACCCATCAGCATCTGCAAGGAAAAAAAGACAAGTTCAGCCATGAACCTTCTGTATTTCCAGCATTTTCTATTGTTTGTCACACACCTAGGTGAGCCTCCAGGCTCACTTCTTTGACCAGGAGACCTCCCACCGATCAGCAGACCCATTCACCCGCCTCCAGCATTCTTCCTCTACCTGGACCCCTCCCTCTGGTCTCTTACCCGCTCTTGATCTTCCCATTGAAAACTGTTGGCAAGACATCGACCGTCTCAATTTCTCTGCCCCCCCTCACTCGCTCTAACCTGTTCCCCTCTGAACTTGCCACACTCCGTTCTCTTAGGTCTAACCCCGACATTGTGATCAAACCTGCAGACAAGGATGGTGCTGTTGTTGTCTGGCATACCAACCTCTACCTTGCAGAGGCTCAGCGCCAACTCTCAAACACTTCTTCCTACTTCTCCCTGGATCATGACCCCACCACCGAACATCAAGCGACTGTCCACAGGACTGTCACTGACCTCATCTCCTCTGGAGATCTTCCCTCTACAGCTTCCAACCTCATAATCCCGCAACCCCGGACAGCCTGCTTCTCCCTCCTTTCCAAAATCCACAAAATGACTGCCCCAGCAGATGCATAGTTGCAGCCTGTTCCTGCCCCACTGAACTTATTTCTTCCTATCTTGACTCTATCTTTTCTCCCCTGGTCCAGTCTCTTCCCACCTACATGAGTGACTTTTCTGACGCCCTACGTCATTTTGACAATTTCCAGTTTCCTGGCCCCAACCGCCTCCTCTTCCATCCCACACCAGAATGGTTTGAGGGCTCTCCGCTTCTTCCTTGAACAGAGGCCCAATCAGTCTCGATCCGCCTCGCTGAACTTGTTCTCACATTAAACAACTTCTCCTTCAACTCCACTCACTTCCTTCAAGTAAAAGGTGTTGCTATGGGTACCCATATGGGTCCTAGTTATGCCTGTCTTTTTGTGGGATATGTCGAAGATTCCTTGTTCCAGTCCTACTCAGGCCCCCTCCCCAAACTCTTTTTCCGGTACATTGATGACTGCATCGGTGCCGTTTCCTGCTCCCGCCCGGAACTGGAAATTTTTTTTATCAACTTTGCTTCTAATTTCCACCCTTCTCTCACCTTTACATGGTCCATCTCTGACACTTCCCTTCCCTTCCTCGACTTCTCTGTCTCCATCTCTGGGGATAAGCTGTCTACTAATATTCATTATAAACCCACCGACTCTCACAGCTACCTCGACGACACTTCTTCACACCCTGCCTTCTGTAAGGACCCCATGCCATTCTCCCAGTTTCTCTAGTCTCTGATGCATGTGCTCTGATGATGCAACCTTCCATGACAGCACTTCTGATATGTCTTCCTTCTTCTTGAACTGAGGATCTCCCCCCCCACCCCCCAACCGCCACAGTGAGTGACAGAGCCCTCAACCATGTCCGGTCCATTTCCCGCACCTCTACCCTCACCCCTTCCCCTCCCTCCCAGAACCACGACAGGGTCCCCTTGTCCTCCCTTTCCACCCCACCAGCCTCAACATCCAAAGGATCATCCTCTGCCATTTCCGCCACCTCCAGCGTGATGCTACTACCTAAAGCATCTTCCTCTCCCCTGTCAGCATTCTGAAGGGATCAGTCCCTCCGCGACACCCTGGTCCACTCCTCCATTACCCCCACCACCTCGTCCCCTTTGCACGGCACCTTCCCCTGCAACTGTAGGAGGTGTAATACCTGCCCATTTACCTCCTCTCGCCTCACTACCAAACACTTCTTTCAGGTGAAGCAGAGATTTCAATTTAGTATACCAACCATCATCAGCTGCTTCATCAATGACCTTCCTTCAATCATAAGGTCAGAAGTGGGGATGTTCGCTGATGATTGCACAATGTTCAGCATCATTCGCGACTCCTCAAATACTGAAGCAGTCCGTGTAGAAATGCAGCAAGACCTGGACAATATCCAGGCTTGGGCTGATAAGTGGCAAGTAACATTTGTGCCACACGAGTGCCAGGCAATGACCATCTCCAACAACAGAGAATCTAACCATCTCCCCATGACATTCAATGGCATTACCATCGCTGAATCCCCTGCTATCAACATCCTAGGGGCTACCATTGATCAGAAACTGGAGTAGCCATATAAATACCGTGGCTACAAGAGCAGGTCAGAGGCTAGGAATCCTTTGGCGAGTAACTCACCTCCTGACTCCCCAGGACCTGTCCACCATCTACAAGGCACAAGTCAGGAGTGTGATGGAATACTCTCCACTTGCCTGGATGGGTGCAGCTCCAACAACACTCAAGAAGCTCGACATCATCCAGAACAAAGCAGTCCGCTTGATTGGCACCTCATCCACAAACATTCACTCTCTCCACCACCGACGCACAGTGGCAGCAGTGTGGACCATCTACAAGATGCACTGCAGC
Source organism: Heterodontus francisci (assembly GCF_036365525.1). NCBI lineage: Eukaryota > Metazoa > Chordata > Chondrichthyes > Heterodontiformes > Heterodontidae > Heterodontus > Heterodontus francisci. The sequence goes on along the minus strand of NC_090372.1, from coordinate 160,064,509 downwards.
AACGCACCAAGGCTCCTTAGACAGCACCTTCCAAACCCACGACCTCTACTACCTCGAAGGACAAGAGCAGCAGATGCATGGGAACATCACCACCTGCAAGTTCCCGTCCAAGTCACACACCATCCTGACTTGGAACTATATCGCCGTTCCTTCACTGTCGCTGGGTCAAAATCCTGGAACTCCCTTTCTAACAACACTGTGGGTGTACCTACCTCACATGGACTGCAGCGGTTCAAGAAGTCAGCTCATCACCACCTTCTCAAGGGCAATTAGGGATGGGCAATAAATGCTGGCATAGCCAGTGACGCCCACATCCCATGAATGAATTTAAAAAAAAATACTGTATTGGCTTCGCACAATGTGGTCTCCTCTACATTGGGGAGACCAAATGCAAACTGGGTGATCGTTTTGTGGAACACCTCCGCTCAGTCCAAAAGCATGACCCCGAGCTTCCGGTTGCTGGCCATTTCAACACTTCCCCCCACTGCTCTCATGCCCACATCTCTGTCCTGCAATTGCTGCAGTGTTCCAGTGAACATCAAAGCAAGCTCGAGGAACAGCATCTCATTTACCAATTAGGCATGCTATAGCCTGCCGGACTGATCATGGAGTTCAATAATTTCACAGCAGGATGGGCCCCCCTTTTTATTTTTGTTATTTTTCTTTATTCTTTTCTATGTGTTTATTTTATTTTATTTAGTTTGTTTCTACTGTGACTACCCACTGTTTTTTTCATATTTGTGCTTGGAGACAGGCTGGTCAGTTTTCTGTCAATTAACACCCTCTCTGTACTAATGCTTTGTCTTTCACCACACCATTAAAATACCGTTTGTCTTTGCTCCATGACCTTCTGGTCAGATATTCTCTGTGACCTTGTCCTATCAACACCTTTTTTTTTTATCTCTTGCCCCACCCCTGCTTTACTTGCTTAAAGCCTATTACATTTCTAGCCTCTGCCAGTTCTGATGAAGGGTCACTGACCTGAAACGTTAACTCTGCTTCTCTCTCCACAGATGCTGCCAGACAGCATTTCTTGTCTTTATTTCAGATTTCCAGCATCTGCAGTACTTTGCTTTTATTTTAGGTCAAAAGGTTGGTTGTTAAGCCCATGTCAGGAGATGAACACATCATCTACACTGACACCTAGGGAATGCTGCATTCTCAGAGATGCCACCTTTCAGATGAAATATTAAAGTTAGGTACCATTTGTCTGTTCTGATGATCATTAAAGATCCTGTGGTGCCAAAGAAGAGTAGGGAATACGCCTGGTCTCAATCAAAGATAAATTGACTGATTATTCTTTATATTTAGTTTATTCACTTCATACTTGTTTGTGGGGTTGCTAGAGAAGAATAGATGTATTTGTCTACATAACAATCACTGCACTTCAGAAATTCATTCACTTTAAGATGTTTTGATGTAAAAGATGTAAAATCCATTACTTAATAATACTGAAAATAAAATCAGTAACTTTCATATAGACAAAAAAGTTTAAAGAAGGATCAGTAATGTCAGCGCTGTTTAACAAAGGTACTTACATACCACTTATAGTTATTAATTTTTGAAGTACAATTTAGATTAACAAAAATAATGATACCTGCATGTGGCTATAGGCTTTGGAAGAACCACTCCTGCTGTGTACACTGCCTGGAAGATCCCTTCCAAATTCACCCTTCGTGTAATTTCACGGATTAAAACTGGTGCAACACGTTTCGAACGCAGCTTCTTGTGCACACAAAGAAAATTGATCTCTACCATCTTCTTCTCACTGACAGAAATAATTACAAAACATTAAATTATGCATTTGAGGTAAAAAGGATTAGGAAACGGACCATAAAATTGCCTTCACCACATATAAATATACACTTATATAACACAATGCTAGACTATATTCCTCAGTGGAAATATTCCGTGCAGCATTATTTTGAATCAACTTGGGGAAAAAAAAAATGAGGTGTCTTCTAATAATGAATAAATATTTAAAAGTAGGATTAAATGAATGTATGGAATTAGAACATTCATTTCATTTACTCTTCAAAGAAAACTGAAAAGTGTACATCAAGACATGAGCACCAACTGGACTACTGTATTGCCAATGAAAACCATTTTATAGATATTGTACAGCTTAGCATTCTAAACAACCAATCAATGCATTCTTTCCAATGAATTACAACCTGCATAATTTGTACTGTTGCAGATCATTTAAAATGTATTTATGTGCTGAATATTGGCAATGCAAGGTAATAACAATGTTTCTTGTAGCAACAATGGTGCTACTGTTGCCTTGCTAGCCATACTGCAAATATGGCTCAGGGCAACATGCTCACCTTTAAGAAATATGTTTTTAATTACTACATATCTATATATAAAAAGGTCCAGCTTTGGTGCATGCAGAGGAAAGGGAATTTACGCAAGGTGAATAATTTACATTTGATCATCAGGTTGATAGGTAAATTGGCCATTGTAAATTGCCCCTAGTGTAGTTAAGTGGTAGGAGAATGGTGGGGATGTGGTAGAGAATATGGGATTAATGTAGGATTAGTATAAATGGGTGGTTGTTGGTCGGCACAGACTCAGTGGGCCGAAGGGCCTGTTTCAGTGCTGTATCTCTGTAAAAAAAAAAGATCCTCTGCAGCCAACACAAGTTCAAGAATGTTGTGGTGTAGTTATTTACTGAGTTTAAAGACAGTATTGCAAGGAAATGTTGGAGTGAGAAACCATCCCCAAATGATTGCAAGCAAATTATCATCAAATCAGTTCATGTATTGGTCAGAGGCTTTTGTCAGTTGGGTAAACGTAGTCACAAACTGGCACTGGCCAGGATCTGACATTAGATGCAAGGAAGCATTAGGAACATCACAATCGAGCAGGTTCCAATATCAAAAAGAGCTGAACAGCAACATAAAAATTGCAGCAGGTTGATATTTGAGGGAGTCCTAATATCAAGGGCTAATACATTTGAAAATGTGGAAAATAGTCATGTTAGGAAATGTTCTATATACCATAAGGAATATATGACCCTAGCTTGAAGAGGTCATTATAAAACTTTTCAATAAACAAGTTACTTCAACTCCCAAAAAGTAAATAAAAATAAAAAAAAGGAATTCAACAATAAAAAATGGCAACTTTACAGCAATCAAATTTTAGTTCAATAGTAAAAAGATGCTTTCACAAATAAAATAGCCTGTGAAACAATTAAACATTAAAATGAGAACCTACATTTCATAAATACGAATATTGGCAGGAATGGCACTAATAAACCCCACTAATTTTCTGTTTGAAGATACACGAACTCCACAGTGCCACTGTGGTAACCAGCCTGGAGGACGAAGAGCCCTGTAACAATATGCATCTCTTAGATAGACAATCCTAATTAATCTCAAATCAAAATAAAAGTCACAAAAGGCAGCATTAATAGAATTCTGTACTCACCACTGTAAAAACTGAGGAGAGTAATCAAATCTAAACATATTGTCGTCATCTTCTACATAATTTTCATTTAACAACGTATACAATTCTTTCAGCTGCAAGCAAAAATAGCTGGGTAAAGATTAATTCAGAAATAGAATACATTTATTATTTATGCCTCATACCAGTCATTGAATGTTCAATTTTTAAAACTTGTGAAAAATGTTCTGATGCAACAATTTCTTAACACTGGTTAGAAACTTTGGGACAAGTTCAGGTTTCATTTAAAAATTAACTGGATAAATATTTTCCATGATGGCAGCTGAAATGTATAATTATGTAAACTTATGGCAAAAAAGCTGGGTACAGTCATGCTCACTACTACAAACCTGGGTCCTGTAGAGAAAGGTGGGGTGCCAAATCTGTTTTTATTATGGGTTATTCCATTGAGGAAGAAAGACTCTATGAGTTGGATGCACCATCTGTGGCGAACTAAGGAAGTTAAGGGCAGTATCAAATTGAAAGAAAAGGCATACAATGCTGTGAAGATGGGTGGAAGGCCAGAAGATTGGGAACATTTCAGAAACCAGTAAAGGATGACAAAAAAAAGAGGGAGAAACTGGACTGAGAGAAAACTAGCAAGAAATTCAAGGACAGTAAAAAGCTCTACGAATAAAAAGGAAAAGAGTAGCTAAAGTGAACATTGGTCCCTTAGAGGTGAGACTGGGGAATTAATAATGGGAAACAAGGAAATGGCAGAGGCTTTGAGAAAGCGTTTTGTATCCATCTTCACAGTAGAAGATGCAAAAAGCATCCCAAGAACAGCAGAAAATCAGGAGGCAAAAGGGAGTGAGGAACTTAAAAAAATTACTATCACTCGAGAAAAAGTAATGGGAATACTAATGGGACTAAAGGCTGACAAGTCCCCTGGACCTGATGGCCTGCATCCAAGGATCTTAAAGGAAGTGGCTGCAGAGATAGTGGATGCATTGCTTGTAATCTTCCAAAATTCCCTAGAATCTGGAAAGGTCCTAGCAGATTGGAAAACTGCAAATGTAACACCTCTGTTCAAGAAAGGAGAGAGACAGAAAGCAGGAAATGATAGGCCAGTTAGCCTAAAGTCTGTCATTGGGAAAATGCTAGAATCCATTATTAAACAGGTAGTAGCAGGACATCTAGAAAATCACAATACAATCAGGCAGTCAACATGGATTTGTGAAATGGAACTCATGTTTGATAAATTTATGTGTGTTCTTTGAGGATGTAACAAGCAGGGTGTATAAAGGGGAACCTTCATTTAGGGATCTCCCCATTTAAGACAGAGATGAGAAGGAATTTCTTCTCCGAGGGTCGTTGGTGTTTAAAATTCTCTTCCCCAGAGAGCAGTGGAAGCTGAGTCATTGAATATATTCAAAACTGAGTTAGACAGATTTTTGATTGACAAGGGAGTCCAGGGTTATGGGGGACAGGCAGGAAAGTGGAGTTAAGACCACAATCAGATCAGCCATGATCTTATTGAATGGCAGAGCAGGTTTGAGGGGCCGAATGGCCTACTCCTGCTCCTATTTCTTATGTTGTTATATTATTATTGATGCTTGAGCTAATATTACAGATGGTCTTGTTGATTTTTATAAGATCCGTTAAGAACATAAGAAATAGGAGCAGGAGTAGGCCATTCAGCCCTTCAAGCCTACTCTGACATTCAATGAGATCATGGCTGATCTTCTACTTCAACATCATTTTGTCCCCACACTGTCCCCGGAACACCTTTGATGTTTTTAATATGTAGAAATCGATCAATCTCAGTCTTGAACATACTCAACGCCTAAGCCTCCACAGCCCTCTGCGGCAGAGAATTCCAAAGATTCACCACCCTCTAAGTGATGAAATTCCTCCTCAACTTTGTCCTAAATGGCCTGCCCCTTATTCTGAGACTGTGTCCCCTGGTTTTAGACCCAACAAGGAATCCCAGTACTGGGAATTATACAATTTCTACTTGGTGCATTAATGCGAGGATAATGCAATATCAGACATGGTGCAGATAATACTCTCTTCACTGCCCATAAAATTATAGGAAGAAATTCACATTGTAGGGTGAATTCTTCCAAATTCCTTCAATTGCTGTTTACACAATAGCCAGATAAAACTAAAGCTGTGCTGTCAAGAATAATCAGCAAACGATATAACTAAGTCAAGGAGATTTATTCTCCCTGTTCACGTGGCCAAAAATATTGTGTATTAAAACCTTCGAGAAAAAATATATCAGCAATAGCATACCCTCCTACTAATGCACACAAATACATAAATGGGTGGGAAGTCTATTTAGATAAAGGTAATTTCACAGCCATATTTATAGAACATTTATAAAATGAACAATATTGCAAACAATGTACAAGAATTGGATCCATTTGATGCAATTGGTCATATTGCCTTAAATGTTGTTAGAATGTAGTACCCAATGAGGTATTTTGAAGGGAATCACTGTTGTAATGAGTCATAGAGTCATAACAGGACAGGAGGAGACCATTTGATCCATCGAGTCCATGCTGGTTCTCTCGAGAGCAATCCAGTCATTCCACTTCTCCTGCTCTATCCGGGTATCCCTGAAAGTTTATTTCTCTCAAGTGCCCATCTAATTTCCTTTTGAAATCATTCATCGTCTTTGCTTCCACCATCCTTGTAGGCAGCAACTTCCAGGTCATTACCATTCGCTGCGTAAAAAAGTTCTTCCTTACATCCCTCCTGCATCTCTTGCCCAAAACCTTAAATCTGTGCCTCAAATTGCTTGTACCATCAGCTAATGGGAATAGTTTTTCTTCATCTACCCTATCCAAACTGTCAGAATCTTGTACACCTCTATCAAATCTCCCCTCAATCTCCTTTGCTCCAAGGATAACAACCCCAGCTTCTCCAACCTAACCTTGTAGCTAAAATCCCTCATCCCTGGAACCGTTCTGGCAAATCTCTCTGCAGCCTCTCAAGGACCCTCATATCCTTCCTGAAGTGTGGTGGCCAGAACTGGACACAATACTCTAGTTGTGGTCTAACCAGACTTTTTTAAGATTCAGCAAAACTTCTGTGCTTTTATACTCAATACCTTTATTTATGAAGCCCACAATCCCACATGCTTTAGTAACCTTTTTATCAATATGTCCTGCCACCTTCAAAGATCTATGCACATGAACCCCCAGGTGTCTCTGTCCCTGTACACTCTTTAGAACTGTACCATTTAGTCTATATTGCCTCTCCCTATCCCTTTTGCCAAAATGCATCACACCTCAAATTTCTCTGTATTAAATTCCATCTGCCACTTGCCTGCCCATTCTGCTAGCCTATGTCCTGCTACAGTTGATTGGTATCATCCTCCATGTTTGCCACACCTCCAAGTTTGGTATCTGCAAATTTTGAAATTTTACTCTGCATTCCAATATCCAAGTCATTTATGTATTTCAAAAAAAGCAGTGGTCCTGGCACTGCACCTTGGGGAACACCACTGTCTACCATGCTCCAGTCTGAAAAACAACCATTTACCACCACTTGCTGTTTTCTGTCCCTAAGCCATTTTTTTTTAATCCAAGCTGACACTGACCCTCCTATTCCATGAGCCTCCATTTTGATAACCAGCCTTTTACATTGTACTTTATCAAATGTTTTCTTAAAATTCATATATGACATCCATTGCTTTTCCTTCAATAAGCTTCTCTGTTACTTCATCAAAAAAATCAATTAGATTAGTCAAGCACGATCTGCCGTTAACAAATCTGTGCTGACTCTCCCTAATTAACTCAAACCTCTCCAACTGCCTGTTGATTTTTTCCCCCGGATTATTGTCTTTAAAACCGTACCTACCACAGATGTTAAACTGACTGGCCTGTGGTCACTAAGAATGTCATAACACTCTTTCTTGAATAAGGGTGTCTCATTTGCCACTCTCCAATCCTCTGGCTCCTCTCCCGTATCTAGGGAAGATTGGAAGATTATGGCAAGCCCTTCCACTAGCTCCAGTACCACTTCTTTAGCAACCTGGAATGCAAGCCATCCAGACCAAGCGACTTATCCACTCTAAGCATAGCCACTCTTTCCAGTACATCCGCCTATCAATTTTAACCTCAGCCATTACCTCTACCATCTCTGCTTCATTTAGTCAGCATCCTCTTCCTTAGGAAACACCGATACAAAGTACTCATTAAGAATTCTAGTCTTGCCATGGCCTCTAAGCATATATCACCCTCTTTGTCCCTAATAGGCCTCACCCAACCTGTTACCCACTTACTATTTACATGCTAGATGATGATTTTTGGGTTCCCTTTTATGTTAATTGCCATTCTATTCTCATATTCTCTCTTGCCTGTCAAATTATCCTCTTCACTTCCCCTCTCAATTTATTATATTTGGCCTGGTTCTCACTTGAAGAATTCACCTGACATGCATCATACACACTTTTTTTTGGTTTCATCATATTCTCTATCTCCTTCATTATCCAAGGACTCCTGGCTTTGGTTCCCCTACCTTTCACCCTTGTTGGAATGTACCTAGCCTGTACCTGAAACACCTCCCCCTTAAAGATCACCATTGCTCCATTACAGTTTTTCCTGTCAATTGTTGGTTCCATTTTACCCTGGCTAGATCCCCACTCATCCCATTGAAGTTAGCCCTCTTCCAATTTCAAAGTTCTGCTTTAGATTGTTTCTTGCCCTTCTCCATTGCTAATCGAAACCTTATAATACAATGATCACTCTTACCCAAGTGTTCCCCCACAGACACGTGGTCCACTTGGCCCACCTCATCCCCAGCACTAAATCCAGCAACACCTCCTTCCTAGTTGGACTGAGAGCATACTGGTCTGCATAAATGTTCTCCTGAACACATTTCAGAAATTCCTCCCCCCCCTTTCCCTTTACTTTAACATTATACCAATCAATATTTGGGTAATTCAAGTCCCCCAATATCACCACTCTATAATTCTGACACATCTCTGATTTCATAGCCATAGAGAGATACAGCACGGAAACAGGCCCTTCGGCCCATCGAGTCCACGCCGACCATCAACCACCCATTTATACTAATCCTACATTAATCCCATTTTCCCTCCCACATCCCCTCAATTCTCCTACCACCTACCTACGCAAGGGGCAATTTTTTTTTTTTTTACAATGGCCAATTTACCTATCAACCCGCAAGCCTTTGGCATGTGGGAGGAAACAGGAGCACCTGGAGGAAACCCACGCAGTCACAGGGAGAACTTGCAAACTCCGCACAGGTAGTACCAGAACCAAACCCGGGTCGCTGGAGCTGTGAGGCTGCGGTGCTAACCACTGTTCCCCTGTGCCGCCCTGCAGATTTTCTCCTCTATCTCTCTCACTATTTGGAGGCCTATAGAATACCCCAAATAGTGTGACCATCGCCTTTTTTCTTATAAACTCTAACCAAATGGATATTGTCTTTGTTCACCACCTCCCTTCCACCACCTTCACAGGACATCTCTTTACAACACTACAATGTCTTCCCTAATCAGTATTGCCACCACACCTCCCTTTTTCCCTTCTCTATATTTTCTGAGCGCTTTTTATTATTGAACATTAAGTGCCAGTCCTCATCATTTTTAAACCATGTTTCCGTTATTGCCACCACATCATATTCGCTCACCAATCTTATTCATCACACTTTGTGCATTTACATACATGCATTATAAACATGTCTTTGTATTCCTCATAGTCTTTCTTAGTCTGCTCCTATCTAATATGGTACCAGTTCCTTCTCTAGTACTATCCAAAACTCTCACTCCTTGATGCACGTTGTTCCTCTTTTCTATTTCTATATCTTGGTGCCCAACTCCTGACAATTTAGTTTAAACCCTCCCCAACCACACTTGTGAACCTCCCTGAGGACACTGGTTCCAATGCTGTTGAGGTGCAACCTGTCCCTTTTGAATAGGTGCCTCCTGCCCCAGAACCGGTACCAATGACCCAAGAATCTGAAGCCCTCCCTCCTGCACCATCCTTCAAGCCTCCCTATCTTCTCATTTCTACTCTCACTAACATATGACACTTGGAGTAATCCAGAGATTACAATCTTCGAGGTCCTACTTTTTAAACTTCCTCTTGAGCTCCTGAATATTTAGGGAAATGTGACAGCCAATGTGTGTACAGCAAAGCTCCACAAACAGCAATGCAATTAATGATCGGAAAATCTGCTTTAGTGATGTTGGTTAAAGGATGATGCAATTCAAAAGTAATTCAGGACAAATGTAATTCAGTAATCCTGCATAATATTGGCTATGACAGTTTCTTGAAATAATTTGCAAAGCCATTTTAACTACCACTGTTCACAGTGCTCAACATAAATGGCAAATCCTGATCCAACTTCACTTATACAATTTCACAAGTGTTGCATTTCAGCTTCCAGCATCAATTATCCCAATGGCCTCTTCAATTTTGCAGTTCGCACACATTTTCTGGGACAGAAGCTAGACTAATGATGGCCATGAAAGTATTGTCAATTGTTGTAAAAAACCCATCTGGTTCACTAATATCCTTTAGGGAAGGAAATCTGCTGTCCTTACCTGGTCTGGCCTACATGTGACTCCAGACCCACAACAATACGGTTGACTCTTACATGCCCTCTGAAATGGCCTAGCAAGCCACTCAGTTGTATCTAACTATAACAAAGTCAATAAAAAGGAATAAAACTAGACGGACCACCCAACATCAACCTAGGCACCGGAAACAACAATGGCAAACCCAGCCCTGTCGACCCTGCAAAGTCCTCTGTACTAACATCTGGGGGCTTGTGCCAAAGTTGGGAGAGCTGTCCCGCAGACTAGTCAAGTAAAAGCCTGACACAGTCATACTCACGGAATCACACCTGACATACAATGTCCCAGACACTGCCATCACTATCCCCGGGTATGTTCTGTCCCACCGGCAGGACAGACCCAGCAGAGGTGGCAGCACAGTGGTATACAGTCGGGAGGGAGTTGCCCTGGGAGTCCTCAACATTGACTCTAGACCCCATGAAGTCTCATGGCATCAGATCAAACATGGACAAGGAAACCTCCTGCTGAATATCAGCTACCGCCCTCCCTCAGCCGATGAATCAGTACTCCTCCATGTTGAACAGCACTTGGAGGAAGCACTGAGGGTGGCGAGGGCACCAAATGTACTCTGGGTGGGGGACTTCAATGTCCATCACCAAGAGTGGCTTGGTAGCACCACTACTGACCGTGCTGGCCGAGTCCTAAAGGACATATCTGCTAGACTGGATATGCGGCAGGTGGTGAGGGAACCAACAAGAGGGGAAAGCATACTTGGCCTCATTCTCACCAATCTACCTGCGACAGATGCATCAGTCCATGATAGTATTGGTCGGAGTGACCACCGCACAGTCCTTGTGGAGATGGAGTCCCGCCTTCACATTGAGGATACCCTCCATCGTGTTGCGTGGCACTACCACCATGCTAAATGGGATAGATTTTGAACAGATCTAGCAATGCAAAACTGGGCATCCATGAGGCGCTGTGGGCCATCAGTGCCAGCAGAATTGTACTCAACCACAATCTGTAACCTCATAGCCTGGCATATCCCCCACTCTACCATTACCATCAAGCCAGGAGACCAACCCTGGTTCAATGAAGAGTGCAGGAGGGCATGCCAGGAGCAGCACCAAACATACCTCAAAATGATGTGTCAGCCTGGTGAAGCTACAACACAGGACTACTTGCATGCCAAACTGCGTAAGCAGCATGCAATGGATAGAGCTATGCAATCCCATAACCAACAGATCAGACCTAAGCTCTGCAGTCCTGCCACACCCAGCCATGAATGGTGGTGGACGGACAATTAAACAACTAACTGGAGGAGGTGGTTCCACGAAAATCCCCATCCTCAAAGTTGTGGGAGCCCAGCAAATCAGTGCGAAAGATGAGACAGAAGCATTTGCAACAATCTTCAGCCAGAAGTGCCAAGTTGATGATCCATCTCGGCCTCCTCCTGAAGTCCCCAGCATCACAGATGCCAGACTTCAGCCAATTCGATTCACTCCGCGTGATATCAAGAAATAGCTGAAGGCACTGGATACTGCGAAGGCTATGGGCCCTGACAATATTCCGGCAATAGTACTGAAGACCTGTGCTCCAGAACTTGCCGCACCCCTAGCCAAGCTGTTCCAGTACAGCTACAACAATGGCATCTACCCGGCAATGTGGAAAATTGCCCAGATATGTCCTGTACACAAAAAGCAGGACAAGTCCAACCCGACAAATTACCGCCCCATCAGTCTAATCTCAAAGTGATGGAAGGTGTCATCAACAGTGCCAGCAAGCAACCTGCTCAGTGACGCTCAGTTTGGGTTCTGCCAGGGCCACTCAGCTCCTGACCTCATTACAGCCTTGGTTCAAACATGGACAAAAGAGCTGAACTCAAGAGGTGAGGTGAGAGTGACTGCCATTGACATCAAGGCAACATGTGACCTAGTATGACATCAAGGAGCCCTAGTAAAACTGAAGTCAATGGGAATCAGGGGGAAAACTCTCCGCTGGTTGGAGTCATACCTAATGCAAAGGAAGATGGTTGCAGCTGTTGGAGGTCAATCATCTCAGCTCCAGGACATCACTGCAGGAGTTCCTCAGGGTAGTGTCCTAGGCCCAACCATCTTCAGCTGCTTCATCAATGACCTTACTTCAATCATAAGGTCAGAAGTGGGGATGTTCGCTGATGGTTGCACAATGTTCAGCACCATTTGCGACTCCTTAGCAGTCAGTGTAGAAATGCAGCAAGACCTGGACAACATCCAGGCTTGGGCTGTTAAGTGGCAAGTAACATTCGCGCCACACAAGTGCCAGGCAATGACCATCTCCAACAACAGAGAATCTAACCATCTCCACTCGACATTCAATGGCATTACCATCGCTGAATCCCCCACTATCCTAGGGGCTAACACTGACCAGAAACTGAACTGGAGCAGCCATATAAATACCATGACTACAACAGCAGGTCAGAGGCTAGGAATCCTGTGGCGAGTAACTCATCTCCTGACTCCCCAAAGCCTGTCCACCATCTACAAGGCACAAGTCAGGAGTGTGATGGAATACTCTCCACTTGCCTAGATGGGTGCAACTCCAACAACACTCAAGAAGCGTGACACCATGCAGGACAAAGTAGCCCGCTTGATTGGCACCCCATCCACAAACATTCACTCCCTCCACCACTGACGCACAGTGGCAGCAGTGTATACCATCTACAAGATGCACTGCAGCATCACACCAAGGCTCCTTAGACAGCACCTTCCAAACCCGCGACCTCTACCAACTAGAAGGACAAGGGGAGCAAATGCATGGGAACACCACCACCACCTGCAAGTCCCCCTCCAAGTTACACACCATCCTGACTTGGAACTATATCGCCGTTCCTTCACTTTTGCTGGGTCAAAATCCTGGAACTCCCTTCCTAACAGCACTGTGGGTATACCTACCTCACATGGACTGTTCAAGAAGGCAGCTCCCCACCTCCTTCTCAAAGGAAATTAGGGATAGGCAATAAATACTGGCTGAGCCAGCGACACTCACATCCCATGAATGAATAAAAAAAACATAGGTTGCGAATTCTTTAACTCATTTCAACAGGACTCTTGTCTCAACAATCTGTATTGGATGCAAATTGTTTACCACACCTCTTCCAAGTCTAACCCACTACAATATCCAGTCCCATGCCCCTCCCAGCTGATGAAGACTGGCAAAGTAAATTATCCACATTGGACTAGATTTTAAGAGCCCACCGCCGATCTTGGTGGCGAGCTCAAAAAATGGCAGCCCGCAAATGCGCAGGCACTGGCACCATTTTTAAAAGGCAGCCAACCCTGCCGGCATATTTACATTTTTAAAGATATCCCTCTCAAAATTTATCAAATAAGTTTCTAATGCCACTTTCTCACCATCCCAATAACAACTGCATTATCTATTTGCCCTTCCCCGCAACCCGCCAAAAAAACACACCTTTTGAATGTTACATTTCCCACACCACCACCACCTGCCCCACCCCACCCCCCACCTGCCCCACCCCCCCCCCCCACCGCCAGGACTGTACAAAGTTTAAAGTTCATCCCTTCCCACCATCCCCTAAACACATTATGTTTGTTTGACTCTGTCCCCCCTCCCTGCACTGAAAATCATAATTCCTGCTGCCTCCCCACCAGTGTCACGCCAGCTTTCCCCAGACGGAGAATTGAAGGTGCAGGCCTGGAAGATCAAAGGTAAGTTTATTAAAATTTATTAATTCCGTTCATTTAAATATTGTAATTCAGTTCCTGTCACCCAGTGGCAGCAGGGTGCGCCACCGAGCCTCACCGCCGCCGGGAGGATCGGGCCAGGCCCACCCAGCGTTGACCTCCATGGCGGGCCACTGCCATAACAGTCTTCCACCCGCCTCTCCCCCCGCCACGGAGCCCAACATCGTGGGCTTAGTAAAATCCAACCCATTGTCTTGCTCGCACAGCATACAAGGAAACAGAAGGAAATGTACAAATAATATGCAACTGAATTTTCGATAAAATCATATTTATAAAAGAAAACAAAACCAAACCAGCAGTGACCTTGTACAGTTAAAAAATGTTTGAACTACAAACCTGTTCAGAACTGCCCATATCCAGAGTATCCCACATGAAGCCCTGAGGCAAAGAATATGGCTCTTGCCGGATATTCTCTTTATCTGGTTCAATAGAACCATGAGTTGTCACAACTTCATCTACAGGGAGCAAAACAGAAATCTCTTTCATAAATGCATTGCAAACACAATGTACCAGTAATTTAATGCAGTTGACATAAATCAACTGTATTTAGATGGCGATGTAATGGAGACTAGGCAAATGGGCAACCTTTCTGAGACAAGTTGTTCAATCATAAAATTAAATTTGTACAGGTGAATTTCACACAATTAAATATCCCCAATCAACAGGCTTTTAATTCTATTTTACAAAGTAGAATGCTCAATTTGGTAGCATCGGCAAGTTTTTTTTTAAAGTGTCTACACTCTGTGCTTCTGTAGTTCAGATGGGAGACAGTGGCACTCAAGTGTCACTTCCTTCTTTTCCCCACCTTGTTCAGCATTAAAATTAGCTCCCTTAACCAGAAGATTGAATGACAGACCCCTTCTTGTGTGGATCTACAATATTGCAATCAAGGCAGTAATTTTAGTAACATAATCAATGTAAGGGAATCAGTGTGCAGATGTCACTTTCCTGTTGCCCGAATTGCAGAAGTACCAAAAGTCAATTCTGTTCATATAAGCTTTCCATAGCTCATGAAGCTGTGGAGAGCTAAACATATAAATTAATACATGAGGTCACCCATAATTATACTTTACAGAAAAGAAATGAAGAATTTTCACTTTTCCTATAACTATCTTACAGTATTTAAATGTATATATTGTATCTTACATTTCTGAACTCAGTACATGAAGATTAAATCATAATTATAAAATAACTGTTTGACGTTGTCATATGTTAGAGTATAAGGAATGAGAAAATAATGTAAGAATGGTAATAAACCAGTCACTAAAAGCCAAAGGGCACAAAATCTTAGTTAATAAAGGAAACCATGTATTAACACAAAAGCAAAATATTACAGATGCTGGAAATCTGAAATAAAGAGAAAATGCTGGAAATACTCAGGTCAGGCAGCATCTATGTAGAGAAAAGGAAAGTTAACGTTTCAGGTCAGTGACCCTTCATCAGAAACCAAGTATTAAGCTTTGTTAACAGCAGCATTGCATTAAATTCCAAGAAAGTTCGTTTAGTCATTCAATGTGGAATATAACCAGTTTTTGTTGTTTCACCCCCAAATAAAGACTATTAATACACTTGAAATACAAGAAAGCAAGCACCAGAGAAAAAAAAACTTCTGGATTCCAAATACTGCTACAATGGTAGACTCAAAGATAGATGGCACAAAGAGGACAAGATTGAAATGTGACAAGATTCAGGCCAAGAGGACACAGGAAGGTTAGCTAAATGGGACAGACAATTGACAGAAGGAACTTAATGTGGAGAAATGTGAGGTAATATATTTTGGGAGGAAACAGTTAAACATATTGCAGATAGGTATTAAAGATATGCAGAACTTACAATGTAAATTTACTAGGGTTCCAGGGACGGGAAACTATAATTATAGCTATGACAAGGGACTTGAAAGACTGCTGCTATTCCCACTAGTCCACAGAAGATTGAGAGGAGATTTAATAAAAGTTTTCAAAGTTATGAAAAGTTTTGATAGACTGAATAGGGAAAGACCATTTCCTCTGGTGGAGAGTCTGTAATGAAAGGCCATCAATTTAAAATAGTCACTAAGAGAATGAGGAGAAAATTTAGGACAAATTCTGTTGCTTAAAGGGGTTGTTGGGGCATGGAATGCTTTGCCATAGGGCATAATTAAGGCAATAACCTTTGTACCTTTTGAGGGAAAAATCAAATTAAATATTTAAAAAGGGGAAAGTTACAGGATATGGGGAGAGCAGGGCTCTTTTAAGTACTTAGTTCTTTGGAGAAAAAAGACAGACTCAACAGGCTGAATGTTCTTTTTCCTGTTCTATAAACTTCAATTGTTCTATTATATAATGAAAGTTGAGGTTTGATTGAAAGGCAGAATTTAGAAAAGTCACAAGTGGAAGCAGGACTAAAGCATTAGTTCAAATTAGAAAATCATTAATTAAGCTGGCATTTAGGAGGAATTTTTTTGATATAATGAGATCTGGAACTGATTGCTATTCAGTTAACGTTGTTTTGTTGATAGGCTACTGCCAAGCTAGATATGCCACTGAATCGGTCTTAAATTCACATGTGGAACATAAGTCCAGAGTGGCTCTCTTAGAATGGTCATAGCGGATGTTCCCATTATAAGGCTTAGTAATTCTAGAAGTCTTTGAAAAGATGCAGCAAAATATTGCAAAAACAACCTGAATTGGCAAATCTGGCAAGTCAAGGTTTTTTTTTAAACCTGTCATTCGTCTATTAAATTATCCTGGGTTTTGAACTTCTGTATGCAGTATGAACGACGACATATTTGAACCAAACAGATGTTGGGATTAAAGTCCAGTCATGTAAGTAATCATATGAATTGTACAGAAAGTCCACTGATTTGTTTTTGCTTCACTAAAATTTTATCCCTCATTAAACCACATATTTCTGCAGCAGATGCCACTATTTTTGCTTTTAAAAAATCATTCTCAAGACGTAGGCATTGATACCAGCTTTTACTGCCCATTCATTGTTGCCCTGAGGATGTGGTGGTAACTGAGTGGCTTGCTATGCCATTTCAGAGGCGAGTTAAGAGTCAACCACATTGGAGAGAGACTGGAATTGCACATAGACCAAACCCTGCAGGTTTTCTTCCCTAAAGGGCATTAATAAACCACTTGGGCTTTTAAAACAATCCAACTGCTTCATGGTGACTATTACCGACACCAGCTTTTTATTTTCAGATTTTGAAAACCTCTTAAAACCTGAATTCAAATCCTCAAACTGTCATGGTGGGATTTGTATTCCTTTTCTCTGAATTAATAGTCCAGTAACTTTAAGTTGTTAACTAGTATCCAGAATCCCAGTCTCTGGGGTCATGCGTTCAAATCCCACCATGACAGCTGATGGAATTTAAAATTCAATTAATTAATTTTTTAAAAGTCTGGAATTGAAAGCTAGTCTCAGTAATGGTGCCATGAAACTATCATTGTTGTAAAAACCCATCTGGTTCACTGATGCCCTTTAGGGAAGGAAATCTGTCGTCCTTACCTGGTCTGGCCTACATGTGACTCCAGACCCACAGCAATGTGGTTGACTCTTAACTCCCCTCTGAAATGGCCTAGCAAGCCACTGAGTTGTCAACGGCAATTAGGGATGGGCAACAAATGCTGGTCTTGCCAGCGATGCCCACATCCTATGAAAGAAAAAATAAATAACTTGTTTTAACCAGCCAAATGCTGGACCATTTCTGTGATACTTGCTTAGGAATCCTCCTTTTATTCTAAAGGTTCCTGAGTTGAAACTGCACCCTTCGCAACAACAGAAGACTCCTAAATGTACTGTAGTCAGTCAGAATATGTGTTAAACGTACTAAGTTTGGGTACCGGTTGAGTGTCCCAGAAGTGGTATCTGTGTTGACTTGCCTCCTCCAGATTCTTGCCAGGGCCTTGGCATGCAGTAAGCAATTCCATAGCTCTTTGAATGTCCTGTAGTTTTTGCATTGGAATGGAGGGATTCTAGTGAGAAAGAACATCAGTTTAAAAAAACGTTTAAAAAAAAGTGGTGCCTCGGGACATTTTCCTACATTATTGGCACCATACAAATGCAACTTGTTATCCAAATAAACCTGCAATCTACTTATTTTGTCTATATTAACTTACCCCGTATACATTTTTGTGCTATCGCAAATTTATAAATAGTTCCATTAATGACTTCATTTAAATCATCAATGAAAACAAACAGCAATACAGCCAACACAGAGCTGACTGAGCTGCACAGAATGCACTTTGATCAAACCCTATTCAGATACATTTGCATGAATGCCAATCCTCTACTGGACTAAATAATCTGGAAGACCACAAATTCAATCTCTATCTGAATTAACTGGTCCTCATCAGAACAGAAATGGAATACTATAAATGGCTCAGCAACCCTGAGATGGCAGGAGCGAAAGCCTTCTTCCCTTTCCTGGTCACTATTCAACAACAGTTTTCTCTATTCCCTCGCTCCAGACGTTAGGTGAGGTAATGGTCACACAACTACTTTAACTACTTTGGTCCCATTGTCCTAATAAGCTCACTATTGAAAAATGAACACATTAGCTAAGTTGGGAGATCACTATTGCCTCTGAAACCATTTTTAACATGACTCTGCTCCATTCAAAAGAGATTATTTTTTTATTTTTTATTTTTAGAGATACAGCACTGAAACAGGCCCTTCGGCCCACCGAGACTGTGCTGACCAACAACCACCCATTTATACTAACCCTACAGTAATCCCATATTCCCTATCACCTCCCTACACTAGGGGCAATTTACAATGGCCAAATTTACCTATCACCTGCAAGTCTTTTGGATGTGGGAAGAAACCGGAGCACCCGGCGAAAACCCACGCAGACACAGGGAGAACTTGCAAACTCCGCACAGACAGTACCCAGAACTGAACCCGGGTTCCTAGAGCTGTGAGGCTGCGGTGCTAACCACTGCGCCACTGTTCCGCCCACGGCACAGTGGGGGAGGAAAGTGGGAGGAAAGTTATAAAACTGAATGAGAGATATCGTACATAGGGCTGAATTTTACCAGCCCCTCAACACCGCCGGTCCCAGCATGGGGGCCAGTAATATATTGCAGGGAGAGGCCCACCTCAACCCGTGACATTGAGAAGGGCCCGTCGCATATTACCAGCAGCAAGGGGGACCTCGGTGCGGCCACCCCCGCCACCTGGCGGTAGGCCCTTCATCTGGATATTTAAATTGACAGTAATTATATTCAAATGAACTTAGCTGCGGTCCCACGCTGATTTTACGGCCTCCGTTTGGCCTTCAAGCGCCTTCGGAACTCTGCAATGAATTCCAAGGTGAAAACCTGGCGGGGAGGGGGGAGTAATAAAAATTTCGGGTGGGGGGGGGAAATCAATTTTTTTGGATGTGGGGATGGTGGGAAGGGGTTATAGGCCAAACGTTAGAAGTTTAGAGGGTAAAGTTCGAGTAGGGAAAAAGGCATTTCGAGCATTGAAATGACCATTGGAGGGTTGGGGAAGGGCCATCCACATACTATTGTTTAATAAAAATTTAACATTGTTGCCCATTTAAAAATTTAAAGTAATTTTAAGGGCTTAAAGCCCTTTAAAAATGGCGTCGGCACCTGCATGGTGGCGCCGGATGCCATTGCCGGGGATGCGGAGGCCGCCCCTACACGCATCGAGGGTGGGCGCTCCGCCCCCACTATTTAAATGAGCCCCCGCATAAAATATCGGGGCGAGGGGGAGGGCTCCTCGGCGGGCCTTCCGTGTTGAAGGCCGCCAAGTTGAAAGTGCGCCGCCAAGGAACACGGCGCGTGATTAAAATTCGGCCCGTAGTATTCATAGATGCATATTTCAGCAGCTGATGCCCATACACAGCGAAGTTAACTGAGTGTTGGGAAGGAGGGAAGGTGAAATAGGAGGGTATGCTATATATTTTGGAACCTGGGATTTAATTTGCTCCCCAAAGGCTGCTGCAATGCCAAACTCAGGATTAGGATACGACTGAAATGCATTTTGAACAACTGCAAGTTCAAAAATACTTAAGTTTAGGCTTTCAAAAGGAAAATCAAACAAGTATGTAAATCCAAAGTCTGTCAGACATAAGAACACAAGAAATAGGAGGAGGAGGCCATTTGGCCTTTTGAAACTGCTCCACCATTCAATAAGATCATGTCTGATCTGATTGTGGCCTTAACTCCACTTTCCTGCCTGCCCCCATAATGTTTGACTCCCTTGTCAATCAAAAAACTAACTCTGCCTTGAATATATTCAATGATCCAGCCTCCACTGCCTGCTGGGGAAGAGAATTCCAAACAATAATGACTCTCAGAGAAGAAATTCCTCCTCATCACCGTCTTAAATGGGAGAACATCCGCTCAGATTCTACCCTGTCAAGCCCCCTTAGGATCTTGTTTGTTTCAATAAGATCACCTCGCAATCTTCTAAACTCCAATGAGTATGGGCCCAACCTGCTCAACCTTTTCTCATAAGAGAATCCTTCCCTCATCCAGGAATCAGCTTAGTGAACCTTCTCTGAACTGCTTCCAATGCAAGTATATCCCTCCTTAAATAAAGTGACCACAACTGTACACAGTACTCTAGGTGCGGTCTCATCAATGCCCTGTACAGTTGTAGCAAGACGTCCCTACTTTTATACTCCATCTCCCTTGCAATAAAGGCCAATATTCTATTTGTCTTCCTAATTACTTGCTGTACCTGCATGCTGACATTTTGCGATTCAGGTACAAGGACATCCAGGTCCTTCTGTACTGCACCATTTTGCAGTCTCTCTCCATTTAAATAATATTCTGTTTTTATATTCTTCCTGCCAAAGTGGACAACTTCACATTTTCCCACATTATATTCCATCTTCCAAATTTTTGCCCACTCACTTAACCCATCAATATCCCTTTGCAGACTCTTTGCATCCTCCTCACAACTTGATTTCCTACCTATCTTCATATCATCAGTAAATTTGGTTACAATGCACTTGGTCTCTTCATCCAAGTCATTAATATAGACTGGAAATAGCTGAGGCCCCAGCACTGATCCCTGTAGCCATCCACTAGTTGCAGTTTGCCTACCTGAAAATGACCCATTTATCCTGACTCTCTGTTTCCTGTTAGTTAGCCAGCCTCTATCCATGCTAATATATCACCCCCATTACCACAAACTCTTATCTTGTGCAGTAACCTTTTATGTGGCACCTTACCAAATGCCTTTTGGAAATCCAAATACACTACATCTACTGGTTCTCCTTTATCCACCCTGCTTAATACATCCTCAAAGAACTCTAATAAATTTGTCAAGCATGATTTCGCTTTCACAAAACCATGTTGACTCTGCTTGTTTGTATTGATTTTCTAGATGTCCTGCTACTACCTCTTTAATAATGGATTCTAGCATTTTCCCAATGACAGACTTTAGGCTAACTGGCCTGTCGTTTCCTGCTTTCTGTCTCCCTCCTTTCTTAAACAGAGGTGTTACATTTGCAGTTTTCCAATCCGAACAGTGTGCCCAAAATCTACCAATGTGTGTTGGCAGTGGAAAAGCTTCCTTGTCACTGTACATACTCAGAAAATTTGGGACAACAAATTACATTGGTTTAATCACCTTATGTTTGTTTAATATTTAATCACCTGAAACATTCACTCCCTCCATCACCAGTGTATTGTGGCAGCAGTGTGTACCATCTACAAAATGCACTGCAGCAAATCACCAAGGCTTCTTTCACTTCACCTTCCAAACTTCCAACCTCTAGCGCCTAGATGATCAAGGGCAGCAGGCACATGACAACACCGCTACCTGCAAGTTCCCCTCCAAGTCACACATCATCCTGACTTGGAAATATATCACCGTTCCTTCAATGTCGCTGGGTCAAAATCCTGGCTCTCCCTCCCCAACAGCACTGTGGATGTACCTACCTCACATGGACTGCAGTGATTCAAGAAGCAGATAAATTATCTCAGTTCTAAGCACTGGTCGGTTTTGAAGTTTAGCAAACTGCGTTCATACTAAAAGTTGAAATCACATTTATAGGTACTTTTACTTAAGAAATCGAGTGTTTGAGTTCTTCTTTGTTCTGCACACATTGTAAACAAATTAGTAAAATTTTTAAAAAATGACTTCACTTTTGAAGGAGGCTGTTGAATTTTGATTTCCTGCGAATCTGAAGCAGAGTCTGACTTGGTGCTAGCAGAACTGGGCTTCTCTTTCTTCTTTTTCTGCTTTTTCTTCTTCTTTCTGGCTCCAGTATCCCCTCCAGGACTTCTGCCAGCAAGTTTAGAAAATATAAGGGGAAAAATAGACATTATAATGGTACATTTTATAAACTTAGTGATATGATAATTCATTATTACATATATCAATGCTCTATTGACACAGATGAAAGCAAGGATGAGATGAGGCTAATTAGTCCATCAAGTTTCTATTGTTGTATTCTTCGTTCAGGATTCAAAAATCAACCATTTTCACTGGTATCTTGCCTTGCCACCAAATTCATCTCTCCTCCTGCACAGCCAAAAAAACTGTTCATTTCCTTTCTGAATACTTCAATTGTGCAACCCAAAATGTATAATACTCCCAAAATTACATTTCTATCCAAATTTTCCCTTAAATATAAAATTGTATTCCATCTACCTATCTTTGATTATATCTCTTCATATTCCCCAACATTTCCTGCTCAATCCACACTGGCAATGGGATAAATTCCACGGGGAACCCAAGTATAACAGTTGAATTGCACTTCTATTCATATATTCTGCCTGTGAATTAAGCAATTCTATATTTCAGTGGCATTGTACTGACTCCAATACAAGTGAAGTGTGCATAGTTCATTGGAAGCCACCTCTTGATGTTCATTGTTAAATGAGTCTGTCTATTTAATAGTACAGATTAATACAAGGAAGTGTAAAATTATGTGATTTGGCTGGGAGAAAATTGATGTGGGTTACGTGCAAAATGGGAATGTATTTGAGGTAGTGAGGCAAGAAAGAGAAATGTGGGTTTTAATGGACAGGCTGCTAAAATCATCAGCACAATGCTTCCACACTGCTAAAAAGCAAACAGAATGTTGGGATGCATCGCAAGGGATCCAACACATAAATACAGCTGTGAAACTGTATTTGGCCCTGTTGAGGCCATATCATAGAATCGCAGAAACTTACAGCACAGAAGGGACCATTCAGCCTGTTGTGCCTGTACTGATTCTTTGAAAGAGGAGTCGTGCTTAGTCCCACATCTCCATTTTTTTTGTCTGTAACCCAAGATCCAACACCCTTTGAAAATTATTTAAGGAATCAACTTCCATCACCTTTTCAGGTAGAGCGTTCTAGATCCAGACCAATTTCTGAGTAAAAGATTTCTCCTCATCTCTCCTCTAGATTGTTTACCACTGCTTTAAAGTTATTGACCCACTCACCAGAGGAAATAGTATTTTTCTACCACTTTATCAAAACTGCTCATCACCTGGAAGCCCTCTATTGGGTCAACCTTTAATCTTGTATGTTCTAAGGAGAATAGTCCCCACTTTTCCAATCTCTCCTCATAAATGAAGTCTCTCTGCCCTGGTAACATCCTGGTAAACTGCTACTGTATCTCAAGGGCTTTACATCTTTCCCAAAGTGTGGTGCCTAAAATCATTAATACTCCAGATGGGGCCTAACCAGTGATTTATAAAGTTCTTGAGCAATCTCTTTGCTTTTATATTCTATACCTCTATTTATAAACCAAAGTAACCCATATGCTTTTTTCATCACCATACGAACCTGCCTGAAGTACTATGTGCAATTTTGGTCTTCCTATTCAAAAAGGGTCATTCAGTTATTGGAGCGGGTATAAGAAAGGCTACGCAGTTGATCCCAGAACTTAATGATGCAATGTATAATTAAGGACCCTGGATCTCTATCTTGAAAACAGTGACTAAGAGGACATATGATAGAGATGTCCAAACTTTTATAATTTTAAATGCATTGTATCCAAGTAAGTTTTAGTGCCGTGTATAGATCTTAAGCATAAGGGGTCATGTTTAAAAATAAAGGATACAAAAAGAAAAAAGGAACTTTTTTTAAAAACCTGGAAGAGTGGAACAGATTACCTCATGGGTGGTGGAACAAGAAATGTTAATGGGTTTCATGAAGGAACTAGACAGATTCAGGGTTATTAGAAACGTGCCCTAGGAATACTACATATATATGGGATAGATGGACTGAAGATTTTCTCCTGCCTGAAATTGTTAGTATATTACTGTCAGCCTTCTCACCAGAGGTTAGACTCAATATATGTAGCACAGTGGAAGAGGTTTCATACATTAGCCAATGTATCATCTTCCAAAACTCAAGAGCACTATGCACCATTTCAAGTCTCTAAGAAAACACCACACCTAATCAATTAATAGATCTTCCCAGCGATTCATAGGCTGATCGCAATGGGGATAAACAAACTCATGCCACTTTTAACCATGATCTGAGCTTCCAATCTCACATCCCATCACCATCATCTATTTTCACTTACAGAAAATCACTTATCCCTTTTCCCACTTCACCCATGCAGCGACTGAAACTTCATCATTTCCAGGCTTCATTTCTCAACATTCTCTCTGCCAGCTTCACCCAATACAAACTTCAACTTGCTCAAACTCTTCCCCTGAATCTTAACCTGTACCATGTCCCATTTACCTCCAAACTGTCCTCTAAGATTTGCACAGCTACCTAATCCCCAATGCAATTTATCAAAATACTTATCCTTGTTTACACATCCCTCCACTGCCACATCTCACCCCAGCTCTGCAACCTCTTCCAAACTTTTCTCACATTTGTGCCATAATATTACAAAGCTCACAGCCAGAAGCAATGAGTTTTTAAAAGAATTAATGCACTGGTATAAAGTTTAATACTAGTTGATAGAACAACAACTTATTTATATAAGTTTTAACATAATAAAATGTCCCTAGGTGCTTCACAGGAGCACTATAAAACAAAATATGACACTGAGCCACATAAGGAGATATTAAGTCAGATAACCAAATTCTTGGCCAAAGAGGTAGATTTTAAGGAACGTTTTAAAGAAGGAAAGGTATAGGGAAGGAATTGCAGAGCTGAGGGCCCAAGCAACTCAAAGTACAGCCACAAATGGTGGGTCGATTAAAATCGGGGATGCTGATGAGAGTAGAGATTAGCGCAGATAACTTGGAGGGTTGTGGGATTAGAAGAGATTATGGAGTGAGGGAGGGGCGAGGCTAGAAAGGAATTTAAAAACAAGGACGAAAACTTTAAAATCAAGACATTGCTTGATCGGGAGCCAATGCAAGTTGTGCACAGGGGTAATAGCGGAAAGGGACTTAGTACGAGTTAGGACACGGGCAGCAGAGCTTTGGATGACCTCAACTTTACGGAGGATAGAATGTGGGAGACCAGCCAGGAGTGTGTTGGAATAGTCAGGTCTAGTGGTAACAAAGGCATGAATGTGGTTTTCAGAAGCAGATGAGCTGAGATAGGTGAAACTGGATGACGTTACAGAGGTGGAAATATGTGGTCTTAGTGATGGTGCGAATATGTAGTGGGAAGCTCATCTGGGGTCAAATATGACAACAAGGTTATGAACAGTCTGGTTTAGTCTCAACAGTTGTCAGGGAAAGGGTTGGAGTTGGTAACTGGGCAACAAAATTTCTAGTGGAGACTGAAAACAATGGCTTCAGCCTTCCCAATGTTCAACTGGAAGAAATGTCTGCTCATCCAGTACCGGATGTTGGATAAGCAGTCTGATAATTTAGCAACAGTGGAGGAATCGAGAGAGGTGGTGGTGAGGTAGGGATGGGTGTCATCAGTGTATAGGTGAAAACTAATGCTGTGTTTTCAGATGATGTCGCCAAGGGGCAGCATGCAGATGAAAAATAGGTAGGGGCCAAGGACAGATCCTTAGGGGACACCAGAGGTAAAGGTGTGGAAGCCATTGTAAGTGATACATTGGCTATAATAATATAAGAACGGAATCAGGCAAGAGCAGTCCCACCCAGCTGGACAACAGTGGAGAGGCGTTGGAGGAGGATGGTGTGGTCAACCATGCCAAAGGCTGCAGACAAGTCGAGAAGGACAAGGAGGAATAATTTACCTTTGTCACAGTCACATGGGATGTCATTTGTGACTTTGACAAGAGCCGTTTCGGTACTGTGGCAGGGGCAGAAATCTGATAGAGCTAACAGGAGGTGTCTAAGACTGAAAATATATGATGTGCCATTAGACTCAACTTTCTTAAAAGCCAAGGGCTGGCATTTTCAGATTTCATCGATGTACTATGTACTACAATAAATAACAAATTTACTTGCATAATTTAAAGTCCTGGCTAAGCTATTATTGGTCAGTACTGGAACTCTTGTATCAGCTTTGTTCAATTAAAAATTTTACTATGGTTGGCTAGCTGAGCTCTACACATATGTTTAAGGATGAACACCTACAACTATGCCAATTTCCCAGAAAAAAATGCAAGCCAACATTATAGCAATGGCTGCTCACTGGCACTGCTTTTAAATATCACCTATAAACAGCTCCTCTTCCTCAAGTATAAATGAATCATTAGTGCCAATTCATGATGTAGATCTATGCCTACTAGGAACTGGGTTGAAATCATTCAAATATGTTGTTCACAGCCAACAGGAGCGGAAACATGAATCCCATCAGACTGGGCTGAATCGCGATCCAAGTCCCAGAGTGAAAGGATAATGCCATAATGCAAATCAGTTTCCTCATACTTGGCATGTTTAGCAGACAGAATCTTAATTATCAAAATATTGTTGAAATCAAGGTTAATGCAGGTGCCAGTATTAATATACTCCTGAAAAATCAGCACATTAAGACTATCAGCTAATCACATAATCAAGTAGAGATGCAGCAAAAATAGTAATATTGTACAATATCTGTGTTACTATTGTGTACTTACGCACCTTATACTTTGACATTGCAAGCTATCCTGGAAACAGACATTTTATGTCACGTGTTACTTAAGTCCCATCAAGACTGTTCACAAGCTACACCTAAATTAGTATTAAAGCATAAAATGTGATGCAGAGGTACAGCTGAATGTTGTCCGTATATGGAGGCTGGCCCCACAAATAAAGATGATGTTGCCAAAGAGTAGCAAGCAGATAAGGAAATGGATGGAGCTAAGACTTGGGGGACTCCAGAGACAGTGGTGCAGGATAGGAAAGAAAAGCCATTTCTGGAGATGCTTTGGCTATGATGGGCAAAGAGCACATCCAAACTAAGGGTGTTCCACTGAGCTGAACTGTGAAAGAGGATAGTGACATCGACTGCATCAAAGGCTGGAGGTCAAAGATAACCAGCAGAATAATGCATCATTGTCAGAGTCGCAGAGCATGTTTTGTATGACTTTGATTAGAGCCATTTCAGTGCTGTAGCAAGAGCAGAAACTGGTAGTATTCGAACCTGGAGTTTGAGGTATGGATTTGGGAGGTGACATGTTTAAGGACTATGGAGAGGAAAGGGAAGTTGGAAATGAGATGGTCGTTTGCAAGAACAGAATGGTTTTTTTTTAAGGATGGGGTGATGACAGCGGTTTTGAAAGGGTGGGGAAGAAAAGTTGAGAGGGTCCATTTAGAATGTCAACTGGCATGGAGACCAGGAAGTTAATTAAAGCAAAATACTGCGGACGCTGGAAATCTGAAATAAAAACAAGAAATGCTGGAAATACTCAGCAGGTCTGGCAGCATCTTAACCAGGAAGTTAAGTTTGGTGGTCAGCATTTAGCAGCAATGGTGTCGAGAGAGCAGGAGACCACTTGGCCCATTCTGCCTACTTGAGCCAAAAAAAAGAGCCATCCAGCCAAATCCCACTTTCCAGCATTTGGTCCACAGCCCTGCAGGTTACTGCACTTCAGGTGCACAGCCAGGCAACTTTTAAATGAGATGAGGTTTTCTGCCTCTACCACCTTTTCAGGCAGTGAGTTCCAGACCCTCACCACCTTCTGAGTTTAAAAAAAAACTTTTCCTCATCTCCCCTCTAATCCTTCTACCAATCACTTTAAATCTGTGCCCCTTAAACACTGACCTCTCTGCTAAGGTGAATAGATCCTTCACATCCACTTTATCCAGGCCCCTCACAATTTTGTATATCTCAATCAAATCTCCCCTCAGCCTCCTCTGTTCCAGGGAAAACAACACCAGCCTATCCAATCTTTCCTCATAGCTGCATTTTGCCAGTCCTGGCAACATCTTCGTAAATCTCCTCTGTACCCTCTCTAGTGCAATTACATCCTTTCTGTGATGAGGTGACCAGAATTGCATACAGTACTCAAATTGTGGCTTAACTAATGTTTTATATACTTCCAGCATTACCTCCCTCTTATATTCAATGCCTCGGATAATAAAGGAAAGGATTCCATATGCCTTCTTAACCAGCTTATCAACTTGTCTTGCTACCTTCAGTGGCCATACACTCCAAGGTCCCTCATTTCCTCTACACCTCTCAGTTACCTCCCATTTATTGTGTATTCCTTCGCCTTGTTTGACCACCCCAAATGCATCACCTCCCACTTCTCTGGGTTAAATTCCATTTCCCACTTTTCTGCCCACCTGACCAGTCGATATCTTCCTGCAGACTACAGCTATCCTCCTATCAACCACACAACCAATTTTTTGTTGTGTGCAATCTTCTTGATCATTCTCCCTACATTGATGTCCAAATTGTTTATACCACAAAAGGCAGGGGACCTAGAACAAAGCCCTGCAGAACTCCACTGGAAACAGCTTTCCAATCGCAAAAACATCCACCAACATCCACCCTTTGTTTCCCGTCACTGAGCCAATTTTGTGTCCAGCTTGCTACATTCCCCTGGATCCTATGGGCTTTTATTTTTTTTAAAACCAGTTTGCCATGCGAGAACTTGTCAAAAGCCTTGCTAAAATCCATATAGACCTCTTAAGTGCATTACCCTCATCAATCCTCCTTGTTACTTGATTGAATTTTTTGAGGAAGTTAGTCTTTCTCTTAACAAATCCATGTTGACTATCCTTCATTAATCTGTGCATAAGGACAGTTTACCCTGTCTGAGAATTGATTCCAATATTTTGCCCACTACCAAGGTTAGACTGACTGACCTGGAATTATACAGTCTATCCCTCCCTCCCTTTTTAAACAAAGATACAATGTTAGCAGACCTCCAATTCTCTGGCACCACACCTGTATCCAGCAAAGACTGGAAAATGAAGGTCAGACCTCCCAGCATTTCCTCCCTGGCTTCTTTTAACAGCCTGGGGTATATTTCATCTGGCCTGGTGATTTATCCATTTTCAAGGATGCTAATCCCCTTAATGTTTCCTCTCTCCCTATGTTTATCACATCCAATACTTCACATTCCTCCTCCTAAACTACAATGGCTGCCTCGTCTCCCTCTTTTATGAAGACAGATACAAAGTATTCATTAAAAACCATACCCACATCTTCCACCTCCACACATAGGCTATCTTTTCGGTCTTTCACTAGCCCTACTCTTTCCTTAATTATCCTCTTAATATATTTTTGGGTTATCCTTGATTTTACTTGCCAATATTCTTTCATGCCCTCTCTTTGCTTTCCTAATTTCCTTTAGATTTCATCCATCCACATTCTATACTCCTCTCGGCTTTCTGTAGTAATGAGTTCTTGGTGTCTGACATAAGCTTTCCTTTTCTGTCTTATCATACCCTGTAAGCTCCTTGACATCACAGCAGAGATGAACTCAACGATAGCATGAGAGAGACAGTTGAAAAAGCATGGGTCAGGAAATGCCTAGCGGGAGGTTTGGTTTGGTGGGCAAAGGAAAGCAGCAGAGGAAGCTCAAAGGATGGTCTCAATCTTAGTGACAAAGAAGTCATAATTAATTGACTATATTTAAGTCGGCACTCAATTGCATATTATTTCTTGATAAGTTGTGGAACAAGAATCCTTCTGCATCGCAATCGGATGGATCAGCAACCTTCATAAAAGTGAATATAAGTAAAAACAATCACTCTATAACATGTAAATTATATAAACGTAGGCATGACACAAACAAGGGCAATTTCAAACCAAGAATTCAATCCTGTCTTTCAGATGGCAGTTATTTGTGGTAGTTCATGACATTACTTAAACCTCTTGATTAGATTAATTAGTCCCAACAATCAGTATTTCAAGCATACTCTCTCAACCCCCTGCTCTTCTCACCCACATGAAATACAGAACCCTACATTTTCAAGCATTTTTATTATTCTGTACTTATCGAGGGTGTATTTACAATAGTCATTGAAAGGGTTTCATCTTTTGTGTTCGATATACAGCTAACAACCAGGTCACGTAATTCAGTTGTGACTTTTGACCAAAGCTCTCTACAAAACACTAAGCTAACCACGTATTTGACTACAGTTAAGAAATAAATGTACATGGTGAACACACTACAGTAGACTTTTAAAAAATGTAAGTGCCGTTTCCACCAAGAGTTTCACCAACACAAAATAATACAATATTGGATACATAACTACACTGTAGCTTTACTTATTCAGTTGTGGAAGAAATAATTTCTGAATGCTAACTTATTTTCATGATTTTAATCCCAGTTTAGAGATATCATATTTAACAATCAAACCAGCATGCAGTTCAGTGTTACATTAGCAAAAAATTGCCTCACTTATCAGAAGTTTATATGTGCAAAAGAAAAAATTAGTAATATTACTAACACTATTCAAATGATATTGAATACAATGCAATTATAAAATATATTAAACCTAATATTTTTTAATAGGGCAGTACCAGAATTAGTGATTCCAGTGATAGCAGATCCCAGTTTGACACTATCCTCTTCCATGACTCAGCTCAGTGGAACTCCCCTAGTTTGGATTACCTATCATAGGCAAAGCATTTCCAGCAACGGCTTCTCTTCCCTACCGTACACTTATCTCTGGAATCTCCCAAGGATCTATTCTTAGCCCCCACCACTTCTTCATCTGCTTGGCAACATTATCTGTATTTGTGGGGTCAGTTTCCAGTTAGATCGCCTCATGTTCACTTTCATGACCATATTGGACACAAAATATTTTCACATAAAATAACCGCACATTTTAAGCAGATAATACCTCGAGAATTTAAAAACACACGAACAGCAGGCTGGAGGCAGTGGCTGGGACACAAGAGGAAGATGTTGAAATGAAAAGCTATATCGATGTTTTTAACCTTTCAAGCTTTCAGATAAGCTGTGCAAGTGATCTCCTGATCTCACTCCATCAAGCCCCCATCCCCATTACCTGCAAACCTTCATGGTGCAGGGGATTAAGCCTCAGGCAAGGAACCCCAAACTAATTTATGTGCCAAGCCCAGAGGCCCAATCCTTTTGGCAGGTATCAACCCCATTTACCTGCCAATTCTACACAGGGCATTGACTCTCATCCCAATTTACCTGCCAAACCTTCAGCGGGTAGAGGATTGAACCTCACTCAGCCTGGGGCACGCCTGCCAATTTACATGACAAACCTGCAAGGCTAGGGGATCAACCCGCAGGTAATGACCCCCATCTCCTGATTAACCTGTCAAACCTGCCTGGTGTAGGGTCTTGACCAACCTCCCCCTTTGTTTTACCTGTCTGGTGCAGGGGCTCAGCCCCTCTCCTGCTTTACCTGCCAGGGCTGCAGCTCCCGCTCCTCCAGTGCTGTTTAACTTGCAGCGGGAGTTTAGGTTTGGCCTGGTGGCTCTCGCTGCCTCGGAACCCCCCCCCAAACCCCGCGCCGCCCGTTAACTGCCGCCCTATCCCCGGCCTGCTGCCTGGCGGGCCCTAGGCCCGTCCCCCCGCCCGGCTGGGGTCGGTACCTGTGCGTTTGCTCATTTTCCTCCTCGTTATCTCCGTCGATCCCGCAGGTGTCGTGATCGTCCAGCTCCAGGCTCTGCTGACTGGCCGCCGACTCGCTGTCCTCCGCCATCATTCAACCGCCACCGAGCGGAGCCGCAAACAGCGCCTCCGAGCGGCAGCTACAGCTCCCCGCAAATGACCCGCAAATAACCCGCACCAAGCCTGCAAAAAAAAAACAGCACCCAGCTCGCAAATAACCTACACATAGCCTGCAAAAAACCAGCACCCAACGCACAAATAACCCACAGCTCCTGGCAAACCTGTACCTCATTTATCTACTGGAAAACCCCGTCCCAACCTACACCTCCCACATCTAACTGGTACCAAACACGCACCTCCTGGGAAACCTGCACCCAACCTGCATCTCCTGGGAAACCCACTCCTCCCAGGAAACCGCCACTCAACCCACACATTCCACATCCAACTGGCACCAAATCATCATCTCCAAAGAAACCCACACCCAACCCACAGCTTCCGGGAAACCTGCACCTCCCGCATCCAAACTGGGAAACCTGGCTGAAAACTTAGGCTGAACTAGACTCTTTTCAATCTTGGTGTCATATTTGACCCCAAGATGAGCTTCCAACCCACATATCCAAATCTTCAGCCTCCTTGTCTCGAGAGACAATGGGTAAGCGCCTGGAGGTGGTCAGTGGTTTGTGAAGCAGCGCCTGGAGTGGCTAGAAAGGCCAATTCTAGAGTGACAGACCACAGGCGCTGCAGATAAAATTGGTTGTCGGGGCTGTTACACATTTGGCTCTCTCCTTGCGCTTCTGACCTTTTTCCTGCCAAATGCTAAGTCTCTTTGACTCGCTATGCTTTAGCCCCGCCTTTATGGTTGCCCGCCAGTTCTGGCGATCGCTGGCAACTGACTCCCACGACTTGTGATCAATGTCACAGCACTTCATGTCGCGTTTGCAGACGTCTTTAAAGCGGAGCCATGGACGGCCGGTGGGTCTGGTACCAGTGACGAGCTCGCTGTACAATGTGTCCTTGGGGATCCTGCCATCTTCCATGCGGCTCACATGGCCAAGCCATCTCAGGTGCCGCTGGCTTAGTAGGGTGTATATGCTGGGGATGTTGGCTGCCTCGAGGACTTCTGTATTGGAGATACGGTCCTGCCACCTGATGCCAAGGATTCTCCGGAGGCAGCGAAGATGGAATGAATTGAGACGTCGCTCTTGGCTGACATACGTTGTCCAGGCTTCGCTGCCGTAGAGCAAGGTACTGAGGACACAGGCCTGATACACTTGGACTTTTGTGTTCTGTGTCAGTGCGCCATTTTCCCACACTCTCTTGGCCAGTCTGGACATAGCAGAGGAAGCCTTTCCCATGCGCTTGTTTAATTCTGCATCAAGAGACAGGTTACTGGTGACAGTTGAGCCTAGGTAGGTGAACTCTTGAACCACTTCCAGAGTGTGGTCGCCGATATTGATAGATGGGGCATTTCTGACGTCATGTCCCATGATGTTCGTTTTCTTGAGGCTGATGGTTAGGCCAAATTCATTGCAGGCAGCCGCAAACCTGTCAATGAGTCTCTGCAGACACTCTTCAGTGTGAGATGTTAATGCAGCATCGTCAGCAAAGAGGAGTTCCCTGATGAGGACTTTCCGTACTTTGGTCTTCGCTTTTAGATGGGCAAGGTTGAACAACCTGCCACCTAATCTTGTGTGGAGAAGCTTCCAACCCACATATCCACACCATCACTAAGACTGCTCATTTCCACCTCTGCAATATTGCCCGACTCTGCCCTGCCTCAGCTCATCTGCTCCTGAAAACCTCATCTTTGCCTTAGTTACCTCAAAACATGTCTATTCCAATGCATTCCTGGCTGGCCTCTCAACTTCTATCATGTGTAAAGCTGAAGTCATGCAAAACTCTGCTGCCCACGTCCTAACTCTTGTTCACCCATCACCCCTCAGTCTGCTAACCTACACTCGTCTACATCAGCTTCCGGTTAAACAAAGCCTGTATTTTAAAATTCTTGTTTTTAAATCCCTCCTTGGCCTTGCCCCTCCCCAGCTCTGTAATCTCCTCCTGCTCTACAAGCCTCCGTGGTATCTGTGCTGCTCCAATTCTGGGTTCTTAAGCATCCTTGATTTTATCTGCTGTATCATTAGCTGCCATGCCTTCAGCTGCAAGTCTTATTTTATTACATTAAGGGGAGGAGAAGACACTATAGACCCAGAATAATATGGCTATTGGAATTTGTTGCCACTCAGAGGTGTCTACTTCAGTGCAAGTGAGGAGCTGATCCTGCACATTTCCACTGTGTGTACAGCTAAGCCCTGGATAAATTGGTTGTTGTCAAGAGGTGTTAAAAGGAAGCATAAACAATGTAGGTATAATGGTGATTTTAATTTTCACATGGATTGGGAGAAGCAGAACAGTTCAAGCTGTAAAGACAGTGAGTTTCTAGCGTGTATTTAGGGCAATTTTCTAAACAGTTTTGAAATCAACAAGGGAACATGCCATACCAAATTTAGGGATAAGTAACAAACCAGAAACGGTTAACAATCTGACAGTATTGGAGCATCTTTTGACCATTGATCAAAATATTTTCAAATTTGATATTAAATTTGAGGGCAAAGAGTGTCACAAACTGTCAAGAAAACACGATATGCCAAATGAGAAATATTATTTCATCAGTTGGAAACTTACATTAAACTTTTAATGGAAAAAAAATCCAACAGTTAACGTTTTTAAAAAAGCTGTCAACCAAGAAGGCCACTGCAATTTGCAACTGAAATACCAGGAGATCGAATTGGATGCAGAAGCCTAACCAGAAGCCCAGCCAGGACAATGCTTTGGCTAACTGAGTAGATTATCCAGATCACCCTTGTTAGCAGGACATTAAAAGCCATCTCGAGGCATTCATAAGTGGAGATGACCCTCCAGGGAGTAAACACTGACAATACCACCTGAAAAAGGTTTTGGGTTTTAGTCTTTGAACCGCATTAAAAACAAAGGGGATTTAGAGAACCATGTGACCATCTCCCACGGCTGTGTGAAACTGGGAGTTCTGTTACACACAAAGAGACAAACAGGAACTGAGACTGCAGCAGCAGAGAATGTTGTGTGCCCCCCCCCCTTCTTTCTTTCTCTCTCTCCAGAAAACATCAAGTTTGAAAACCATCTGCAATGGTGGACCCTCCAAGTCTACAAATTGTTAGAGCCAGAGACCAGGGGAAGAGAGCCACCTACAATTCTGCCTCCAAGAAAACACTGAGCGAAGCAGGCCAACCACAAATTGCACTTTGACCAGCCAAAGACTTCAAGAATACAACTCCAGCCTGAAGACCACTGAATCATACAACCTCAGACTGTGTATTTATCTTTTATTTATTCTGGATTTTAATCCAACCAAAAAAATCTACTTTACACTTTGTAATCTATTTGTGTGAATGTGTAGTGTATTTTTTTTATTATTTCTAGATTGGGTTTAGCTTGTTCAGTATAATAAACTTACCTCATTCTTGTTTAAACTCAAGAAAACCTGTCCGATTAGTTCTTTCACGATCACATTAAAGGTAAAAGGTAAAACACTCACTGAGGTGGTAAGCACAACCAATGTTTAAAAGGAATAAACTCTGTTGCAGTCAAATAAGAAGAAGGGTAAGCGGGGCGAATGTGACCCCCTCCTCACCTTAGCCATAACAGAAATGTGGGGGCTCGTCTGGGACCATAACCCAACAACAAACGAGTAATTGGAAGTGGGAAAGCAAATTGATCCCCATTAAAAACTTTTAAAACTTCAATACAGGTTTTCTTGTGGTTTTCACTGCTAGAATACTAACTTCTCCACATTCGAGGCCAGTACCTTCCTAAGCCAGGGTGAAGTAACTTGGGACAGGTTAAAAGCCCTATCGATTGATGATTTGAGGAATGTAGCTGGGCAGTTAGGTATTACCTTCCATTCAAAAACGAAGGAATCTGAAATCCTAAGACATGTGGCAAACCATTTTTCACTTGAACTTGAGGATTCAGAGACAGGGTTAGAGTCAGAAACAGACAGGATAATGTTCGCTAAAAATACAATTAGAACAGAGGAGACTAGAATTGGAATGCCAGAGAAAGAAAGAGCAGAGAGAATGTCAAGAAAGGGAAAAAGAAAGGGAAGGAAGGGAAAAAGGGTAGAAAGGGAAGAAGAGAGAGCTTTCCAATAGGAGAAGAAGGAAAGAGAACTAAAGCGGCTTGAATTAACTCGGGAGCAGACTCGGAGGGCGGAGTTCCGGAGCGGTGAGTATATAAAAAAAACTTACCTCGGGGATTCTCGGAGCAGACTCGGAGGGCGGAGTTCCGGAGCGGTGAGTATACAGAGTAAGATACCTCGGGTGGGAAAAAAACTGAAAATGTGACGTCACAGGAAAGCTGTGACCTGATTGGCTGGTAGGGAATCTGTACCGAATTTGAAAATAAAACTGATAAAAATTGATTAAAACACTAATTAACTAATTAATAAGTAGAGTAACGAAACCAGAGGGAGGAGATTACTGTATTTAGATAGCATTTAGTATTTATTGTAGAAATCTAGCACTAGGGACCACATAGTGAAGTGTATCATAATTTAGTAAGGATTTAATAAGTATTTATTTATTTTATATCAATTAACTAATTAGTGATAGAAATGTCAGTTAGAGGGGTAAAGTGCTTCACCTGTGAGATGTGGGAAGTCCGTGACGCTTCCAGCGTTCCGGGCGACTACATCTGCAGGAAGTGTACCCAGTTGCAGCTCCTCACAGACCGCATGGATCGGTTGGAGCGGTAACTGGATGCACTTAGGAGCATGCAGGTGGCGGAAAGCGTCATAAACAGGAGTTTTAGAGAAGTGGTTACACCCAAGGTGCAGGCAGATAGATGGGTGACCACTAGAAGGGGCAGGCAGTCAGTGCAGGAATCCCCTGTGGCTATCCCCCTCTCTAACAAGTATACCGTTTTGGATACTGTTGGGGGGGATGGCCGATCAGGGGAAAACAGCAGCAACCAGAGCAGTGGCACCACGGCTGTCACTGTTGTTCAGCAGGGAGGGGCAAAGCGCAGAAGAGCAATAGTTATAGGGGACTATATAGTCAGAGGCACAGATTGGAGCTTCTGTGGATGTGAAAGAGACTCCAGGAAGGTATGTTGCCTCCCTGGTGCCAGGGTCAAGGATGTCTCTGAACGGACGGAGGGCATTCTGAAGGGGGAGGGTGAACAGCCAGAGGTTGTGGTACACATCGGTACCAACGACATAGGCGGGAAGAGTGATGAGGTCCTGCAGGGGGAGTTTGGGGAGTTAGGTAGTAAGTTAAAAAACAGGACCTCCAGGGTTGTAATCTCTGGATTACTCCCGTTGCCACGTGCCAGTGAGGCTAGAAATAGGAAGATAGTGCAGCTAAACACGTGGCTGAGCAGCTGGTGTAGAAGGGAGGGTTTCAGATATCTGGACCATTGGGCTCTCTTCAGGAACAGATGGGACCTGAACAAGAAGGACGGGTTGCATCTAAACTGGAAGGGCACTAATATCCTGGCTTCAAGGTTTGCTAGCGTCACTCGGGAGGGTTTAAACTAGTGTGGCAGGGGGGTGGGAACCAGAGCAGTAGGACAGCTAGTGAAGTAAATGAGGAGGACATAGTAAATAAGGCCAGTAGGACTAAGAGGAAGAGCAGGCAGGGAGATGTTGCTGAGCACAGCGGGACTGGTGGTCTGAAGTGCATTTGTTTCAATGCGAGAAGTATAACAGGTAAGGCAGATGAACCTAGAGCTTGGATTAGTACTTGGAAATATGATGTTGTTGCTATTACAGAGACTTGGTTGAGGGAAGGGCAGGATTGGCAGCTAAATGTTCCAGGCTTTAGAAGCTTCAGGCGGGATAGAGGGGGATGTAAAAGGGGTGGGGGAGTTGCATTACTGGTTAAGGAGAATATCACAGCTGTACTGCGGGAGGACACCTCAGAGAGGTCATGCAGCGAGGCAATATGGGTGGAGCTCAGGAATAGGAAGGGTGCAGTCACAATGTTGGGGGTTTACTACAGGCCTCCCAACAGCCAACGGGAGGTAGAGAGGCAGATATGTAGACAGATTTTGGAAAGATGTAAAGGTAACAGGGTTGTAGTGGTGGGTGATTTTAACTTCCCCAATATTGACTGGGATAGGGGCAGAATTTGTGAGGAGCATCCAGGAGGGCTTCTTGAAACAGTATGTAGATAGTCCAACTAGGGATGGGGCCATTCTGGACCTGGTATTGGGGAATGAGCCCAGCCAGGTGGTCGAAGTTTCAGTGGGAGAGCATTTCGGGAGCAGTGACCATAATTCCATAAGTTTTAAGGTACTTGTGGATAAGGATAAGAGTAGTCCTCGGGTGAAGGTGCTAAATTGGGGGAAGGCTAATTATAACAATATTAGGCAGGAACTGAAGAATTTAGATTGGGGGCGGCTGTTTGAGGGTAAATCAACATCTGACATGTGGGAGTCTTTCAAACGTCAGCTGATTAGAATCCAGGACCAGCATGTTCCTGTGAGGAAGAAAGACAAGTTTGGCAAGTTTCGGGAAGCTTGGATAACACGGGATATTGTGAGCCTAGTCAAAAAGAAAAAAGAAGCATTTGTAAGGGCTGGAAGGCTAGGAACAGATGAAGCACTTGAGGAATATAAAGACAGTAGGAAGGAACTTAAGCAAGGAGTTAGGAGGGCTAAAAGGGGTCATGAAAAGTAATTGGCAAACAGGATTAAGGAAAATCCCAAGGCTTTTTATACATATATAAAGAGCAAGAGGGTAACTAGGAAAAGGGTTGGCCCACTCAAGGACAGAGGAGGGAATCAATGTGTGGAGCCAGTGTAAATGGGTGAGGTGCTAAATGAGTACTTTGCATCAGTATTCACCAAGGAGAAGGACTTGGTGGATGATGAGCCTAGGGAAGGGAGTGCAGATAGTTTCAGTCATCTCATTATCAAAAAGGAGGAGGTGTTGGGTGTATTGCAAAGCATTAAGGTAGATAAGTCCCCAGGGCCTGATGGGATCTACCCCAGAATACTGAGGGAGGCAAGGGAAGAAATTGCTGGGGCCTTGACAGAAATCTTTGCATCCTCATTGGCTACAGGTGAGGTCCCAGTGGACTGGAGAATAGCCAATGTTGTTCCTTTGTTTAAGAAGGGTGGTAAGGATAATCCAGGAAATTATAGACCGGTGAGCCTTATGTCAGTGGTAGGGAAACAATTAGAGAGGATTCTTCGGAACAGGATTTACTCCCATTTGGAAACAAACAAACTTATTAGCGAGAGACAGCATGGTTTTGTGAAGGGGAGGTCGTGTCTTACTAATTTGATTGAGTTTTTTGAGGAAGTGACGAAGATGATTGATGAGGGAAGGGCGGTGGATGTTATCTATATGGACTTTAGTAAAGCCTTTGACAAGGTCCCGCATGGCAGACTGGTGCAAAAGGTGAAGTCACACAGGATCAGAGGTGAGCTGGCAAGATGGATACAGAACTGGCTCAGTCACAGAAGACAGAGGGTAACAATGGATGGGTGTTTTTCTGAATGGAGGGATGTGATTAGTGGTGTTCCGCAGGGATCAGTGCTGGGACCTTTGCTGTTTGTAGTATATATAAATGATTTGGAGGAGAATGTAGCTGGTCTGATTAGTAAGTTTGCGGACGACACAAAAGTTGGTGGAGTTGCGGATAATGATGAGGATTGTCAGAGGATACAGCAGGATATAGATTGGTTGGAGACTTGGGCGGAGAAATGGCAGATGGAGTTTAATCCGGACAAATGTGAGGTAATGCATTTTGGAAGGTCTAATGCAGATGGGAGGTATACAGTAAATGGCAGAACCCTTAGGAGTATTGACAGGCAAAGAGATCTGGGCGTACAGGTCCACAGGTCACTGAAAGTGGCAACGCAGGTGGATAAGGTAGTCAAGAAGGCATACGGCATGCTTTCCTTCATCGGTCGGGGCATAGAGTATAAAAATTGGCAAGTCATGTTGCAGCTGTACAGAACCTTAGTTAGGCCACACATAGAATATTGCGTGCAATTCTGGTCGCCACACTACCAGAAGGACGTGGAGGCTTTGGAGAGGGTACAGAGGAGGTTTACCAGGATGTTGCCTGGTCTGGAGGGCATTAGCTATGAGGAGAGGTTGGAAAAACTCGGATTGTTTTCACTGGAACGACGGAGGTGGAGGGGCGACATGATAGAGGTTTACAAAGTTATGAGCGGCATGGACAGAGTGGATAGTCAGAAGCTTTTTCCCAGGGTGGAAGAGTCAGTTACTAGGGAACATATGTTTAAGGTGCGAGGGGCAAAGTTTAGAGGGGATGTGCGAGGCAAGTTTTTTACATAGAGGGTGGTGAGTGCCTGGAACTTGCTGCCAGGGGAGGTGGTGGAAGCAGATACGATAGCGACATTTAACAGACATCTTGACAAATATATGAATAGGAAGGGAATGGAGGGATATGGGCCCCGGAAGTGCAGAAGGTGTTAGTTTAGGCAGGCATCAAGATCGGTGCAGGCTTGGAGGGCCGAATGGCCTGTTCCTGTTGTGTACTGTTCATTGCTCTTTGTTTGGTGAGACCCTGTACACCCAGTGAAGGCACGGCTAGTGACAAAGCTATGCCTAGCTCAGGACCATCTGCTGAACTCTTAAAGTTCTCCCATTTGATTCCAAAGTTCAATGAGTGGGATGTGGAAGCATTTTTGTCACTTTTCAAAAGCATGCAAGACAGCTGAAATGGCTAGCAGAGAGCTGGACTCTGTTGTTACAAAGCAAGCTAACAGGAAAAGCCCATGAGGTTTATTCACTGTTGCCAGATGAAAGTTCATCAGCTTATGAGATGACTAAAAATGCTATCCTCGGGGCACATGAGCTAGTATTGGAAGCGTACCACCAGAAATTTTGAACCCTCCAAAAGCAGCCTGACCAAACTTCCTCGCGTTTGAAAGAATTAAGCAGCTTGCTTTAGACCAGTGGATAAGGGCACTTAAGGTACAGCCCACCTATGAAAACCTCTAAGGGGTAATGCTTCTCGAAGAGTTTAAAAACTCACTTCCCCTTTCTATTAAAACCCATGTAGAGGAACAAAAGTTTCAAAGAGCTGCATTCTGGCAGTTGAATTTACCCTTGTACACAAGCCTTACCCCAAGGGAAACCCTTCCCTAGTCACCCCCACAAACCCAAAAAGGGTAAAAGGTGAGAGGGTGATAAGAGCCCGAACAGCCCTGGGCAAGAACGGGCCCCTCCTCAGGCCAAAAAGGACAGTACTGAGAGCAGGAGTGACACCTGTAGATCTGTGTGTTTCCATTGTAACAAGGCAGGTCACCTTCATGCTGACTGCTGGAAATTACAGGGAAAACCTGTAGGATTAATCAAGGCACACCAGACCAGTGTAGGAGAAGGGGCCCTGATGGAAATCACAGCAAAGCAGGCTGTGACTTTAACTGTAGCAGTAAGACCCAGTAAACCTACTGCTGTGAGTGCTGGAAAATTTAACAAAATCCCTGAAAGTTACCAGGATTTTGTTTCCCACAGAAAAGTGACCCCATACCCCTCGAGTGGGGTAAGCAAAAGAGGTAACACCCCCTTACATAAAAAAAATAGTTATGCAGCTTAGAAACAGTATAAATATTGGAACCACACAGGGATCTTTAGATTCATTGGACTTGCTCCAATGGGTCTCACGGTAAAGGTACAACTATTACGGTGAGGCGACTATAGTTCTCCCCTTTACTGGGACACAGGTATCTCACTAAACACTGTAGCCTTCTACCCGGGGATTTAAGGTAAATGTTACTTTAAATGTTGATGGATATCTTAAATATTTTACTGTAACAATGTTTAGATTTAAAAATTGGATTCTATACTAGAAACAAGATTATATTTTCTTTTCTTAGAACTATTAACATTGTGAATAACAGTCCTGCCAATTGTGAATTGCATGTTCGGTTCTTTAATAAACTTTTATATAATTTAGAAATTCTATTGTTTCCCATAATCTTCTGTATCACTAACTCGAAATTGCCTCCATACACTCTTTGGTGCGGAGATACATTGCTGAGGAGAGATCCATGGATCCTTATAATATCCAGGTTGTTATAATATGGCTAAAACCTGTTCAAAAGGCGATCTGCAGAATGGTAATATGCTCAGCTGTTTTTTTTTCCTTTGGGGAGAGTTAGATAAGTTATTCAGACCCATTCAAGTGTCTATGAGATCTATCTTCCTCAATCTTAAGTGAGAGTGATCATTTGAGAAGTATACCTGATCCAGGATAGCCCCAAAAAGGGGCTAGGATTATAATCCACTTCATTATGATCTCAGTGAGATCATTAACTTTAAAAACAAGATATGAACCCCCAGATCAATTTAGGAATTGCACAACAAGATTTCACGTTTTAAGACTCTTAGTACAACAACTAAACTAAAAGACACCCTATTAACTAAATAGAACTTTGAAAGTAGCTGATACCCCAAATGACAAAGAAAGATATTTTCTTTACTTATTAAAATACTTAAAAATCTCACACCACATTTTTACATTACAGTTTCTTTGATGACAAAATCTTTGCAGTTAAAAGTCCCAAACTCTTCCCAGTTGCAATAGATTGGATCTCCCAGACCTTTCTAAAGTCATTGTCCTCTTCGCTCACTTCTCCAAGCACTTTCGGTTTATACGTCTGTGAATAAGGTGATCCTGTCAGTCTTTTACTTCTCCACGAACCTCGACTTTCAAAACAGGTTCAAGTCTTCACAGCCTTTTGCTGTATCAGTTTTTTTTCCTAAGAGTAGGTGTTCCCTTTCTCTCCCTTAAAGCTGCCACCGCTGGTTGTCTTCCTTTCTCACAGCTTGTCTGCCTTCAGAAAATTTATCTGGAATCAAAAGTCAATAGTCTATTGTCCTTTTCCAATGTGCAAGTCCACAACTCTGGTTTCAGCAGCGCCACCCAGGTTTTCCATTGTTTTTAGGTGTTAGCAGCTGCCATGCACATTTGCATCCTCAGAATCATTGACTCCTTATTTATGATCCAAAAGTCTGGGAGGGTGAAACCCATTGTTCTTCAGGTGCTAATACCCTGCAATTTCTGTTTTTCAGAAAAAGTCTTTGATCTGTGTTCTCTGTTGTCCTGGTAACCAAGATTTCTGTCTTGTCTTTAAGCAGAGTTGTTGTGAGGTCACTGGGGAGACCAAATGCAGACTGGGTGACCGCTTTGCAGAACACCTCTGCTCAGTCCGCAAGCAGAACCCTGAGCTTCCGGTTGCTTGCCATTTCAACACTCCCCCCTGCTCTCATGCTCACATCTCTATCCTGGGCTTGCTGCAGTGTTCCAGTGAACATCAACGTAAGCTCGAGAAACAGCATCTCATTTACTGATTTGGCACACTACAGTCTGCCGGACTGAACATTGAGTTCAATAATTTCAGAGTATGACGGGCCCCCCATTTTACTTTTATTTTTAGTTATTTTTTCTTTTTTACATTTTTTTGTATGTTTATTTCATTTCATCTTAGTTTGTTCAGTTTGCTTACCCACTGTTTTTTTCATGTTTGTACTTGCTGCTGTTCAATCTTCAGTCTGT
Source organism: Heterodontus francisci (assembly GCF_036365525.1). Taxonomy (NCBI): domain Eukaryota; kingdom Metazoa; phylum Chordata; class Chondrichthyes; order Heterodontiformes; family Heterodontidae; genus Heterodontus; species Heterodontus francisci. Next base: position 160,021,436 of record NC_090372.1, on the reverse strand, counting down.
TAACACCCTATCTGTGCTAATGCTTTGCATTTCAACACACCATTAACATATTGCTTGCCTTTGCTCCATAACATTTTGGTCAGCTATTCTGTGGCCTTGTCCAATCTACACCTTCTCCTTCATTATCTCTTGCCCCATCCCCGCTTTACTTGCTTATAATCTTTGACATTTCTAATATTTGCCAGTTCCGAAGAAGGGTCACTGACCCGAAACATTAACTCTGCTTCTCTCTCTACAGATGCTGCCAGACCTGCTGAGTATTTCCAGCATTTCTTGTTTTTATTTCAGATTTCCAGCATCCGCAGTATTTTGCTTTTATTATGTTGTTCTGAGGTCACCTGACTTCTCAAATTCCATCTTAAACTTTTAAAAATCACAGTTTTAAAATATTAATCATGTTACAAAGTCCAGCAGTCATAACAGGAAGTTACTGTAATCTAGTAACTGAGCTCTCGGACTGATGAGGGATCATAAATTTGTGAAGGATAGGTCGTGTCTGTCTAACCTAGTTTAAAAATAGAAAAGAAAGACTTGCATTTATATAGCCCTTTTCATGACCCCCAAAAGTCTGAGAGCGCTTTACAGCCAATGAAGTACTTTTTGAAGCGTAGCCACTGAGTTAATTCAATTAATCTGGCAGCCAGCATGCGCATAGCAAACTCCCAAAATAGCAATGTGATAATGACCAAATAATCTGTTTTTGTAATGTTGATTGAGGGATAAATATTGGTCAGGACAATATGGATCAGTACCTGGTCTTCCTCCAAAAAGTACCACAGGATCTTACACATCCACTTGAGCAAGGACCTGGGGCCTCAGTTTAACTTCTCATCTGAAAGACAGCACCTTCAACAGTGCAGTGCTCTCTCATTACTGCCCCGGAGTGTTAAACTTGATTTTTGCGCTCAAGCTCTAGAGTAGGACTTGAGCCCCAAACTTTGTGATTCAGAGACACAGGTGCTACCAACTGAGCTACAGCTGACACACTTGTTAATTTTTTGAGGCAATGAGTATTGTAATGGAATGTCTATGGATGTTATCTCTATGAATTTCCAGAAGGCTTTTGATAAGGTTCCACACAAGTCCTTACTGGCAAAAATGAAAATGCACAGATTTGGAGATAACCTTGTGCCATAGGTTGGTAATTTATGAGAGGCAGGATTCAGAGAATCAGGGTAACTGAATGTACTCTGATTGACAAGATGTGACAAGTGGATAGAAACTATATCACAAAATCAATTGCTTTTCATTGCAAAGAAATCATTTCTGCTGTTTTTGATACAAGCTCCAGGAGTCCCTTTGGCAAGAAACACAAGCCAACCTCACTGGATTTACAGTAGAGAATGGTTGCAATTTATTGACTGCTTTGTTATGGGCCCAGCATGCCTATGCTGCACCATTTTGCTGACTGGCAGTTTGTTGTTTGATTGGAGCTCCCTGACCTGTGCATCATTCTCTTTTCAACCTTTCATGTTTGAGCTTTCACATATTATCATAATTACTTTCAAAAATGACGCATAATCAGTTGCCATCATTTAATCCTTCGATATGTCGCTCTCAGCCTATGTCTGTTAATTGTGCTGCTCCACTGACTTCTTTACTGCACCGGTACAGCCATCAATGTACCAGAAAAAGAGTTGGGGGTGGGGGCCTGAGTAGGACTGGAACAAGAAATGTTTTGACATATCCCACAAAAAGGCAGACATAACTCGGACCCATATGGGTACTCATAGCAACACCTTTTACTTGAAAGAAGTGAATGGAGTTGAAGGAGAAGTTGTTCAATGTGAGAACATGTTCAGCCAGGTGGAGGAGGGTGGTGGTGGATGGGGACTGGTTGGGCCTCTGTTCAAGGAAGAAGCGGAGAACCCTCAAACCGTCCTGGTGGGGGATGGAGGTGTAGAGAGAGGGATCCAGTACTGAGCCCTGCAAAACCTCACTGGAAACAGACTTCCAGTCACAAAAACACCTGTCAACCATTATCCTTTGTTTCCTGCCACGAAGTCAATTTTGGATCCAACCAGGCTTCCAGTCACTTGTCATTTCAACATTCCCCCCTGCTCGCATGCCAACATTTCTGTCTTTGGCCTGCTCCAATGTTCTAGTGAACATCAATGCAAGCTCGAGGAGTGGCACCTGATCTTTCGATTAGACACTCTACAGTCTTGCGGACATTGAGTTCAATAACTTCAGAGCATAACTGGTCTTTTTTTAATATTTTATTTTTTAACCATGTGCTGCTTTTCACGAAGTCATGTAGCTGCTTATTATTCTGCTATTAACAGTCTCTCTGGACTAATGCTTTGTCTTTCACCATAAGCATTAACACACGCTTTGCCTTTGTCCCGGGACATCATTGTTATTTAATCTCCCTCTGCCCTATCAAACACCTTCCCCTTTGTTCTCTCCCCCACCCTGCTCCCCTTCACTTGCTTAAAACCTAATTCTTTTCTAACCTCTGCCAGTTCTAATGAAAGGTCACAGACCTGAATTGTTAACTTTGCTTCTCTCTCCACAGATGCTGCCAGAACTGCTGAGTTTTTTCAGCACTTTTTGTTTTTGCTTAACAAATCCATTCTGACTGTCTTTGATTAATCTGCGGCTTTCCAAATGATAATTTATATTGTCTCTCAGAATTTTTTCCAATAATTTGCCCATTATGGATGTTAGGCTGACTGGCCTGCAACTACTTAGGCTATTCCTTCTTCTCTTTTTAAACAACGTTAGCAGTCCTCCAGTCCTCTGCCAGCATGCCAGTAACCAGAGTGAATTGGAAATGATAGCATCTTGAGATACATTTCATCTCAACCTGCTGATTTATCCACTTTCAAGGATGCTAAACACCTTAATAGTTGCTTCCTTGCTATGTTTATCCCATCCAATATTTCACATTCCTCCTCCTTAACTACAATGTCTGGTTCTCCCTTCTCTTTTGTGAAAACAGATGCAAAGTATTCATTAAGAACCATACCCGTTTCTTCCGCCTCCACACACAAATTACCTTTTTGGTCTCTAATTGGCTCTACTCTTTCCTTAGTGATTCTTTTGCCCTTTATGTATTTATGAAACATCTTTGAGTTTTCCTTGATTTTACTTGCCAATATTTTTTTCATGCCCTCTCTTTGTTTTCTTAATTTCCTTTTTATTTTCACTCCTGCACTTTTTATACTCCTCTCGGCTTTCTGCACTATTGAGCTCTTGGCATCTGACATATGCTTCTTTATTTTGCCTTATCCTGCTCTGTAAGTGCTTTGACATCTGGTGGGGTCTAGATTTAGGAGTACCACCTTTTTTCTTATAGGGAACATATTTGTTCTGAATCCTTTCTATCTCCTCCTCGAATGCCTCACACTGCTCTGACACTGATTTACCTTCAAGTAGCTGTTTCCAGTCCACTTTTGCTTTCTATGTCAAGGGCAGTCACTCTCAACTCACCTCTGGAATTCAAATCTTTTGTTCATGTTTGGACTAAGCTGTAATGAGGTCTGAAGCTGAGTAGTCTTGGCGGAACCTAAACTGAGCATCAGTGAGCAGGTTATTGGTGGGTTAGTGCTGCTTGATAGCACGGTCGATGACACCTTCCATCATTTTGCTGATAATTGAGAGTAGACTGATTGGGTGGCAATTGGCCAGATTGGATTTGTCCGGTCTTTTGTGGTCAGGTCAAATTGGGGCAATTTTGTACTTTGCCAGGTAGATGCTAGTGTTGTAGCTGTACTGGAACAGCTTGGCTAGAGGTGCAGCTAGCTCTGGAGCACAGGTCTTCAGCAATAGAGCCAGGATGTTGTCAAGGTCCATAACCTGTGCTGTATTCAGTGCATTCAGCCGTTTCTTGATAGCACGTGGAATGAATTGAATTAACAGAGGAATGATATCTATGATGGTGGGACCTCAGGTGGCGGCCAAGATGGATCATTCACTCAGCATTTCTGGCTGAAGCTGGTTACAAACGCTTCAGCCTCGTCTTTTGCACTGACATGCTGGTCTTCCCCATCATTGAGGATTGGGGATGTTCATGGAGTCTCCTCCTCCTCCCATTAGCTGTTTAATTGTCCAGCACCATTTTTGACTGGATGTGGCAGGACTGCAGAGCTTGGATCTGATCCATGGTTGTGGGATCACTTAGCTCTATCTGTAGCATGTTGCTTCCACTGTTTAGTATGTATGCAGTCCTGTGTTGTAGCTTCACCAAGTTGCCACCTCATTTTTAGGTATGCCTGGTGCTGCTCCTGGCATATTCTCCTACATCCTCATTGAACAAGGTTTGGTCCTCTGGTTTGATGGTAATGGAAGAGTGAAGGATATGCTAGGCCATGATGTTACAGATTGTGGTGGAATACAATTCTGCCGCTGATGGCCCACAGCACCTCATGGATGTCCAGTTTTGAGTTGCTAGATCTGTTCTGAATCTATACCATTTAGCACAGTGGTACTGTCACACAGCATGATGGTGGGTATCCTCAGTGTGTAGACGGCACATTGTCCCCACAAGGTCTGTGCGGTGGTCACTCTTATCAGTACTGTAAAGAACAGGTGCATTTGCAACAGGTAGCTTGGTGAGGACAAGGTCAAGTAGGTTTTTCCCTTGTGTCAGTTCTCTCGCTACCTGCCGCAGGCCTAGTCTGGCAGAAATGTCCTTCAGGACTTGGACTACTCAATCAATAGTTTTGCTATTGAGCCACTCTTGGTGGTGAACATTGAAGTCCCCCACCCAAAATACATTCAGTGTCCTTGCTATCCTCAGTGTGTCTTCCAAGTAGTGTTCAACATGGAGCAGTATAGATTCATCAACCAAGGGAGGGTGGTATGTGGTTATCAGCCAGCAAGAGTTTTCCTTGTCCATGTTTTACCTGACGCCATGAGACTTCATGGCATCAGAAGTCAATGTTGAGGACTCCCAGGACCACTCCTTTCTGACTGTGTACCACTGTGCCGCCACCTTGGGTAATGTTTATATAAAAGATATGAGTGTCTGACTAGTAGATCTTTGTTGCTGGTAGAATTTGAGTGAGCCAGGGACTGGGAAATTGGGTCCAGGTGCATTTCACTCCCACTCATCCAAAATACTAAGGCATGCCTAGCTGTTTTGCCCCTTAATTTGTAGTGAAGAGAAGTCCCCTCCCCCCAACCACCCTTTCAGGAGAGGAAAGGAAAAATATGAACACAGAGAAAACTAATTTTGTAAAGTTATTTGAGTAAAAATGAAAAGGTATGACTTCATGCTACATATTTTATGCTGAGAAGATTTGTCCCAGGGCAATGGAAACTACATATTGCTACAAGATACAAGTTGAGAGTCTTTGTGCTTGCAAAATTCTCTTCAAATTAGTTTCAAAAACAGGTCCAAAAGCTGCAATATGGCGGTGTTACTTCCATGGAATAGGAGAAAAGTAGAAATAATGTTACTTATATGTGGTATAAAAATGGCACATAATCTCTTCCTAGCAATTAATAGTTATCACTAGATAAAGCAGAACATCTATTTCCCAAAATTATTTTACAGTAAAGAATAAATAATTTTAAAAATTACTGCTAAGTGCTAGGTATTACAGCGGTGCTTCATGTGTTTAACATAACATTTCACAGCCTAGAGTGTTCTTTTTTGCTGAATGTTCTTTTCTGTCTTCAACCAGAAGAGGGGGCTTGTGTTTCAATGCTGCACTGTTATTCAATGTCTGTTTCAGGGCCAGCAATGGGCGCTAAGCTCAGGTGCTCCAACATGGCACTTGCTTGTCTTCAGCCCTCAGTTTTTCCTGCTTGAGTTGAAAACATAGATGGCAGCATGGCTGTCAAGAAATGGAAGCAGCTGCCACCACAGTCTTTTTTCCCATGCTGAGGCAGAAGTATAAGTCATACGGGACTTGAATTTTCCAACAGTAGAGTGACCCCTGGAGGAAGCTTCTGATTGATGTGTTTGCGCATTGGGTACAGGTTTCCGTTACTTGTTTTCAATGTTTCTGAGTAATTGGAAAAATGTCAGTTCATTCGTTGGCATTGACTCAATTAAGCATGCTGCAATTTCTGCATATTTGAGGAATCCATGAACCTGATATCTCAGAGCCCAAACCAGGAGCACAACAACATTGAAAGCTCTTTGGGATCTCCTGAGGTTGTGAATGGTGCAATAGAAATGCAAATCTTTCATTCAGAAAGCAGTAGAGATAGATGGCTGTAGCTACAGATCCTCATGCAGTAACTGGCAGAGCTGCCCATTTGCCAGTTTGGTGTACTGCTATTTCTTATATAAATCTCCTCACCAAGGTCCTCATGTGACCTGTGTTTCCTGTATATTCTTTGGGAGGGGCGTAATATCTGGTGGAATCAATCATCCTTAAATGTTTCCCAACTCCTCTTCTCCTCCATCATAACAGCATACAAAGATAGGCTTCTGAGAAGCCCTCACTGTGGGTTGGGAATAGGGGTGTGTGAAAATCTTTTGGTTGTCTCACACTGTCAGAATGTCTGTAAAATATGATTCATAGCTGCAAAAAGCATTAGTAAACACTTCGCACTCTTCAGGCTCATAAAGTCCTCACTTTGGCCTGCCTCATCTCATCCTGGCAACAGCTGCACCCTATAATTCTGAGGCTAATTTTCCCTAATTTTCGTGAGTGTAAAAGCAAGTAACTCAGAGCTGTAGCAACACTGACTATCCTTTTAGTACATGCAAATTATCTCATTCAGTAAGCGAGAGACAAAAAGTGTGAGGGGAATAGTGGGAATAGATTTTGCGTTGGAAAACTGGCGTATGAGAAGAGGTCGTAAAGGTTAGGACAGTTCTCCTTGGAACTGAGAAGATTAAGAAGTGATTAAGAATAAAGGTTTGCAAGATGATGATGAGTGGTTTTGATAGAGTAATTAGAGAAAAACTATTTCCTCTGGCGAGTGGATCAAAAATTCAAAATTATTAGAAAAAGATAGAAAGGGAAGATGAGGAGAAATTTTTCACTCAGAGTTGTTGCGTTCTGCAACATTCTACCCACAAAGGTGGTGGATGCTGATTCCATAAATAATTTTAAAAGGGATTTGGATAGGTACTTGAGGATGACAAACTTATAGGGTTACAGACAAAAAGCGGAGATGTGGGACTATGCACGACTGCTCTTTCAAAGGGCCAGGACGGGCAAGATGAGCCAAATGGCCTCCTTCTGTGCTGTAACATTCTGTATTCTAAATGGCTTTTGTCCCCTTTTGTATGAAAGTAAATTCCTTCCCTTAATTATACAGGGAAAATACACCAAAAATGGCCTGGAATTCTCACCCAAAGTTCCAGTCATGAGTTTGCCAACTGTATATGCTGAGTCTCAAATATGTGCCATTATCTGTTGTTGGGAATAAGCCAGGGTATAAACAATAGAATCTGCGCGAGGGGAATTGGGTTATATTACAGGACTGTGATATAAATGGGGCACGTCAGTTATCACCTGTCTCCCTCTTTTGTCCAATTTTTCTCTTCCCTCCCTTCAATTGCTTTTGGACAATAAGTATCTGTTGCCAAGGGAAGTAGTCTCTTCACATTTCCTGCCCACAATGGTCGATAATAAAAACTTAGCAAAAGGAAGTTCATACTGTAGACTTTGCCAACAGAAGACTTCAAATTTATTACAAAGAGTTGAAGTGGTTATGTTGCAGTTTCTGCATCACTGTAACACTTTGAGGTGATAGTCTCACAACTTGGGCTTTGCACCAGGTCCGCTATTACAGCAATTGGTTAAAAGACATCTTTTTAAATTTAGGAGTTTAAAATGATCTTGGGTAATCTGCTGTATCAATTTTATACTTTTAATGTTAGTAAAGAGCTACTAAGGCCAGAACCATACACAGAGCTTTTACTTCCCTGAATACTGAGCGAAGCGCAGCTGCCAGTATAACACGGTACATAGAAGGAGGTAAAGAATCAAACCAATATCTGCAGTATAAAGGTAGCATCTGAGATGACTGTTTTGGTGTATTCCTTCTCAAAGCCCATTAACGGTAAATTGTTGTGATTAATCAGAATTCAGTCTGGGTACTCTCAAAAATAAAACTGTTGTTTATATACCCCACTAATTTATATAGCCCACTAATATAAGTGACCTTTTATCTTTGTTGCAGCATAATATTGGAAACATTGCACCCATTTCCTTTGCTGTATATATTATTACAATTTAATTTCACCTGCTATACTCTTACAGCTTGTGAACTCACATGCTAATCTTGCCTCCTCTCCTGTTATTTTATGCCAAATGTTCACTAATTGTCTCATGATAAAGCCAAGGTCAGAGGATTTCCCTGCAGCGATTGCTTACAATTTTTTTCCTTTATTTATTTATATTATGTTTCCTTATCTATTTATCTCTATATATATTTAGTTCCCTTTTTATTCTGTTTTATTTGTCTGTGATTCTCAGTTTGTGTCATTTCTTTTTTGCTAATTCTCTATTTATTCTATTCCTATCTTTGCCTTTCAATCTTTCTGTCATGTATGTGTGTGTATGTGAGAGAGAGTGCACGTGCGTGCCTCTTTTAATGCTTTCTGTTCTTCAGCTCCAACCTGATGTTCTCCCTTCAATAATTTGTATTTTCATTTATTCTGCTGAAAGCCTGAAAAGAGTTAGACAAGTGAGCTGTCAACATTTTCCAATAAGCATGTAGCATCACTTTGCAAGTATCAGGTCTGAGGTCTACGTCCCCACCCCTGATCTGCACTGACATACTGTAAGATTTTTGTGTTTAGGTGGGTTGTTAACTAGCTTTTGACCCACAAGGTACAAACTCTGGTTTCTTAATCAAGATAGAGAATTTATTAAGTACAGCATGAATATACAAGCAATAATTAACCAACGGCAGTAGTTATACAGCAGGATATAGGGTGTCCTCGGTCCTTGCCTTCCAAGCTGCAGTGGCGTCGTCTTCTTTCTTGAGGTGTTCTGTTGACTGTAGGTTGGTTTCTAGAATCAGTGCACCCCAAGTTGTCCCAGCACCTGTCATTTATGGCCCCCTCCGAGGGTTCCTTCTTTCCATGTTAGATTATTGTCCACCTTAATCCTTTGATTAAAAGCAAAATACTGCAGATACTGGAAATATGAAATAAAAACAAGAAATGCTGGAAATACTCAGATGAAAGGTCACAGATCTGAAATGTTAACTCTGCTTCTCTCTTCACAGATGCTGCTAGACCTGCTGAGTATTTCCAGCATTTCTTGTTTTAGTTAACCCTTTGATTGGTCAGGTTTAACCTCACCTTCTGTACATTGTCTCTTCTTGATTAGTTTATAGTAATCAGTTTACAGCATTTATGACCCTATCCTCTGTACATTGTCTCTGCAGACAGCTTGATGGCCCAGTCATTGTCACACAAAGGGCAATGTTTGCAGTCAATTCAAGTCTTGAATGGTCTCTGAATATCTTTATTTGCATTATCATCTTTCGTGAGGCCTACCAAGTTTATCCTTATTGTGACTGAATCTGTCTTAGTTTGAAATGCACATTGGGCATCCGGTCTCATAGCAATGCTACTTCTGGCGTGGTTGTGAAAATAACACTGTCTTCCACCTTCTCCCCTCTACAGTATACCAATATACATTTCATTTAATAACATGATTCTAAACACAAAGTCCACAACTTAGTTCTAATCTTCTTCTTCTTTGGCCTCCTTGTCTCGAGAGACAATGGGTAAGCGCCTGGAAGTGGTCAGTGGTTTGTGAAGCAGTGCCTGGAGTGGCTATAAAGGCCAATTCTAGAGTGACAGGCTCTTCCACAGGTGCTGCAGATAAAATTGGTTGTCGGGGCTGTTACACAGTTGGCTCTCCCCTTGCGCTTCTGTCTTTTTTCCTGCCAACTGCTAAGTCTCTTCGACTCGCCACGCTTTAGCCCTGCCTTTATGGTTTCCCGCCAGCTCTGGCGATCGCTGGCAACTGGCTCCCACGACTTGTGAGCAATGTCACAGGACTTCATGTTGCGTTTGCAGACATCTTTAAAGCGGAGACATGGACGGCCGGTGGGTCTGGTACCAGTGACGAGCTCGCTGTACAATGTGTCCTTGGGGATCCTGCCATCTTCCATGCTGCTCACATGGCCAAGCCATTTCAAGCGCCGCTGGCTTAGTAGGGCGTATATGCTGGGGATGTTGGCCACCTCGAGGACTTCTGTGTTGGAGATACGGTCCTGCCACCTGATGCCAAGGATTCTCCGGAGGCAGCGAAGATGGAATGAATTGACTGACGTACGTTGTCCAGGCCTCGCTGCCATAGAGCAAGGTACTGAGGACACAGGCTTGATACACTTGGACTTTTGTGTTCTGTGTCAGTGCGCCATTTTCCCACATTCTCTTGGCCAGTCTGGACATAGCAGAGGAAGCCTTTCCCATGTGCTTGTTTAATTCTGCATCGAGAGACAGGTTACTGGTGATAGTTGAGCCTAGGTAAGTGAACTCTTGACCCACTTCCAGAGTGTGGTCACCGATATTGATAGATGGGGCATTTCTGACGTCCTGTCCCATGATGTTCGTTTTCTTGAGGCTGATGGTTAGGCCAAATTCATTGCAGGCAGCCGCAAACCTGTCGATGAGTCTCTGCAGATGCTCTTCAGTGTGAGATGTTAATGCAGCATCATCAGCAAAGAGGAATTCCCTGATGAGGACTTTCCGTACTTTGGTCTTCGCTTTTAGACGGGCAAGGTTGAACAACCTGCCACCTGATCTTGTGTGGAGGAAAATTCCTTCTTCTGAAGACTTGAACGCATGTGAGAGCAGCAGGGAGAAGAAGATCCCTAACAGTGTAGGTGCGAGAACACAGCCCTGTTTCATGCCATTCAGGATTGGAAAGGGGTCTGATGAGGCACCGCTATGCTGAATTGTGCCTTTCATATTGTCATGGAATGAGGTGATGATACTTAGTAGCTTTGGTGGGCATCCAATCTTTTCCAGTAGTCTGAAGAGACCACGTCTGCTGACGAGGTCAAAGGCTTTGGTGAGATCAATGAAAGCAACGTAGAGAGGCATCTGTTGTTCACGGTATTTCTCCTGTAGCTGGCGAAGGGAGAACAGCATGTCAATGGTGGATCTCTTTGTTCGAAAGCCACACTGTGCCTCCAGGATAGACACGCTCGGCCAGCTTCTGGAGCCTGTGTAAAGCGACACGAGCGAAGACTTTCCCCACTATGCTGAGCAGGGAGATTCCACGGTAGTTGTTGCAGTCACCGTGGTCACCCTCGTTCTTATAGAGGGTGATGATATTGGCATCGCGCATGTCCTGTGGTACTGCTCCCTCATCCCAGCACAGGCAAAGCAGTTCGTGCAGTGCCGAAAGTATAGCAGGCTTGGCACTCTTGATGATTTCAGGGGTAATGCCGTCCTTCCCAGGGGCTTTTCCACTGACTAGAGAATCAATGGCATCACTGAGTTCCAATTTTGTTGGCTGTACGTCCAGCTTATCCATGACTGGCAGAGACAGGGCTGCATTGAGGGCGGTCTCAGTGACAACATTCTCCCTGGAGTACAGTTCTAGGTAGTGTTCCACCCAGTGGTCCATTTGCTTGTGTTGGTCTGTGATTGTGTCCCCTGATTTACATTTGAGGGGGCAATCTTCTTGATGGTTGGCCCAACAGCTCTCTTAATGCCATCATACATTCCTCTGATATTTCCTGTGTCAGAGGCCAGCCGAATATGACTGCATAGGTGTCGCCAGTAGTCATTTGCGCAGCGCCTGGCTGTTCTTTGTGCCGTGCTTCTGGCAGCTTTAAGTGCTACGGATGTTAACTCGCTGGGGGCTTTCTTGTAGTTCGGCAGTGCGATGCGCTTAGCTGCGATGACAGGTTCCAGCTCTTCAATGTGAGATTGAAACCAGTCTGCATTCCGCTTCACACGATTGCCATAGGTGGTCATTGCTGAGTCATCGATGGCGTCTCTGATGTGGGCCCACTTGGTCCCTGCATCCCCTGTGGGAGTGTTTTGAAGGGCTTTTTCAAGTGAATTTAGAAACTTACGTAACAGCTGTGGATGAGAATTTCTGCACGGGTTGATGCACGGGCGGCCCTTCTGCTTGGAGTGATGCAGCTTCTTTGGTTTGAGGCTAACCTTGCTGCACACCAGGGAGTGGTCGGTGTCGCAGTCCGCACTGTGGAAGCTGCGTGTGATATGAACGCTGTTTAAAGAGTCTCGCCTTGGGACGATGAGGTCCAGCTGGTGGATTGTGTATAACTTGGAGGGGAACTTGCAGGTGGTGGTGTTTCCTTGCATCTGCTGTTCTTGTCCTTCTAGGTGGTAGAGATCGTAGGTTTGGAAGGTGTTGTCAAAGGAGGCTTGGTGAGTTGCTGCTGGCATCTTGTGATGGGACACATTGCAGCCATTGTGTGCTGGTGGTGGAAGGAGTGAATGCTCAATATGCAATTTTAAAATAAATTTCTGTATACCAAAATACAGAAGAACACCAATTATTGCAACATATAATGTGGCAGCCCAATGAAAACTGCCTTATTGCCAAGTACATACATAGAAGGCAAGTAGATGTTGATGGGTGCCAGTCAAGTGGGCTGTCCTAGGTGGTGTTGAGCTTCTCGAGTGACATTGGAGCTGCACTTATCCGGCAAGTGGAGAATATTTCATCACACACCTGGCTTATTCCTTGTAAATAGATGGTGGAAAGGCTTTAGGGAATCAGGAGATGGGTTACTCACCACAGAATTTCCAGCCTCTGACCTGCTGTTGTATCCACAGTATTTATGGAGTTGGCCCAGTTAAGTTTCTGGTCAATGGTGACCCTCAAAGATGTTGATGGTGGAGCATTCGGCAATTGTATTGCCATTGACTGTTAAGGAGAGGTGATTAGACTTTGTCTTGTTGGAGATGGTCATTGCCTGGAGATGTGTGGCACAAATGTTACTTACGGCTGCCTTTTTTTCTCCTGCTGCTTTTGCCTTGATCCAACCTGCTGCTGCTGCTACCCTTACTGAAGACTCAAAGCAACCAAGGAGTTCACTGGAAGGTACCCCAATAATGGCAGAAGGAAGACCCCAGGTGACCCCACAGTTCAGTGATGCCTCGCTGCAGGTTCTCCTCTAGGCTGCAAGGGCAAGGACGGAGGTCCAATTCCAAAGGGATGAGAGGAGGATGAAGCAAGCCCAGATGGAGATTGCAGAGGAGGTCAGTAGCTGTGGTGTCACCCCCAAAACCTGGATCCAGTGTCAAAAGCGCATCAGTGACCTCACTCAGTCTGCCAAGGTGAGTACTCCATACCTCTTTTCCCTTTGGGGCTTGTATGTGGTAATGCAAGAGGGTTTGCTTGGTGCTGAAGGTCTGACTATCCAGTCAGTGGCAAAGGGATGAGGCGGCACCACATCCTGTCAGAGGCTTGGCTGCATCTCGTTGAGAGGTGCCTGTCTGTCTATGCTGACCCCCATAAGGTCCCTCAAGAGTACGTAGGTGGCATCCATGTACCCCGTCATGGGCCGTTGGACCCACACCGGCATAGACATTGTACTTCTCTCCATGTGCAACATAACAGTCTTCCGTTTTGTGATTCCAGGATAAGGCAGCACACAACATTAAAGAGAGGGCCAAGACTGGCAGAGGGATCCCCTACCTCACATCCTCACCCCCATGGAAGAGAGATCCTTGGAGTTGGCAGGCCAATCGCTGATGGTGAAAGGGGGGTGCCAACGCAGGAGGGTGAGTCAATGAGTGCAGGTGCACATGGGCGCATCTGGCACATAGAAGGGATACTACCCATGGAACCAACATTGGACACATGGAGATCCACAGTAAGCATGGTTTGAATGAGGAAGTGGGAAGCCCTCAACCCTTACATGTTTATGTTCTCTCATGCAGGTCAGCATCAAGCCGAGGCCAGAAGACATCGAGAGATCAAGGGCCAGCTGGCCTACTCTGAGGACGAGGAGGGTTCCTCAGAGGGTGCAGGTGCACATCATTCCCCTACACCCTCCACCAGCACAGATACTCACACGTTGGTGGATATGTGTTCGCGATTAGAGTCAGGGTCACAAGCTGGTAAGTACACCTCAGATGTGCTCAGGCAGCCGACAAAGGCTGTGACAGCCAAGGCCACTGACAGTTGGAGGACTGTGGGAGGCCGGGTCCATGCTGAGCCCCAGGCTTATGATGTGCCTTTGGAGTCGGCCGTGATACAGCAACTGCTGCAGCAGGAGGTAATGGAACATCTGGCGGAGCTTCCAGAGGCTATGTGGACACATATGTGGACAATGGAGGAGTCCATCCAGGCCATGAGTGCTGCCATGTCTTTGATAGGTGCACATTTGGCTTCCTCTATCGAGAGATTGAAGTGCCAGATCCAGCAGACCACTCAGTGGGTGCCAGAGATGTGCACAGACCTGCATGCCATCACCTTAGCCATGAGCTCAATGCAACAGTGACAAGACGAGAGGGGGACGAGGCACCTGGATTCTCCTCAACCTGTCCCCCTGCCAGTGGCTCCATCACCTCAAAAAACTGCAACGACAGAGAAGGGTCCTGTAGGAGTCCCTCAGCATGCCGGGGCCCTCCAGGCCTCAGGCAGCAAGAGGACAGCCACCAAGGTCATCCCAAGCCAAGGGGCCACATAATCAGAAGCCTTCACCTCCGCTGCAAGCAGGAGCACCCGTAAGAGAGTTAAGAAGAGCACCTAGCAGCATTTGGGGGTCATGGTTGATTTAAATATCTAAATGTTAAGTTTCCTTTATAGTGTGTGTGTAGTATAATGTGGTATACTGGACATTGGGATGTTACTGGGTTAAATATGCTAGTCATGCTGTACACCTCATCGCAGGAAGTGATGTAACACCACGTTTGTGGATCCCTCATGTACAGGCTTGGAAGATGTAAACCATAGCAGTAAGATGTGTTTAATAAAGCTCCTGTTTCTTTTAACCCATCTGACTCTTCAGATATTTTGTAATAGACTAACAGTAAGCAGTGGTAGCAGCGGGTGAAAAATAATGATAGAAAATTCCCTAACTTTGCCAGAAAGCTTTGAGAAAGTCACAGGCTTCAGTTAAGCTGAAGCATGGCTGAAATGGTATCGGAGATTTGCCAGATATTGCACTGCATTGGGCCTCGCTGTGAAGCCGAGCAGTGAGCAGGTCAGCACGCTGTTATATGCAATGGGTGCCTGTGCAGATGAGAGTCTCATCACACAGGGTATTGATGAGGAGAAAGCCACATACGAAGAAGTAATCAAAGCACTCGATACATATTTTAATCTGAGAAAGAATATTATCATGGAGTGCACCAAATTTAACAAATGCACCCAGTAGCAAGAGGAAAGAGTGGATGCATTTATAACCGACTTATACAAACTTGCAGAAGGCTGTGAGTATGGATGCTTGAAGGACGAGCAGATCAGGGGTAGAATTGTTGTTGGAGTGTCTGATGATGCCTTGTCTGACCACTTGCCATCATGAGATGATCTGACCCTAGCAAAAGCAATCCAACTGAGCAGACAAGCAGAGTCAGAAAACAGAACTTATCTGTGGTCCAAGGTGACAGGGAGAGTCCCGTCACAAGGGCAGCCGATTCAGTTGAGTTTGTTAGGCATAAGAAAGGGAAAGATGGCAGCAAAAAGCAAGGAAGACAGGAGGAGCATCCAGCGCAGACCAGGTTAACTGCAGTCAGTGTGGCCAAGGGAGAGACACAGGTGGGAAAACTTTCCCGCCAAAGAGGCCGAATGTCATTCGTGCGGGATGGTGGGCTACATCCAGGTGCTGTGCCACAGCAAAAGCTGGTACAGAACATACAGAAATGGAAAGCTTCGAAAGGTGGCAAGAGCCTTTCCTTGGAGAGATCCAGGAACCATGTGGAAGTTGCTGGAGTGCTGAAATCCTAGTAGAGGGAATCAAGATGCATTTTAAGCTAGACACTGGTGCAGCAGTTTCGGTTCTTCCGGATGCTGAACCATGGTTAGAGAGAAGCTCTCTTCAGCCATCATGCAAAAAGCTATACGGGCCAGGAGGAATAGAGCTCAATGTCATAGGAGAACTGAGGGCAACCCTTTTGAGCAGGAAGGCCTGTACCGACTTGCATTTAATTTGCAGAGTGAGAGGAACTGGAAAGAGGAGAAAGTCAGCCCAGAAATTTCACAGCTGAATTCCCAAAGCTGTTCACAGGACTAGGGAAGCTGAAGACAGCATACCATATAACCCTACAGCTAGAAGTGAAGCCAGTGTGCCTGTTTACACCCAGGAAAGTTCCTCACCCACTCTTGCCAAAGAAAGAAATCAACTCTATAGTGAAACAAGCAGTTATTTCGCTTGTGACACAACCTACAAGCTGGTGTTCAGATATGGTCCCAGTACAAAAACAATTAATCTATTAGAATTTGTGTTGATCTTACACAGCTGAACAAAGCAGTTGAATGTGAAGTTCACCCAATGTCTGCATCCCAGTGCCAAGACCTGAACAAGGTGATGTATCCCTTGTTGAAGAGGTAGAAATCTTTGCATCGACAATAACAACAACACTACCAGCAACAACACAAAGACTCAATGAAATCAGAGATACACAGAAATCTGATGAAGAATATGTTCAAGTCAGAGAGTACTGCGTCCAACGATGGCCAGCCTACATGCCACACAATCCAATTCTCAGACAGTGCTATGAACAAAGAGGACATCTCAATGTAGTTGATGATTTACTCATCTATGATGAGAGGTTGGTCATTCTGAGAGTTCTGAGACTAGACATATTACAAAGATTGCACCAAGGACATTTGGACATCACAAAATGTAAAGCCAGAGCAAGAAATTCTGTTTGGTGGCCTAGTCTCTCAAAATCACTGGAAGAGATGAATCAAGATGTATTACCTGTGCTACCTATTCATCTATTCATCATCAGGATAGAACAGAACCACTGATGTCATCTTCCTTTCCATCAAGACCATGGGAACGTATTGTGATCTTTTTGAATACAGAGATAAAATGTTCTTGATTGTCGTAGACTAATATTCAAGATGGATAGAAGTCAAATAACTGCAGGGTCAAACTTCTGATGCAGTGATTACATTGTTGAAGGAGACATTCGCAACACATGGAACCCCAGACTGTAATTTCAGACAATGGACCGTAGTTTGCCAACGAATACTTTAAAGAGTTCACAGTATCATATGGATTGGTTCATACCGCTAGCTCACCAAGATACCCTCAAGCCAATTGTGAAGCTGAAAGAGGCGTGTGTACAGTAAAAGAGTTGCTGAAGAAGAACGAGGATGTTCAAATTGCACTTCTGAGCTATTGTTCAACCCCACACCAAAATGGTCGAGCACCATGTGAACTTTTAATGGGAAGAAGACTGAAAACCCAACTACCTACTCTCACACAATCGCTTGTGCCGCAAGTAAGTGTTGAAGACTTGGAAAAAGTAAGGGAGAAAGAGGATAGAGATTGTTCCAATCAGATGTAGAATCATGACAGATGTCACAAAGCAGGAAACCTACCAGACATCCAACCAGGAGAACCTGTTTGGATCTGAAACCAAAATCGGTATGGAGAAGTGGTAGAGCAGACACCACATCCAAGGTCCTACGTTATCCAGACAGATCATGGTATGGTGAGACGAAATAGACATGCGTTGGTGACAATACAGAAGCAGCCTTCTATCCAGGGAAATCAGTTATCTTCAAAATCTAATGGATCAGAGATGCTGCATTCATCCACCAATCCAGAAGACAACACGAATGATGAACCTGAGTCATCTACCAATTCCATTCAAGCACAGCAGAGTCAGAGAGACCACTCAGAAGACTCAAAACCTCAATCCCCTTCAAAGGAAAAGAGGACTCGTTATGGCAGACTATGTAAAAAATGGAAGTCAGAGTCTTGGGGGAGATGCAATATAATGGACATTGGGTTGTTACTGGGTTAAAATTTGCTAATCATACTGTATACCTTATCACAGGAAATGATATAACTCCACGTTTGTGGATCCCTTCTGTACAGGCTTGTGTTCAATAAAGCTCCCGTTTCGTTTAATCCATCTGTCTTCAGATATTCTGTACTGGACTAAAAGTAAGCAGAATATGACAGTGTGCACCCCAAAAATTTTTTCACTCAGTCTTCCTGTTTCTCATTCTAATTGTTGCTGCCCTGTAAGATCACATCTACACCCTTCCTCCCTCAATGGGCCTTGAAGTGGTGGACTAAAGTGCATCCGTTCAGCTCCTCAGCCTTCCCACTATGCACGGTGCAGAGTGATGGAGTGCTAAATGAAGGAGGAGACATCAGGGCTGATTACAGGTGAGGCTTTATTGGAAACATAAAAGAAAAATGTTTTTGTCTTTGTTTTTGTTTCTGTTTTTGTTGAGGCTTTATTGGAACGTTTCTGAAAGGACACAATGGTCAGAGGGAATGGATATGTATTAGGGTGTCCGGAGCCTCCCTTGAGCATATCTCAATTCACTTTGCCTGTGGTCCAAGGGGTCCACATCTTGTATCGCCTGGTCAGCAGATTCCTCCATGTCCTCATCATCGGAGGATGCATCATGATCAGCGATGTCCTTATGTTTCTATGCCTCCCCACCCTGCAGCGTCTGGTTGTGCAGTACACAGCAGATCACCACGATATGCATCATCTCACTGGAGCATATTGAAGGGCTCCACCAGATCGATCAAGGCACCTGAATCACATCTTCAGAAGGCCAATGGCCTGCGCGATGCCCACTCCAGTTGACCCGTGGCAGGTGTTGCACCTCTCCTCTGCATGTTTGTACGGGTTCCTCACAAGCGTAATTAGCCAAGTCTTTAGTGTGTTGTCCTTGTTTCCAAGTATCCATCCCTAATGACGCACGGAGAGGGAGAGGGGTGTGCTGGAAAAGCTGTGGGACCTGAGGCTGGCAGAGTATGTATGTGTTGTGGCTGCTTCCTGGGAATTGTGCTTGGAGCACCCGCTTTTGGTGGTTCCAGACCATTTGCATGCATATTGAGTGAGAGGAAGCCCTTCCTGTTGATGAAGGCTGCTGGCTGGCCTCGGGGCAGCCTTGATAGCCACCCGCATGCAGTCCATCCAGCAATGGCCCTGAACCCAATGAATCTCTCGGCTTGACATTCTGGATAGGTGCAGTATCGCACAGTCGCCGGTCCTCTTGAACATGGCACTGATCACCTGCTTAATGCACAAATGGGCTGCAGACTGGCAGCTCCCACACATGTCCCCAATGGATCCCTGGAAAGATCTGGAGGTGCAGAAGTTGAGAGCCACAGTGATCTTCAGGACCTCTGACATTGGGTGACCACCAACCCCCATGGGTCTCAGCTCACCCTGCAGCATGGCACAGAGATCAGTGATGGCCTCCTGGAGAGCTGCAATTTTCACCGACACTGTTGCTTGGACATTTGGAGAAAGTTCAGCCTTGGGTGGTAGACTGTCTCCTGGGGATAAGCTCTTCTGCATGCATGTGCCTGTTGGCGTGTCCCTCTGCACCATGCCCACCCCAAGGCTGGCCCTCTTGCTGGTCAGGAGGTTGGTTATGCATTCCCACTGGTACCTGGACCTCCAACCTTCTGAGCTGCCCCTCCTCCTCAACGGGGGCCATGAGGCATGGGTGAATGAGGCCTAAGGCAGGTGGCCTCTCTCTGAATCCTAGGCCTTCTACCAGGATGTCTCCCTGTCTCACCCCAAACCTGCCCGTGAGTCCTATCCTCTGAACAAGTACCACTGCCCCTATGTGAACCTGGCCACATGCTCCACACTCCTGTCACCTTCTCCCCCCTTTTTACTGACATCTGCCAGTGATCTTTGTGCACCACCCTTCCTTCCACTGCACGCTGGCTCTCCTGATAGCCTCGTTGGCGAGTCTGCACTTATACCCCGCTTCCTCTCTATGCGCAACTTTGCTGCCACCGCATTTCATCAGGTGGGACTGTGAAGTGCCGTGGTCCCTGTATGCCACTGATAAAATCCAAATCGCCTCATAAAATTTTAGTTAATTGGCCTTTTAAATACCTCAATTGGTGTCCTGCTGCCTTGCTGTCAGAAGTCTGCCCTCCATGGTTCTCACTGTTGGTAAAATCCAGAACAACGTTGGACTTCTGGCCCAACACAGTCTGCTCCCATTTTCTGATACCCCCCCTCCCACCCCACCCCGCATCTGACCTTGCTCTAAATGGCCCGATAAAATTCCGGCCTATGTCTTATCCCCTGACATGTGTTACAGAATCTCCTGTTGTAATGGGATGTGCCTTCGTTCCCTGGTTTCTGTTAAACAGTTTTCGCAGCAGAGCTAAACCAACATTAATTTACTTGTTGATATAGTCAAGGTGTTTCTTATTTAACAAATGCATTACTGTTTTCTGTAATTACCTAGCGTTGTACCAGACCAACAATATAAAGCTTGCTAACGCTAACATTTTAGGGCAAAAGTATGCCGACTGCAGTTCCTGGGTGATGTGCAGTCATCCCGTCTGGCAACCTTGCCCTTGAAAGCTCAAGAAACATAATCTAATTTGTACTGACATTGCTTATTTGTTAGTTTGTTCTGTTTTTATTTTGTGAGCCTGTTGCTATTAGCAACTCAAAATATATGCAAGTTAGTGAAACATGGATTTAAACTTTATGTGTGATCTCTGAGATCTAGGCTACACAGCTATGCAGGCTACAAAGCCAAAATGCTTGGACGCCCCTACGTTCGGGTACAGTTATCCAGTACCTGCCTAAACCAATGTGCAGTGAGCAGAACCCAAATTATACTCACAATGCTGCATCACTGTTTAGTCAGAAAGGCACTTTATTGTGAATGCCAGTTAAATCACATATTTGTGAAGATCTGACAGACTGTTGGCCTCTTAACATTAAAAAGTTTAAAAATGAAGACTGAACTTTTTCAAAATGGAACCTTTTTTAGTAATGCTGATGGTTATACTGTGGCCGATCTGAATCTATCTCCTCATTCAGTCTCTCATTGCTTGCTAAAATGTGAATTATCAATTTAGCATTTTAAAATCCATGTTGCCTTACTTTGAATGGACTGGATCATTAGCTTGGTGGTTTTAAATAAGTTACACATCTAGTATTCAAAACATGCTATACGATGCGGGAGTGGTGTCATTTGTTTAATGTACTAGTTATACATATATTTACTGTTATATTTATGCCAGGTTGCTGGATATATTATGCATATCTGATTTATGCAAGAGCATTGCAGATATCACACTTGTATTAAATCACCAACTGATTTATTTACAGCACTTTAAAGTATCTCAGTACAATGCTTCTCAGAACAGTCTGTGTCTAGTAGAACATTCTAGTCCTGTGTCTTTTAGTTTCAGTTTCAAACTCTTAAGCTTCACCCATAGGCTTAAGCAATCAAACACAGTGAACACTGATAGGTGGACAGACTAATACAAACAAACCCAGATCAATCAAACACTACATTTACCTTCTTTAACATGTATGGCATGCCTACTCCCATCCCTATGTTCCTGCGTACACACTATCTCTGACTCCAAGGGGCTAATGAAGGCAAGATGTATGTGGCATTGAAATATACCAAATTTATTATAAATTATTACAGATGATCAATAAATGTGAAACCTCAATATAATGTATTTACTAAATTAAAATAAATGTATGTTACACAGACTTATGTTTTGCTGAAGGGTTATTAGTTGAGAAATTGCTGACTTGTATAAAATGTTAACTATTTTAATTTAGTGAATGTTATGTCTTTTGATGAGCAATCAATTGAGTTTGAGTTTAAAATCCAGCTTTCATTTTATTTTTGGAAATAGACCTAATACTGAGTTCTTATTAATGTTGCTAAACATTCAGACGTGCATATAATGACAGTGATTTAATTGGTCAGAACCAGTCCTCTTACAAAGTGATCTGAGTGAATAGATGTTGTGCAAATGTGAAACTAATTTAAAATGCCCTATGAAAAAATATTGTAGAACATTGTGTTATCAAGGCTCTAACCAGCATTAGAGCAAGTGATGTGATGCAGCACAGAACCTGACATTTTCATACTTTTTATGCAAAATTGAGGGTAATCGGGCAGTAAATTTCATTACTCACGGTGAATGCAAAAATTTGCAGGATTTGTCAGGATGTGCTAATTCTTTTACCTTAATTATCATCTAGCTTATTCTAATCAAACAAGACCCTACACATTCAATTCTGCCATTTACAAAATCGTGACCAAGTGTAGAAAATATTTGGTTAATGCTCATTTTTTGACCAGATGACAATGGTCCCTGCCACGCATGTCTCTTGAATGTGACCGGCTGACTGCATTCTGTTTTGCTAACATTTCTTATATCAATTACAAGGGCTTAGACAAGGAAGAATATTGTAAGTAGATGTACAATGATGGTATTGAGGATTGAGTAACAGATCAGCTAAGCATCTAGCCTGCTATCTATCGACTTATACTTAATATGCTGATGTCGTTTGTATGGCATTTTTGAATGAATTCATGAGGGCATGATTTGCATTTTATTACTTATTGCAATAACCATTAGTATTAGTTACGCTGCCATGCTATTCACTTTTTATTTAATTTAACTTAAAATATTGTGTATTGTATTAGAATGAGTCATTTCACATCAGCATTCATTCCTCCAAATAATGCTATTTCCTACAGGGATTATCTTTCAGGCCAATTTTCAATTTTCAAAAAAAAAAACTAAGAAAAGATGGCATGACATTATATAACTGCCATGCTTCCTTCCAAAAAATTATAATGTACCATTTGAAAAGGTCAACAAGTGTCACTGGTTTGGAATTGGGCACATTTAAATTAGTTCACATTGAAACAGCCTTAACCATATAAACAGGGTTGTAAAAACAGAGAAGGACCAGGGGCCAGTTGTAGTTTAAGGAGAAATGCATGAAAAATTGCACTAACAATCATATCTTGAACACAATAATTACTGTCATCTCTCCAGTTTTCCTACTTAGCAGCAATTAAAAAGTAAGTAAAGAAACAAACCAAATTAACAAAAATATGACACTATCAGATAAATGAACTATAAGGAACAAAGTATGTTTGCTTTTGAATTCGTCTTGGATCCTTCACAGAAATATAAAGCTAAATGTGTAAATCTGTTGTGAAAGTGTAAATGTGTCAAACCATTTGCTGTTATTCCAGTGCTTCTTTAATACCCTTTTAGAATTCAGCTTACTACACTAGCTTTCCATCTACTAAAAAATAAGTGACATTCAGAAAGATGAAATAATGGCAAGAAAAGTTGCATAGTCAAACAGGACACAGAACATATCCAATAACTGATTTTTTAGAGAAACGTTGTGCACAGAAGACAATTATAGATTGATAATATGTCATGTTTCTGTGTATATTAAAGAGCATCAGAGCTTTAAATAGCTAGGGTAGTTTCTTTGTCGAATGTACTTGTATGAGCTCATCACTCTTTATTCAAAGACAGATAATAAAGACAAAAAAATTAAAATAAATTTGGGAAGGGAAGCAGTGAACTGGGTGTTGCAATGAGTTAAATATTTAGTATTTGCCCTCTGAAACCAAGCTCCAAATCCAACCCAGGCTGATATGTTGAAAATTTCCCCCAACTGCTGTCAAAATGCTCTGCACATAGTTTTTTTTCTAGCAATGCTGGGTCAGATCAGAAGCAGACTGCCTCCTAAAACCCTGGCATTACTTCTTCCTGAGTTGCTTCTGGTGTTTTGGGGCTTAAAATGACGGGCTGTAATTAGCACATTCGGGGTTCATGTTTTGCAGTATGAATTATAAAATGGTTTTGTTGCTTTATAACTTGTTACTGAATACTGCTAGTCATGTATTCTTAGTGATGAGGCCATGTTCACCACTGTGCCATCCATCTATTGCAATATGGTTTATTTGTGGGAAGACAAGGAAGAGGAAACAACATCAAGACCCTTCATGGCTACTGAAGAAATTGAACTAGCCCTCTTCAGAGTGATCAACAACTGTTTTCTAACCACAGACCAAGAATCCTTCATCCTCCGAGTACACAACTGCTCCATTATTCTTCACCCCCTCACTTGTTGTCACTCTTCCTCCACATTTCAAATGCATAGAAATCACACATGTGGATCACCAGCAGTGCTTCTTTGTAAGTATTGTATCTGTGTATGTCTACTAAACTGCTTCTGTTTTGCCCATTCTTCTTCCCAAGGCTCACTGCAGGGGGATTTTGAATATTCTTGAGATGTTGCAGCTAGCTTAGAATGGTTACAGCATAGAAATAGGCCATTCGGCCCATCGTATCTGTGCTAGCTCTTTGCAAGTGTAACTCAGCTCGTCCCATTCTCCTGCCCTTTCCCCATTGCCCTGCAATTTCTTTTCTCTTCAAGTGCTTATCCAATTCCCTTTTGAAAGCCCTGATTGTATCTGCTTCCACCACACCCTCAAGCAGTGCATTCCAGATCCTAACCACTTGCTGTGTAAACAAGTTTTCTTCATGATGCCATTGGTTCTTTTGCCAACCACATTAAATCGGTATGCTTTGGTTATCAACCCTTCCACCAATGGGAACAGTTTCTCCCTAGCTACTCTGTCCAGACCTGCCATGATTTTGAACATTACTATCAAAACCTGCTCTCAACCTTCTCTTCTCTGAGGAGAACAGCCCCAGTTTCTCCAATCTATCTACATAATTGAAGTGCCTCATCCCTGGAACCATTCTGATAAACCTTTTCTGCACTCTCTCCAAAGCTTCACATCCTTCCTAATGTGTGGTGCCCAGAATTGGACACAATACTCCAGTTGAGACCAAACCAGAGTTTTATAAAAGCTCATCATAACTTCCTTGCTTCTGTACTCTATGCCTCTATTTATAAAGCCCATGATCTTGTAGGCCTTTTTAACCACTTTCTCAAACTGCCCTGCCACCTTCAATGATTTGTGCACATATACCCCCAGGTCCCTCTGCTCCTGCACTCCATTTGATATTGCCTCTCCTCATTCTAGCTACTAAAATGTATCACACTTCTCTGCATTAAATGCCATCTGCCAAGTATTCACCGTTCCACCATGTTAAGGTCTGAAGTTCTGTCAATGGATGATAAATACCTGGTAGTTCAAGATAATAGGGTGACCAGGTGTTGGCTGTTAATTAGTTAATTATATTCAAGTGTGTATATATATATATATATATAAAGAAGAGCCAGCCAGCACTGCTGGTGGTGTAGTTTGGAGAGCAAAAGTAGGCTCAGTAACAAGCAGTAAACAATCTACACCAAAGCATCCTAGTCTCAGTGTTTTCTTCACAAACAAGCTTGGCAGTTTTTCTAATGTTAGTTGCAGAGGATGGTTGCCTGAAAGTGAAGATTGGAGACTAAAATTTGTTTTCAGACAGGTGATTAGAATTGGAGGTTTTTTTGAAAAAGTTGTATTTGGAGGTTTTTTTTTGAAGAAAGATGATTGAAACTGAGTGTAAGGTGTTGGGATATGATTTTCCACTGCTGTTTTGTGAAGCTGAACCTTACGATCAATGGAAGAATGAATTTGATATACAGACACGGGTTATGTCTTTACCTAAAAGGTACAAGGAATGGCCCTTGCACTTTTGCTTCTCACCAGAAGCAAGATCAGGGTCAAAATGTTCTCTGAGCTAGAGGCTCATCATTTGGACGATGAGGAAGGTTTGGACAAACTGTTGAAATATATGGAAACATTTATATGAAAGATGACTTAAGTGCATATGAGGCATGGACGGACTTTGATAAATTTAGAAAAATGGATGGTTCTTCCATAGAAGAATATATTATTGAGTTTAACTGACTATATGCAAGGTTGCAGTGATTCTACTTGGAAATTCCTAGATCAGTACTTGCCTTCAAGTTGTTGGATTGTGCTAGGATATTGAACATGGATAGGTTCTTGGTATTAACTGGAGTTGGATTCAATGAAAAAGATATGCTGTTTGTTCAGATGTCTGACACCTGAAAATTGTTTTGGGAAAACATTCCTTTCTGGCTGCTTTCATGGCGCATATGGGCTCTTTAGCAGTGACACCAAAGGTGGCGGATACAATGCTAATATTATTTCGAGGCGTTTAAGTATGGGGCTCAGACGTCAGTACGAAAGGAGAAACCCACACAACAAATGAGGATAGAGACCCTTTTGGCAGCTATAACAGATGGCAGGAATTGGGTAATTATGGCAGAAGGATGAACCCCAGGAATAACCAAGGGGTGGTCAACAGGTGTTTCCAATGTGACTCAAAGTATCACCGTTGCATTGCCCAAAAAGGAATAACAAGGTTTTTGAGATGACACATGATTTGGAAGGCAAGGACGAAGCTACTGATCGATCAAGAGGAATTGTACTGATCACGAGAAGCTTCAGTCTGGTAATGAGTGTCCTAGTCAAAGATTCATTCAATTGCGCAGTACTAGACAGTAGGTGTATGTCCACAGTCTGTGGAGATGACTAGTTAAGGTGTTACATGGATTCTTTAAGTAAGGAAGACCGAAATAAGGTCAAAGAATATGACCGTTTCAGGTTTCATGTTGAAATCACCTAAACAATAGTAATTCCACGTAAAATAGCAGGGGTAAACCATTTTTATTAGTACAGATATAGTATCCAGTGATATATCATGGCTGTTAAGTAAACCATCTATGAAAAAGGCTCGGATGAAACTGGATATGGAACATGAGGCAATTATCTTTGGGAAATCTGTAGCTTTGCGGTTTACACATTCGGGACTTTATTGTATTCCTTTAGTGAGACCTAACATCTCTAAGCAAGATGTTAAAGAAGTATTGGTGTCCGGGAGTAGGGATTTTAAAATAGAAAATGCAAATTATTTCAAAACTACATAGACAGTTTGCACATCCATCTAGTCATCAGTTGAAGATTCTGTTAAAAGATGCAGAGGTAATAGCTTCAATAAGTTTAGTATAGTCATCTATCAGTAGAAAATGTGATATCCAGAAAAAATACAGGAGGCCGCTGTCACAACCCACAGTGAGTCTCCCATTAGCAAAGGACTTTAATGAAACTGTAGCTATGGAATAAAGAAAAACATTTTTATTTGTCACTTTATAGACATGGCGACTAGATTTAATCTGTCAACAATAACTTGTAGTAAAGAGAATAAACGTAATAGTGGACAAGATAATGGAGAGGTGGATAGGTACAGGATTGGGAGCATCGGCTAGGTTTCTAACTGACAAGGGAGGAGAATTTGCCAATTATGAGTTCAGAAGTATATGTGAAAATATGAATATTGCAGCAAGGCACACTGCAGCAGAAAGTCCTTTTTTAGTAATGGGATTTGTGTGAAATCATGTCGTGATTGACTAAATGCTCCGAAATTTTTTTTAGCAGACCAACAAAATTGTAAATTGACTACTGCTCTGGGCAGTACATGTGAGAAACGTGCTTCAAGAGGTTGGGGGCTACAGCCCATATCAATTAATTAATGGCAGGAATTCGAAAATACCTTCAGTAATGTGGGGTCATCCCTCTGCTTCAGAGGGGACTACAATTAATTCAATTTTTGCATTCAAATGTTCTGCTATGCATGCAGGAAGAAGAGCATTTATTAAGGTGGAGGTTTCAGAAAAAATCAGGAGCTTTCAGGTATCAGATCAGGTCATCAAAAAAGAATTTTGATACCGGGAATATGGTGTACTAAACAGAGAAGGGCAGAAAGAATGGAGGCCCAGGAAAAGTTATAGGCATTGATGGCAAAATGGTGATTTTGCAACATGGCAACCAAACCATTAGAGTACATTCCTCGTGGCTTATTGGCACTGATCATACATTGACAGAATCTGACCAAATAATGGACATTAATGATGCACCATGTACTTTGCATTCACATATGTCAGACCTTTGTGAGCAATAGATTGTGCAGATAATGGGCTGACTGAGAGTGGACCAAGTGATAGTGAAGATCCAGATAAGGCCATTTATCCCAAAGGTCAACTACCGAAAGTTGGGATTAGAGTGACATATATGCCAGAAGGGACTAGTGAATGGAGGGAGGGAAGCGACCATTATAGGAAGGGCAGGAAAGGCCACAGGGAAATACAAACATTGGCTGAATGCGCAAGACAAGGGATGGGATATCAGACCTATAGATTGGCAGAAGGAAGTGAAAATATGGAAGGTCAGAAAACATAGTATAAGTTCAGATAGTGGGCCTGAAGATAACCATAGTGCAAGGAAAAGGTCACTAACTTATTAAAGGAAGTTTGGTTGTAGGAGGGACAGGTCAAGTAGTAGTTGTCCAGAAAGGGATAGGAACTCTAGTAGGGGACATAGTTTCACTAGAGCAAGGACCAGAAAGCAGGCGAGCGGTGCCACAAGAAGTAGTAGCCTTTACAATAGAGAAGGTCCAGTGACTACTAACAAGTTAGATGGTAAATTGATAAAGGATGCCAAGCAAAAAGGGCTCGATAGTTTGGCATATACACAGGTGCTAGATAGAGGAGAACCAGCATTGTCCCATAGATTAATCTGTACAGAGAAAGTACTTCCCAATGGTACGTAGAAAGCGAAGGCCAGACCTGTAGCTTGGGGATTTGAGGAATGACTAGGCGACCAGGAATTTAGAATGGACTCCCCAACAGCAGGAAAAGCAAGTTTGAGGATTTTCCTAGCCCTTTTAGCAACACACTCATGGGAATGTAAGTCCATTGAGATCAAAGCATTATTTTTGCAAGGGGAGAAATTTAAAAGGGAAGTATATTTAAAGCCACCAAAAGAAGCTGCAGATATAGAGGGGAAATTATGGAAGCTAAACAAGTGTGTTTATGGGCTAAATGACACATCCAGGGCATGGTATTTTTCAGTTAGGTCCATCCTACTAAAAGCTCGTTGTATTCAACTAAAGGTGAATCTGGCAATGTTTTATTCGTTTTTCTTCTTAGTACCATCAGGCATTTTCTTGATGCATGTGAATGATTTTCTGTGGGGAGGATCTGAGGCATTTGAGAAATTGTGGTACATAAAGTTCTGCAGGAATTTAAAATTGGAAGTCAGGCTTATAGGGTTGAATATTAGGCAGACTAAGTTGGGGGTAACCCTAAATCAACAGTCCGACCTAGAGAATGTTAATAGGATCCCAATAAATTGGGCTGGATCCCCTCAAAAGGAAGACTCTGCAACCAAGGAAGAAGTAGACCAGTTAATGAGCTTAATTGGATAGTTGAACTGGTTGTGCACACAAACTAGGCTAGATGCTTGCTATGATGTATTTGAAATGAGCACCATGCTGAAACATACTAATGCTGGGGAAGTGCTGAAAGCAAAAGACATTGAAGAAATTGAGTTTTGATAAATTTACACTCCAGTTTCCAGCATTGGGTGATCCAGAAGTGCTGAAATTGGTCATTTCTGGTGATGCCTCACACGCTAATCTTCCGATGGTTATCTGAGCGCAGCAGGGTTCATTATCATTTCGATGGGAAGAAATGATAAATGTAAGCCTGGGAATCAAAGAAAATAAAGAGGATAGTTAAAAGCACCTTAGCTGCTGAGACACTTGCACTGATAGAAGCAATAGATATGGGTATGTATTTATTGAGTATTTTAAAGGAACTCTTGTATAAGGGGCAGAGTTTTCCTGTAGAATGTTGCATAGATAACCAATCTCTCTGGGACCATGTCCATTCGACAAAGTGTCACACAAGAATTTGAGGATTGATCTCACATGTATAAAAGAAATTTTGGAAATTTCTTTCCTTTCCAACATAAAATGGGTTGATGCAAGTCATCAGATGTCAGATTGTTTTACTAAGAGGTGCTTGTTCGAAAAAATTGTTGGATATCCTCAGAGGGCTGTCATGTTATGATATGTAAGGAAAACGTGGAAATTTTTAAAAATAAACTTGCTTAAAGAAAGAGCAATCTTTAAGTGGGGAGAGGGGGAAATATACAGCATGTTAATGGCTGGTGCTGTTGAAAGTTAATGATAATGATCTATTTTTATTTCTTTTTCTTGTATGTATTTAATTTAAAGAGAAAAGGGGGAATCTGTTAGGGTCTGAAGTTCTGTTAATGGATGATAAATAACTGGTAGTTCAAGATAATAGGGTGACCAGGTGTTGGGTGTTAATTAATTATATTCAAGTGTATATAGATAAAGAGCCAACCAGCACTGCTGCTGGTGGTGGTATTTGGAGAGCAGAAGTAAGCTCTGTGACAAGAAACCATCTACACCAAAGCATCTTAGTCTCAGTGTCTTCACAAACTGGCGTGGCTATTTTCTCCAACACACCAGCCTGTCTATGCCCTCTTGAAGTATATTACTCTCCTCCTCTACTTCCAAGATTTGTGCCATCTGCAAATTTTGAAATTGTGCCCTGCATACCCAAGTCTAGGTCATTCATACATAGCAAGAAAAGCTGTGTTCCGAGTACTGACCTTTGGGGAACCCTACTATATACCTTCCTCTAGTTCGTAAAACAACCATTCACCACTACTTTTTTATCCCCTTACGCCCCCACCTCAATGAATTTCGCGCTCGGCATGACGTTGAGCTCTTCTTCCATCGCCTCCGCCTCCGGGCTCACTTCTTCGACCAGGAGTCCTCCCCCCGACCAGCAGACCCATTCACCCGCCTCCAGCATTCTCCCTCTACCTGGACCCCTCCCCCTGGCCTCTTACCCGCTCTTGATCTCTTCATTGAAAACTGTCGGCGAGACATTGGTCGTCTCAATTTCTCTGCCCCCCTCACTCACTCTAACCTGTCCCCCTCTGAACTTAAGGCACTCCGTTCTCTCAGGTCTAACCCCGACATGGTCATCAAACCTGCAGACAAGGGTGGTGCTGTTGTTGTATGGCGTACCGACCTCTACCTTGCAGAAGCTCAACGCCAACTCACAGACACCTCTTCCTACCTCCCTCTGGACCATGACCCCACCACCGAACATCAAGCCACCGTCCAAAGGACTGTCACTGACCTCATCTCCTCTGGAGATCTTCCCTCTACAGCTTCCAACCTCATAGTCCCGCAACTCCGGACAGCACGCTTCTACCTCCTTCCCAAAATCCACAAACGGGACTGTCCCGGCAGACCCATTGTGTCAGCCTGCTCCTGCCCCACTGAACTTATTTCTTCCTATCTAGACTCTATCTTTTCTCCGCTGGTCCAGTCTCTTCCCACCTACATCCGTGACTCTTCTGACGCCCTACGTCATTTTGACAATTTCCAGTTTCCTGGTCCCAACCGCCTCCTCTTCACTATGGACGTCCAATCGCTCTACACCTCCATCCCCCACCAGGATGGTTTGAGGGCTCTCCGCTTCTTCCTGGAACAGAGGCCCAACCAGTCCCCATCCACCAACACCCTCCTCCGCCTGGCTGAACTTGTTCTCACATTGAACAACTTCTCCTTCAACTCCATGCATTTCCTTAAAGTAAAAGGTGTCGCTATGGGTACCCGCATGGGTCCCAGTTATGCCTGTCTTTTTGTGGGATATGTCGAGCATTCTTTGTTCCAGTCCTACTCAGGCCCGCTCCCCCAACTCTTTTTCCGGTACATTGATGACTGTATCGGTGCCGTTTCCTGCTCCCGCCCCGAACTAGAAAACTTTATCAACTTTGCTTCCAATTTCCACCCTTCTCTCACCTTTACATGGTCCATCTCTGACACTTCCCTTCCCTTCCTCGACTTCTCTGTCTCCATCTCTGGGGATAGGTTGTCTACCAATATCCATTATAAGCCCACTGACTCCCACAGCTACCTCAACTACACTTCTTCACACCCTACCTCCTGTAAGGACTCCATTCCATTCTCCCAGTTTCTCCGTCTCCGACGCATCTGCTCTGATGATGCTACCTTCCATGACGGTGCTTCTGATATGACCTCCTTTTTCCTCAACCGAGAATTTCCCCCCACTGTGGTTGACAGGGCCCTCAACTGTGTCCGACCCATTCCCCGCACCTCTACCCTCACCCCTTCCCCTCCCTCCCAGAACCGTGACAGGGTTCCCCTTGTCCTCACTTTTCATCCCTCCAGCCTCCATATACAAAGGATCATCCTCCGCCATTTTCGCCACCTCCAGCGTGATGCCACTACCAGTCGCATCTTCCCCTCCCTTCCCCTGTCAGCATTCTGAAGGGATCGTTCCCTCCGCGACACCCTGGTCCACTCCTCCATTACCCCCACCACCTCGTCCCCGTCCCAGGGCACTTTCCCTTGCAATCGCAGGAGGTGTAATACCTGCCCATTTACCTCCTCTCTCCTCACTATCCCAGGCCCCAAACACTCCTTTCAGGTGAAGCAGCGATTTACTTGTACTTCTTTCAATGTAGTATACTGTATTCACTGCTCACAGTGTGGTCTCCTCTACATTGGGGAGACCAAGCGCAGACTGGGTGACCGCTTTGCGGAACATCTCCGCTCAGTCCGCAAGCAGGACCCTGAGCTTCCGGTTGCTTGCCATTTCAACACTCCCCCCTGCTCACATCTCTGTCCTGGGATTGCTGCAGTGTTCCAGTGAACATCAACGCAAGCTCGAGGAACAGCATCTCATCTACCGATTAGGCACACTACAGCCTGCCAGACTGAACATTGAGTTCAATAATTTCAGAGCATGACAGCCCCCCACTTTACTTTCATTTTTAGTCATTTTTAGTTATTTTTTCTTCCTTTTTTTTACATTCCTTTTTACATTTTTTACAATCTTTTTTTGCATTTATTTCATTTCATCTTAGTTTGTTCAGTTTGCTTACCCACTGTTTTTTTCAGGTTGTTTTTCTTCAGGTTTGCACTTGCTGCTGTTCAATATTCAGTATATTCACACCTAATCTGTACTAATGCTTTGTCTTTCAACACACCATTAACATATTGTTTGCCTTTGCTCCGTGACCTTTTGGTCAGCTATGTGGCCTGGTCCAATCTGCACCTTCTCCTTTGTTATCTCTTGCCCAACCCCCACCTCACTTGTTTATAATCTGTGACTTTTCTAATATTTGTCAGTTCCGAAGAAGGGTCACTGACCCGAAACGTTAACTCTGCTTCTCTTTCCACAGATGCTGCCAGACCTGCTGAGTGAATCCAGCATTTCTTGTTTTTGCATTCACCACTACCGTTTGTCACTCAGCCATCTTCGTATCCATGCTGGTACTGTCCCTTTCATTCCATGGTCTTCCATTTTGCTTGCAAGTCTATTATGTGGCACTTTACCAAATGCCTTTTGGATGTCCAAATACACATCAATCGCACTGCCCTCATCAACCCTTTCTGTTACCTCATTAGAAAACTCAATCAAGCTAGTTAAACACAATTTTCCCTTAATAAATCCGTGCAAGCTTTCCCTAATTAATCCACATTTATCCAAGTGACTGTTAATTTGTCCCAGATTATTGTCTCTAAAAGCTTTCCCACATCAGAGGTTAAACTGACTGGCTTGTAGTTGCTGAGTGTATCCTTATACCCATTTTTAAACAAGGGTTTAACATTTGCAATTCTCCAGTCTTGGTACCACCCCTGTAACTAAGCAGATTGGAAAATTGTTCGTACCTCTGCAATTTCCATCCCAACATCCCTCAGCATCCTTGGATGCATCCCATTCGTTCCTGGTGAATTATCAAATTTAAGTACAGCCAGCCTAATACCTCCTCTTTATCAATTTTTAGCCCACCCAGTATCTCAACTACCTCCTCTTTCACTGACTTTGGCAGATCTTCTTCCTTGGTAGAAACAGATGCAAAGCACTCATTTTAGTACCTCAGCCATGCGCTCTTCCTCTGTGTAGATCACCTTTTTGGTCTCTTCGGCTCCACCCCTCCTTATGCTACTCTTTTACTATTTATATGCCTATAGAAGACTTTTGCATTCTCTTTTATGTTAGCTGCCAGTCTCTCCTCATACTTTCTCACCTCCCCTCTGAACTTTCTATATTCACCTTGGTTCTCACTTGTTCTATCAATCTGACATGCCATTCGCACCCTTTTTCTGCTTTCATCTTACACTCACTCTCGTCATCAAGGGAGCTCTGGCTTTAGTTGCCCTACCTTTCCCCCTCGTGGGAATGTACCTCAACTCTACCTACTGAACCATCTCTTTCAAGGCAGCCCATTGTTCCATTGCCAATCTTTGATTACCTTGGTTAGACCTGTTCTCAGCCCACTGAAATTGGCCCTTCTCCAATTTAGTACTTTTACTTTAGATTGCTCCTTGTCCATTTTCTATGGTTAACCTAAATCTTATGGTACTATGATTACTGTTCACTAAAACTTCCCCGACTGACACTTGATGCATTTGACTCGCCTCATTCCCCAGAACCAGATCCAGCAATGCCTCTTTCCTTGTTGGGCCGATCAAGAAATTTCTCCAAAACACACTTCAGAAACTCTTCCCCTTTCTGTCCTTTACACTATTACTATCCCAGTCTAAATAAGGATAATTGAAGTCTCCTAGCTTCTCTTAACTTGGTGGAACAGGAAGAACATATGAGGTGCATTCAAACCTACAAGAGCAAATCAAAGTTTCAGGCAGGTAGAATTCTAGCTAGTTCAAAATGCCAGAACATCTATCGTATTTTCTTGGCTGAAGAACTGTTTTTAAACCAACATATAGGAGCAGTTTCTCAATATTGGAACAATTAGAGATATGTTCCAGGAGGAAATGTGCTTCTGCATATTTGCCTGATTAACACCACGTAGTCATTTGTGAAAACAAGTAAAGATCTCTTAATTTGAAAACAAAAATGTCATCCATTAACTCAGCTTACTAACAAGCTACTGTTGAAAAACCTTTAAAACATTATTTCAAGGCTCCTCCTACACCAACTTCTTTCATGCCTGTGTCACCGTTAAGTCCCCAGATGCACACCAACTTTGTCTTTGCAGGCCTACACCAAATAATGTGCTGCTACTTATGCCCATGCACCCCCATAATATTCTAATCGAACCTCAGAGGAAGTCAGATCCTTTCAGTGAAGGATACATAGTGACCAGGACGATGCCAACGAAACTATAGTTACAAGAAAAGACTCTGGCTGTAGGGACTATTTCCACAAAGTAGTGAAGGGGAAAAAGTGGATGAAATGTTATACAGCTGTGTTACTGACTTGCACTGCAGTTAATGTGTATTTTTGCATGTCTGGGATTTGTTTTGAAGTTGAAAATCCTGTTATCCAATGCTGTACAGAATCAAAAATAAAAAAATCTTGTTGAAAGAAAATATAGATAAGGAATATTGTTGCATTGGCCACTTTCTGAACCAGATGTTGACACATCAAATTGTAAACGTAAAGAGATTTAACACTATGAAAGATGACATCTTCCACTTTGGGCTGAATTTTACCAACCCCTTGCGTCAGGGGTCATGACGTGGGGGTGGTGCAGTAAAATGGCTCTGGAGAGGCCTGCTATGGGCCTTGACACTGGGAAAACACAGCCCCATATTGCCAGCGGCAGCAAGGACTCACGGCAGCCCCCCTGCCATTCGGCAATGGAAGCTACATGTAAATTTGGTAATTAATTACCTGGTCACGCCAGCCATCCTGCTCCAATGTTGCAGTCAGTGGCTGGCACTCCCGGACAGTTGGTTGTACAATCAGTGTTGTAAGACGGAACACTGGTGGGGAGGGTGAGGGGGAGGAGGTATGTATATCAGTGTAGGAGTGGGGTCAAACTTTTTATTTATTTATTTAGAGATACAGCACTGAAACAGGCCCTTCGGCCCACCAAGTCTATGCTGACCATCAACCACCCATTTATACTAATCCCATATTCCTACCACATCCCCAACCACCTACCTATACTAGGGAAAATTTATAATGGCCAATTTACCTATCAAGCTGCAAGTCTTTGGCTGTGGGAGGAAACCAGAGCACCCGGCGAAAACCCACGCGGTTAACGGAGAACTTGCAAACTCCACACAGGCAGTACCCAGAATTGAACCCGGGTCGCTGGAGCCGTGAGGCTGTGGTGCTAACCACTGCGCCACCCATAACTGACCTGATTAGTCCAGGGGGTGAAGTTAAAAGTTTCTGAACTTTGAGCTGTGGGAGGGCAGGGGGAGGAGGGGGAGGTCGTCAGGTAGCCAAGATAAGTATTTTGGGGGTGGGGGAGGGAGGAGAAAGAGGGCAAGGAATAAAATGTAAGGTTATTGGGGTGGAAGAGGGGCTAGGAGCATTTATTTAATTATTTTTAATAAATTTTAAGGCAATGTGTCTTTAACATTTTAAGTTAAATGTAAGGGCTGGAAGCCCTTGAAAAATGGTGCCGGCGTTGTAGCCGGGGATGGATCGCCCACCCCTCGTCATTAAGAGAGGGGTGGTTCGGCCCGGCCATGTAAATGAGCCACCGTGTTTAATATGGCAGTGGCTCCACGGAATAAAGCCCGTGCATGCCAGCTGCCGTATTTTACGACCACCGCTGTAGGTGGCAACATAAAATTCAGGCACTTATTTTCAAAGTAGTGTAAAATTCCATGCATTCATTGAAATCCTGAAAATATCAGCATTTACTGTTTGTGGCTATAAGTATAGATAATTTATTTCTAGAAAAAATTAGCATCTTTCCAAAGCTTTGAAACTTCCTTAAAATCAACCATCATTACAAGAGTGCTAATTTGTACATCATTAGGTCATATGCAGTTGATAGGATAATGTGTTTCAGTGGGTTTATTTAAAAAAAAAACTTGACATTTTATTTTACACTTTACACCAAGTTCCACTTTAAACTTGCCAAACCTCCTTCAACAGCACCTTCCAAATCCGCGACCACTACCACCTAGAAAGACAAGGGCAGCAGATGAATGGAAACACCACCATCTGCAAGTTCCCCTCCAAACCACACACCATCCTGACTTGGAAATCTATCGCTGTTCATTTACTGTCACTGGACCAAAAACCTGGAACTCCATTCCTAACAGCACTGTTGGTGTACCTACACCAGGTGGACTGCAGTGGTTCAAAAAGGCTGCTCACCACCAACTTCTCAAGGGCAATTAGCGATGGGCAATAAATATTGGTCTAGCCAGTAATACTCACATCCCATGAAAGAATTTTTAAAAATCGTGCCCAATGCAACACTATGAGCCATAGAAGTGAGTTAAATTACACTAGGAAATCAAACAGAAAATACTGGAAATACTCAACAGGGCAAGCAGCATCTGTGGAAAGAGAAACATTTCAGCAGACGCAGAGTGTTTCCAGCATTTTGTGTTTTGATTTCAGATTTCAGTACTTTGTTTTTAATTATTCATTTATACGATGTCCACATCACTGGCAGGGCCAACATTTATTGCCCATCCCTAATTGCTCTTGTGTTTCACTCTGTTCTGTTGTGTAGTACTTCACTTTAGGGGTACAGCTGGCGATTAAAGACCAGATCAGAGTCAATTCTGTGGCAGACGTGATAATCCTATAACTGAGCCAGGCAGGCTTGCAATGTTGCAGAGTACTGATGATTAAGCAGTTAGGTTGGCTCGCTAATAGGACACAGAACATACAAAATAGGTGCAGCAGTAGGTCATTCGGCCTTCGAGTCTGCTCTGCCATTTGATAAGATCATGGCTGATCTGATTGTGGCCTCAACTCTACTTTCTTGTCTACCTGCTATAACCTTTGACTCCCTTGTCAACCAAGAATCTATCAAACTCAGCCTTAAAAATATTTGATGACCCTGCCTCCACTGCTCTCTGGGGAAGAAAATTCCACAGACTAACAACCCTCAGAGAGAAGGGTTGGTATTATTCTCATGCAACTGCAGATAACCCTGAAAGCCAATGCTGTAATAGCATGGTTCCCAAAGCACAACTCTTGATTTGGATTTCTGCACCACCCCGCTCATCAACTACCAAATTAATGTCAGCATGATTCAGTTGGTAGCATACTCTCAGCTGAGCCAGAAGGTGGAGAGTTCACATCCCCCACTCCAGGACTTGAGCATATAATCTAGGTTGCCACTCCAGTGCTGTATTGTCAGAAGTACTTTAGCTAAAATGTTCAGCTGGAGCTCCATTTGCCTAATCAGATGGACTTTTAAGAACTCATGGTACTATTTGAAGAGCAGTGAGTTATCCGGGCATTCTGACTAGCATTCATTCCTCAATTATCATCATCAAAAATAGATTAACTGACCATTCATCTCATAACTGTTTGTGGGATCTTGCTGTGTGGAAAATGGTTGCTGTATTTATCCTCATAAGTGACTGCACTTCAACATAATTTATTATACGTGAAGTACTTTATATTTAAGACACATGATAAAATGTTATAAAGAAAGACAAACTGACATTTATGTAAGAAAATCACCAGCTCTATTTCAGAGGGCAAGACACCTAGAATATCACAAAACTCCAATTACTCAAAGATAAAAGAAAGGTTTCCCTTTTCACTGGCAAAACAAGTTTAGATGATCGTCAATTACATCAACAGTCCACAAAATCACCTCTCGGTAGTGGCAACCTCATGCTGCATTTACCTCTGATTTAAGTGAATCTCTTTGGCCATTCACATCTCTCATCTGTACCATGCTGCAGTAATGTGGCGATGTTAGCCATCAGTTCGTTATCTCTGGGGGCTGTGGTCACATTTTAGTTGTTGCACAAGAAGTGCAATAGAAGACTAGATGTCTGCCTTACCAACATCATCAATATACTGAGAATTAAAAAAGTAGCTTCAAGTTCTGGCACAAAAAGGGATATGAAGATTCTGATAGCTCATTGATGATCTAACCATCAAACCATCCAGTGCCCTTCAAGCCAAATTAGAGTTTCATCATAATGTTACTTTCCAGACATACAATCGAATCATATCCCAACTGATAGCCTAACTGGGCAAGAGTTACTGAGCCTCTAACAGCCTGAAATATCTTCATAGTCATCCCAAGAAATTTTGTTGGGACAAGGAATTTTTATTTTGTATGATTGGCGCTAGTGATGAAAGTTGCATGAAGGACTGGTAAATCACTGGTTAGGCCTTAGCTATTCTGAGCACCACAGTTTAAATAAATATGTCAAGGCATTGAAGAGGGTGCAGAAGAGATTTACTAGAATAGAGCCAGGGTTGAAGGACCTCAGTTACATGGAGAGACTGGAGAAGCTGCAATTGTTCACCTTAGAGCAAGAAGCTTAAGGGGAAAATTAATAGAGGCATTCAAAATCATGAAGGGTTTCCATAGATTTCCCTTATTTACTCTATTTCTACTGACAGAGGGTTGGTAACCAGAGGACAATGGTAAAAGAGCCAGAGATCAGATGAGAAGTTTTGTTTTTCTAAATGGATCTGGAATGCACTGCCTGAGAGAATAGCAAAAGCAGATTCAATAGTAACTTTCAAAAGGGAATGGGATAAATACTGGAAGAGGAGAAAATTGCAGGGCTATAGGGAAAGAGCAGGGGAGTGGGACTAATTGTGGGACTATCAAAGAGCTAGCAGAGATATGATGGGCCAAATGGCCACCTTCTGTGCTGTAACTTTCTATGATTCTCAGTTAGGAGAATGGCAAATTCTACACCCTGTTCAAAAAGTGAAGAGAAATAAATCGGGTAACTGCCTGAACTAGTTACCTGCACAATGGCAATTTGAAAACTGCCAGAAAGCTTAACAAGGGGTAAGTGAACACCCTGAAAGGTATAGGTTAATCATTCCCAGAGCAAGATAGAAGTGTAAGGGGTAGGTCACTGATTAACTTTACCAAAATTGCAACGATATGAATGCAGTGGATATGACTGATGGCCATGAAACCATTGTCGATTGTTGTAAAAGCCCATCTGGTTCACTAATGTCCTTTAGGAAAGGAAATCTGCTGTCCTTACCTGGTCTGGCCTACATGTGACCCCAGACCCACAGCAATGTAGTTGACTCTTAAATGCCCTCTGAAATGGCCTTGCAAGCCATTCAGGTGTATCTAACCACTACAAAGTCAATAAGGATTGAGACCGGACGGACCATCCGGCATCGTCCTAGGTACCGGAAATGACAACGGCAAACCCAGCACTATTGATCCTGCAAAGTCCTCCTTACTAACATCTGCAGGCTTGTGCCAAAGTTAGGAGAGCTGTCCCACAGACTAGTCATGCAACAGCCTGACATAGTCATATTCACTGAATCATACCTTGCACACAATGTCCCAGACACCACCATTACCATCCCTGGGTATGTCCTGTCCCATTGGCAGGACAGACCCAGCAGATGTGGCGGCACAGTGGTATACAGATGGGAGGGAGTTGCCCTGGAAGTCCTCAACATCGAAACCAGACCCCATGAAGTGTCATGGCATCAGGTCAAACATGGGCAAGGAAACCTCCTGCTGATTCCATGTACGGCGCAGCGCCCCCCTTAGCTGATGAATCAGTACTCCTCAATGTTGGACAGCACTTGGAAGAAGCACTGAGGGTGACAAGGGCACAGAATGTACTCTAGGTAGGGGCATTCAATGTCCATCACCAAGAGTGGCTCGGTAGCACCACTATTGACCGAGCTGGCCGCGTCCTAAAGGAAATAGCTGCTAGACTGGGTCAGTGACAGGTGGTGAGGAAACCAACAGAAGGGAAAAACATACTTGGCCTCGTCCTCACCAATCTGCCTATCGCAGATGCATCTGTCCATGACAGTATTGGTAGGAGTGATCACCGCACAGTCCTTGTGGAGACAAAGTCCCGTCTTCACATTGAGGATGCCCTCCATCGTGTTGTGTGGCACTAACACCGTGCCAAATGGGATAGATTTCAAACAGATTTAACAATACAAAACTGGGCATCCATGTGGCGCTATGGGCCTTCAGCAGCAGCAGAATTGAACTCAACCACAATCTGTAACCTCATGGCTCGGCATAGCCCCAGTGTACCGTTACCATGAAGCCGGGGGATCAACCCTGGTTCAAGAGTGCAGGAGCGCATGTCAGGAGCAGCACCAGCCATACCTCAAAATAAGGTGTCAACCTGATGAAGCAACAACCCAGGACTACATGCGTGCCAAACTGCGTAAGCAGCATGCAATAGACACTGCTAAGCGATCCCACAACCAACGGATTAGATCTAAGCTCTGCAGTCCTGCCACATCCAGTCATGAATGATGGTGGACAATTAAACAACTAACTGGAGGAGGTGGCTCCACAAATACCCACATCCTCAATGATGGGGGAGCCGAGCACATCAGTACAAAAGATAGGGCTGAAGCATTTGCAACAATCTTCAGCCAGAAGTGCCGAGTATATGATCCATCTCTGCCTCCTCCTGAGGTCCCCAGCATCACAAATGCTAGTCTTTAGCCAATTCGATTCACTTCGCGTGATATCAAGAAATGACTAAAGGCACTGGCTACTGCAAAGGCTATAGGCCCTGACAACATTCTGGCAATAGTACTGAAGACCTGTGCTCCAGACCTGCGCACCCGTATCCAGCTGTTCCAGTACAGCTACAATACTGGCATCTACCCAGCAAAGTGGAAAATAGCCCAGGTATGTCCTGTACACAAAAAGCAGGACAAGTCCAACCCAGCCAATTACTGCCACATTAATGTACTCTTGGTCATCGGTAAAGTGATGGAAGGTGTCGTCGACAGTGCTATCAATGCTTAGCAATAACCTGCTCACTGATGTTCAGTTTGGGTTCCACCAGGGCCACTCATCTCCTGACCTCATTCCAGCCATGGTTCAAACATGGACAAAAGAGCTGAACTCGAAGTGAAGTGAGAGTGACTGCCCTTGACATCAAGGAAGCACTTGACCGAGTATGGCATCAAGGAGCACTAGCAAAACTGGAGTCAATGGGAATCACGGGGAAAACTCTCCGCTGGTTGGAGTCCTACCTAGTGCAAAGGAAAATGGTTGTGGTTGTTGGAGGTCAATCATCTGAGCTCCAGGACGTCACTGCAGGAATTCCTCAGGGTAGTGTCCTAGGCCCAACCATCTTCAGCTGCTTCATCAATGACCTTCCTTCAATCATAAGGTCAGAAGTGGGGATGTTCGGTGATGATTGCACAAGGTTCAGCACCATTCATGACTCCTCAGATACTGAAACAGTCCGTGTAGAAATGCAGCAAGACCTGGACAATATCCAGGCTTGGGATAAGTGGCAAGTAACATTCGCGCCACACAAGTGCCAGGCAATGACCATCTCCAACAACAGAGAATCTAATCATCTTCCCTCGACATTCAATGGTATTACAATTGCTGAATCCCTCACTATCAACATCCTGGGGGTTACCACTGACCAGAAATTGAACTGGAGTAGCCATATAAATACCGTGGCTACAAGAGTAGGACAGAGGCTGGGAATCCTGCAGTGAGTAACTCATCTCCTGACTCCCCAAAGCCTGTCCACCATCTACAAGGCACAAGTCAGGAGTGTGTTGGAATACTCTCCACTTGCCTGGATGGGTGCAGCTCCAACAACATTCAAGAAGCTCGACACCGTCCAGGACAAAGCAGCCCGCTTGATTGGCACCCCATCCACAAACATTCACTCCCTCAACCACCGACACACCATGGCAGCAGTGTGTACCATCTACAGATGCTCTGCATCAACGCACCAAGGCTCCTTAGAAAGCACTTTCCAAACTCACGGCCTCTACCACCTAGAAGGACAAGGACAGCAGATGCATGGGAACACCACCACCTGCAAGTTCCCCTCCAAGCCGCACACCATCCTGACTTGGAACTATATCGCTGTTCCTTCTCTGTTGCTGAGTCAAATTCCTGGAACTCCCTTCCTAACAGCACTGTAGGTGTACCTACCCCAGATGGACTGCAGCGGTTCAAGAAGGCAGTTCACCAGCAGCTTCTCAAGGGCAATTAGGGATGGGCGACACCCACCTCCCAGGAACGAATTTTTTTTTAAATGGTGTATTTGAACTTTTAAAAAGTACTTGACTGGGTGGTGGCACCATTCTTAATTGGATGGTGGCCTCTTAATTGGCCGCAGCCAGAAACATGATGCCCCAGGTCCCTCCGCTGGCTGAATTCGGATCGCCTCCCACTTTGAGCCCTGGCAGCGGAACTTCGGCTGTCTCAACAAAAGCCCAAAAGTGCTACCACCGAATCACAGTTGACACCTTATACAATCATCCGAAGAATATTTTTCTTTTTAAGGATTTGTAACCTGGAAATACACAGCTAGTCATTTAGCTTTTGTAAAGAGAAAGAGCAAATTTTCATAAAACCACTGGTTGGGCCTCAACCGGAGTATTGTGCCCAATTTTGGGCACCACACTTTAGGAAGTATGTGAAGAATTTATAAAGAGGGTGCAGAAAAGATTTACAAGAATGATTCCAGGGATGAGGGACTTCAGTTATATGGATAGACTGGAGAAGCTGGGGCTGTTCTCCTTAAAGAGAAGGTTGAGAGGAGATTTGATAGAAGTGTTCAAAATCTTGAAGGGTCCAGACAGTGTAGATAGAGAGAAATTGTTCCCATTGGTGGAAGGGTCAAAAACTAGAGGACACAGATTTAAGGTGATTGGCAAAAGAAACAATGACAATATGAAGAAAATATTTTTCTCTGCAGCAAGTGGTTGGGATCTGGAATCCACTGCCTGACAGTGTGGTGGAGTCAGATTCAATCGTGGCTTTCAAAAGCGAATTGGATAAGCACCTGAAGAGAAAATTTGCAGGGCTATGGGGAACAGGCGTGCGAATGGGAGGTGCTGAGCTTCTCTTGCAGAGAGCTGGCACAGACATGACGGGCTGAATGGCTTCCTTCTGTGCTGTAACCATTCTATGATTCTGCGAAATGAATGATAAGGGTGTACCATTCATCAGAACTGTAATATGCTAATAGGGCAGTGTTTTTTTCAACTGCGCCTTTATATCAATAGATTTCAACAATTGTTTTATGTGTAATGACTTGTGGTGGTAAGACTGGCTGATAGCAATACAAATATTTTTGCAATTGCAATGTTAAGTCTGTAGTTTAGGAAGTATCTTTTTCCAGATGTTTTTCCTTAGTAACTTAAAGATATAGTAATAATTATGCAAGAGATCACAAATTATCATGGGGGACAAATTAGGTAATTTAGCGCTTAGGATTTTCCCTATAAATATAAATGCAAGCCATACAAGCAAGTATTTTACTGCTGTCAGATCGCAAATGCCCTAAAAGTACTGTACAGTTAACAGAATAGGGGCAATATTCTAATAGCAGCAGACAGTAAGCTTAATTAAAGATAAGTGTGGCACATTCTAGCTGCAACTCCAGGACTGAGGTGGAAGGACCAGAAAATAGCCTGGCAAGTGGATGTAACCAAGTCCTGGACTGTGTTGCCAATATTCATAGGTCCTTGTATGAGATGGAACAGTCATCAGTTCCTTACAAGGTAAAAAGTAATCCATTTGGGAGGGGTTGTGGGGTTGGTGGAGATGGTGAAGAAAAGAGAGCAGGAACTCCCTAGTTGGGGATATCCTAGGCTCTGGCCTTGAGTTGAAGTGGTGGCCGATATGCCCGGTCAGAAATGGAGTATAGCCTGCCTGAAGTACAGCCCAGCTCACAATCCAAGCTTTGACCTCTGAAAGGAGGTCAGCCAATTTTCTGTTATTAGAGTCATGGAGTTATACAGCACAGAAACAGGCCCTTCGGCCCATCGTGTCATCTGCGAATTTACTGATGATACCTCCTATATTCACGTCTAAATCATTAATGTACACTCCATTACAAAGTGGATGGAGGTGTTCTAAAAATGTTCTTTCTGGGATAGGGTGGAAAGAGACTGGCAATGCCACCTCCAAAGAGCAGAAGACCCCAGACTTTGCAGCTTGAGAGAGCTGCCAAGCATTCAAGATGCACTTCTAGTGGTTCAATCCCCGTCATGCTATTTAATGTTAGGATCTCTCATTGACCTTGCATACTCTGGCAGGGTCAGTACTGGAATCCTCTAGGATATTTGTCACCAGG
Organism: Heterodontus francisci; assembly: GCF_036365525.1. Lineage (NCBI taxonomy): Eukaryota > Metazoa > Chordata > Chondrichthyes > Heterodontiformes > Heterodontidae > Heterodontus > Heterodontus francisci. The sequence continues at coordinate 159,976,709 of NC_090372.1, read as the reverse complement.
ATCGCTGCCTGAAGATTTGAGTAACCATGCCATTTTTAGTTTTTTATCTGTGGATGTCTACCTTTAAGCATATATTAATCTATAATCCATACAATACAGAAACTTCAATATTTTAAACTATCAATTTCAGTGAGGCAACAAAGAGGAACATAATTCCAGTGGCCACTGAGTAAGCAAATATTTAACAAAACTTCACATTCAACCTGTAGACTAAGAACAAAAAAATCTCCAAAACCACATAGATACTGGTTTTCTATTTATATAATGAAAGTTATAAATACAAAACTAAAAGACTGATTGGGAACCCTTTCAAAAATAAGTACAAGAAAGTTCAGCTTTTACCCAAGATTTATTTGAATAATTAACCTTATAGAAACAAGCAACCAATCCAAAAGATTGTACAGAAAAGGAATCCTGGCACTGTAAGATGATACAGAAGGATAAAATGTTGGCTTAAACACATTGATCACTCACTCTTGACCACTCAATTTTCCCAAATTGCAAAGACATTGGAAATGCTAGCAATTAAAATATTCAACTGCAGCCAAACATACAATATATACAGAATATCCAGTCATGGCTACTTTCTTCATGTCTCTGTAAAAGTCCTTTAATCTACCTTTAGTTCAACAGCAAAACCAGTAATACAATACACATTACTATCTACAGTATATTGTTGTATCTTAAGCGTGACAAAAAAGCACAACTGGTTGATAATTGCATGCAAATCAATAAAGAACTGTCAAAAAACTGACAATTATGAAAAGCAGAATTTCAAGAGTCCAGAGACAAGAACTATTGAAATAGGGTTTGTTTACTGGAAATCATGAAGGCACTTGGAGAATACCGGACCAGATTTTTTTCAAAAGAGGACAGTTTGGTTTTAATGAGAGGCTTCTGCCATCACTGAGTGTTGTCATTCACAGCATACTGGTAACTAAATGTTCTAACAATATTAAGTCTAATAGAATAAACGATCTTAAAGAAAATAGTTTACAACAAAATATTAGACACAAGTAATTTAAGCAACTAAATTTTAAAAGCAGCAATGCATAGCCTTTCTTTCAAATATTCTATAACTGTGGACACAGCATTTATGTATGTCCTTTAATACACTATTACAGTATAATTCTGGCAAATAAGTAGAAATCCATTAACTGCCACCACTACAGGAATATCTGGCATGGAATTGATTTCATACAATAGGTCATTTATGGCAAAAATAAATTTGAAGATATTTGTCTTTCTATAATCATCTGGCAGTCCCATAGGCCTTCATTCAAGCAACAATTGCTTTGAAAACTATCTAAACTTTTCCCCCACAATATCTGAAAGACCAGCACAGTATTCATAGTTCCTTTCAAATATATTCATGGTTTTTCCTCTTTCAAACATCTGAAGTTCTCACAACTTAACAAGCATTTTCATATAAGAATATTTGGCAACTTTTTTTTTTACTCCAGTGAGAGTAAACCTGTAAATGATCATTTCAAATTAAAAGCAATTAAAGGTCTTTCCTCCCGTTTCTGCCAAGGGCTTTTTTTATCCTCATCTTGGTCTTCGGTGCTGTCATTGTCATCATTCTCATTGATTTGATCATTGTCATTAATACGATCATTTTCATCATTCATCATCTTATCATCAGTGTCAGCATTCTCCGTGTGTTTTGGACTAGTTGGAATACACTCCTCAATTTCTTCAATTCTCTGTATATTTTCATTCTGTAGACCCTCTCCTGTTGTGCCACTATCTCTTTCAGCTGACCCATCCATCAGTGGCTTCATTGAGGTATCCGCTGGGCTGCAGACAGCTGTCCCACTTTCACTACCACTCTGCTCCATATCATCCATATATACCAGCCTTGTGTACGTCATACTGCCAGAAAGGTTCCGTTCTCGTGCTTCTTTTCCCTTTCGGGCAGGTTTTGGTTCATTCATGTCCACACCAGAATCTAAACTGGCATCATTGCTCCCATTTTTTCCAGCTTTCTGTAAGTCAATGTAAGAATGTCTAACCTGGGCATTTGCACGGCCATCTAGGGACACAAACCAAGCTCTAGGGTGAGGAAGGGGCTTTCCTCCAGCTAGTTCCAGCAGTGCTTTTTCTGTAAAGAGCTGCACCTCACCATTCATGTGAGCCATTGCAGCTTCACTTAGTGATGCTGGGATGGATACAGATTCTGACATGGTGGATGACTGTGGACTCCAGTCTTCACCTTCTGCTTCCTGAAGTTGCTGCTGTGATAAAATTTGCGGTGCCACTTGCTGTTGCTGTTGAGAATGAGGATGCAACTGTTGGTGAGAAATAGAAAGCTCTGCCTGTAGCCTTTCCAACTCTAGTTGTTGTTCGACTGGGGCAGTCAAAGGCTGCCCCAAGGACGGATATTCCAATGGCAACTTCATATAATGGGCAGGAATGACTAATGTAGGTAGCAGTTTTCTATAAACATTATCGTTCACCTCATCTGCTGAACTGCAACAGAGCAACTGGCCTGGCTGAGGAAAAGAGGTTGGTCGTTCAAGGTGGTCAACTGACCGAGACATCATGTAATCTGTTGCTTTTCTATCTATTTTTTGTGCTTTGTCAGGAACATATGGCAGTTGATAATCTGGTTCTCGGATACTACTTTTACTGTCAGTGGAAAGAAGGCTTACTGAAGCCTGAACTTCTTTATCTCTTTTATCCAGTAGTGGCTGGGAAACAACTGAACTGTAGCTCTTTCTATAGTCTTCAGTTACAGGAGATTCAAAATCCTCAGGAACATCAACTGATCTTGCCATCTTGAGGCGATAGTTTCTTGGAGGAGACCTACAGTAGTCTTCCTTTAAGGTATCTCTCAAAGACGGGTCTTTATGTGAAATTAATTCTTCTCTGGAACTGAATTCTCGTGAAGTATTATATGAGGGTTTCAGCATTGGTGTGTGAACGTCTGCCTCTCCACTGGACGATACCAGTTCCATGTGAACCGCACTAATTAAGTTGAGGTGAGACATGGAAGTTGCTTGGTCCTTCTTAGAACTGTCCAATGCAGAGGAGAGCTGAATTTTCCTATGGTGCTGACGGGGTTTTAAACATTTTCTCCTGCAAGAAAAATGAGTGGGGTGGGAAGGAAAGAATATTTCAGGTTGAATTAGAAATTACTTCACATAATAAAAAATAAAGTTAAACTGGAATTGTGTTTAAGAATAAACTAAATAAATCAAAACTTTTAAGGAAAATGTACCTGGCAATTTAAAAATCAACTAGTAACGCTTGTACATAAACAAACTGACTTGAAATCGCTATATTTTAGCTCTTTATACTTTGCAAACACAAATCTACAGCAGGAAACAGATACATTCGGTCAGTAAACAAATCCCAACCATCACAAAAATGTTTGTTGCAACAGACAATACATAAAAATTCTACATATTTTCTTCAAAGAATTTTCTCCAGGAACATCTCCAGGACTGTAAAATGCTCCCAATAGTTTTTTTTTTAAATTATAATTGAGATTTCTCTACTAATGCTAATTTATTCACATCAGTTGTGTTTACTTTAATGAATAAACATATACTTCAATAAAGGTTTTGTTGGTACAAAAAAATATATTACCCTCGTTTCTCCACTCTGTATTTTAGTCTCCCCATCCAAACACAATTTCCCAGCCAACAGATGCTTCCTTGAGAGCATGGCTGAGATTGGGAACTCATTCAATGAAGAATCACAGCATGGAGCAATTTCCTACCACACTGTGGTACAACATATTGGATAAAATACATTAATATAACTGAAAATCACTGCAGCAAAATTAATAACCTTTCAAGCTTCATATAGCTCTGGTTGTAAACATATTTTTAAATAAATCATCGCTAATAATCATAATTGAGCAAGAAATAGCATATCGTCTATCAGAATTTAAGATTAAAAATGTTTTAGACAATAAAAATGGTCTCATCCTTCGGAAGTGGATTATGCTGCATTTTGAGGTGCTCTGCTTTAGTTTGGAAGAAATATTTTCCTTTGAAGAGTTACCTGCAATAATAGATGAGTAAGCAAAGCAGAACCAGCAGAATGACAGTCATCCCTCCAAGAATGGCCAACAGGAAGGCTGTATGATAGACTGTGATGTCACTAGCTCCAACAGGACCCATATTACCTAGAATATGCAAATTAAATCATACCAAATAGCTTGTTATTTTGGTTGAGATGCATAATTTAGCAAACTTTATCAAAGTAGATTTATGAAGGAGAAAGGATGCTCATTTTACTACATAAAACTGAAAAAAGTGAAAATACTGTCCATTCAATATGATGTACGTCCGACCTTGAAAGGTAACACATATACTTATTAACCATCTTCATTTTAAATATTGTTCAATTATCAATGTAGTACTTCAGTGTTCTAGTCTATTACTTTCAATCACCATCTGTAGCAATCCTCACATTTGGCTACAACCCTTCCAAATTATTTACCTGGGCTTTTAGGAGACATGGCTGCAACCCAGTAACCCAACTGTGGAGCGAAGTATGTCCAAGTGAGGTAGTCCCCTTCTCTTTGTACAAGGCCCAATCCACTCTTTAGCCAAGCACCTAAAGAGACAAATCAAAAACGAAACTTTTATTCAAATCACAGTCACATTTTTTGAAGTAATTTACCTCATTAAACTAATACTGGAAAATTGGGCACCCTTGTAAAGAAACACATCCAATTTCCTCCATTAATTTAAATGGAAGGAAACTAAAAGAAATCAAGGTCAGTTTTATTGGAGTTGGGGTGCGGGGAATGGTGGGAGACAGTATTTGGACAATTTGTCTTTTCAGCATCTTTTCCTCTCACCCAGCATATGGCATTATAATCTGTGTGAAGCCCAGCTTAATGTAAGTCATTAAATAATGACAATGCATCATCTATTTTGTAACTGAAATGAACATTTGTTGTAGATTATTTCTCATCACTTATACTTGACAATCCCAATGTGTTGATAACTAGTTTAGAAGTGCTTTATTTTGTGCGAGCCTCTCACCTATCACTAGAAGGCACACATGCATAGGGCATATATGCTATAAAGCATGTTAGAATTTCTTCATAATTATGGTCAAACACCAAATCAAAGTAGTTGCATGCCTATTTGTTCAACTTACAAAACCACAAGATGTTTTCAAGTGAGCAAGGAGCGTATGGGTAATACACACAGTCAGCAAGGTAAACCAAGATCGACGAATCATGTCTTGCAAGCCTTCTTCCCAGCTCTTCCCTAAATAGGTACAGCCACCTACTGATTTTAAAATCTGCTCTCAAATACACATTCAGCAGACTTGAATAAGGTCAATACCAGGAGGCCACAGCTCAGACATCAGATTGCAATAAAACACTCCCCGCTGCAGTATAATGCATTTCCAAAAAGAATAGATGTGACCTTTCTCAATGCTTTTTTAATGCTGTAATGCAATACGATAAGATGCAGCATTAAAAAGCCCATAGCTGTGAACGTTTGGAATAAAAGTGTCACTTTCAGTGATTGCCCCCGGTGACCGATTTGTCAGATTATTGCTAAGAATGCTGTCATTATAGCGGCCTACACGAATTAATTCTTTGAAAACATATCCTTGCCAGTAATACTTGAACACAAGGGAAATAAAATTTGCTTTGTTCTGGGTTTATGTTACTGGGCTTTTTTCATGTTACAAAGTTACCAAAATAGCAAATATTCATGCCTTAAGATCATTCATTTATTACTCCACTCCCCTTCTCCATTTCTTAACTAGTTGAAGGAGTCTGTACCATTTGGACAGAAGCAACTGAGTATCAGTTTCAGTCTTAACTACAAATAAAGGCACTTACTGCTCAGTTGGCAATGAATCCATTGCTGCCTCATGAAAAATACACATGACCAAAAAAAAACCTCCATTACTAACTGGAAGCAGCAAACAGATACGCATTCTGAAAGGAAGTGGAAATTAATTGGAAAAAATTAACTGATTTTTATTTATATTAAAGTTACAAACCTTCAGGAAAACCTTCAGTTCCGAAGAAGGGTCACTGACCTGAAACGTTAACTCTGCTTCTCTTTCCACAGATGCTGCCAGACCTGCTGAGTGGTTCCAGCATTTCTTGTTTTTATTTCAGATTTCCAGCATCCGCAGTATTTTGCTTTTATATTATTCAGGAAAACCCATTCTGACAAAGCCACAGTTTGTGTTGTAAATCATGAAAGACATCCCGTAGACTTGCAGAAAGTTTTTGATGCAATGTACAGATGAGTTTGCAATGGGAGCATATGGGACAAAGTAGAATAGGGTCACTTCAAAGGAAATGGAGCTCCTTGCTAAATGGCTCTTTAATGTCCTTCAACTAATATCAATGACAGGGAGTATTACTAGCTGAACTGTGACTGCAGGTTCTTGTATAAACATATCAATATCGATACATCAGATTTTTTTTTAAAAAGCAGGGTACTTCGAGGGTAAAAAGTTATGGGCAAGTTTATCATATTAAATCTAAATATTTGAACAGCAAACTTTTCCAATTATATCTTAGAAACTCCGTGAGGAAATATCTAACTATCTGTGGCATTGACACACTTTGCTTTAAATATTTTCCATTAAAAAACTTGTTTTTAAATATTGGGCCTTTATATGTGGGAAAAACATGCAAAAGATACATTAAAAAAATGAAAGTATTTCCACTCCATTCAGAAAGAAAGTTGTGAGGAAAGCAGAGCTTTCAGGTTCCAAGATGCACAGCAGAGCGTTCATCCACTGTCAATTAAAAAAAATATAATGACTTTAGAAAGACATGATAAATTGGGTTCAGCTTGCAGTAGCTGAAGTAAGTCCCTTTGGCTCTGAGTCAGAATTTTGGACAACACAAAACTGAACCAGAGTTAAGATGGAAGCTAACCTTCTTTGCTCAACTTTAAGATGGAACCTGGAGGTAAATTAGCAATGAGAACAAGCCAAGTTGTTTGATCTGTAAATTAATTCACTTTATGCAATACTCTTCACATTGTATATCTGGGCCCAGATCTATGAGAAAATTTGATTTCTTGTACACAAAGCTGACAGCTTTTCTGATAAGCCCTTTACAAAATAATTGCTGAAGTTTGTTTCCCCCCAAAAGCAAACATGTTTAATCTCCTCTGGAAAAGCTCAAGAAACTGCTAAAATGATGAGTAAAATTGCTAATCAACAGCTGTAATACTGCTTTTGAGTAAAAATTCCTGGACAATTTCATAAAAGCTTACTTTTACTAACCAGCAATTTTCTGAATCAAATGTTATCAGAATATAAATTGATAAATATAAAAAGAGGACTTCAAATTCCAATTCAAATCATTGGCAACAACGATCACCCCTACCCAGTCTCACGTGGTGGTCCCTCCTCTGGGGGAAGGTGAGATCAGGGTGGGGTGGTCCCTCCACATGACAACGGGCCTCTGTGACATTGGCTAAATGCCAGTGGTGGCAGTCCTTAATGGATCACTTAAGTTGTTTAATTGGCCTCCCAAAGGACTTCCGTCCACCGCAGTGCCAACTGCAGACAAAATGGTATGGGGGCAGGGCAATGTTGGGCACGCCCCCCGATACCATCCTACACCATTTTTTGTGCCTCCTGACCTCCCAGTCTGTCTTCAAGGGCCTGATAAAATCCAGACCAAATCTCTCAGTTTCACCACCACGGAAGTTAGGCTGACTGGCTTACACCTGCCAAGTTTATCCCTTTCCCCTTTTCTGAACAGGGCTGTACCAATTGCAATCCTCCAGTCCTCTGGCACCACATCCATATTTAACGATGATTGGAAGATTGTGGCCAGAGCCTCTGCAATTTTCACCCTCAATTTCAGCAACAACCTAGGATACATCCCATCTGGACCTGGTGACTTCTCTACTTTGAGTGCTGCCAACATTTTAAGTACCTCCTCAATTTCTCTACTCCCTCCTCCTTTATTGTGACATTGACAGCATCCTCTTCTTTAGTGAAAACAGATACCAAGTACTCATTTAGTACCTCAACCATGCCTTCCATCTCCACAAGATATCTCTTTGGGCCCTAACCAGCCCCACCCTTCCTCTGACTTATCTTTTACTATTTATATGTTGATAGAAGACTTTTGATTTTCCTGTTTCAGTTCTCCTCTACACGTTCTGTATTCTGCTTCATTCTCTACTGAATTAAGAACCCAGCATTTATCATAAGCCCCTTTTTTTTTGTTTCATTCTAATCTTTATAGCTTTAGTCATCCAGGTAGTGCTAGATTTGGATGCACTTCCATTCCCCCTTGTGCGAGTGTGTCCGAACTATCTCCTCTTGGAAGGTCCTTATTTACTGTTTTATTTGCCAATCTGATTCTAATTCACCCGGGCCAGGTCCTCTTTGTAGCTCATTGAAATTAGCTCTCCTCCAGTTGGGTATTTCCATATTTTTGCTGCATGTCATGGTCCATAGACAAAAATACTTAGAACTACACATGTTTTTGCACATAATTCAGTGATATTTTAATAAATTCTGCAAAAATAATCAGATGTCCAAGCTTAATGAGGAAATAGACAGATTTTTAATTAGTAAAGGGGTGAAGGATTATGGTGAACGGGCAGGAAAGTGGAGTTGAGGCAGAGATGAGATCAGCCATGATCGCACTGAATGGCGGAGCAGACTCGAGGGGCTGAATTGCCTACTCCTGCTCCGAGTTCTTATGTTTTTTTTTTAGAATTAGAACATTACAGCGCAGTACAGGCCCTTCGGCCCTCGATGTTGCGCCGACCTGTGAAACCATCTGACCTACACTATTCCATTTTCATCCATATGTCTATCCAATGACCACTTAAATGCCCTTAAAGTTGGCGAATCTACGACTGCTGCAGGCAGGGCGTTCCACGCCCTTACTACTCTCTGAGTAAAGAAACTACCTCTCACATCTGTCCTATATCTATCACCCCTCAACTTGAAGCGATGTCCCCTCGTGTTTGCCATCACCATCCGAGGAAAAAGACGCTCACTATCCACCCTATCTAACCCTCTGATTATCTTATATGTCTCTATTAAGTCACCTCTCCTCCTCCTTCTCTCCAACGAAAACAACCTCAAGTCCCTCAGCCTTTCCTCGTAAGACCTTCCCTCCATACCAGGCAACATCCTAGTAAATCTCCTCTGCACCCTTTCCATAGCTTCCACATCCTTCCTATAATGCGGTGACCAGAACTGCACGCAATACTCCAGGTGCGGTCTCACCAGAGTTTTGTACAGCTGCAGCATGACCTCGTGGCTCCGAAACTCGATCCCCCTACTAATAAAAGCTAACACACCATATGCCTTCTTAACAGCCCTATTAACCTGGGTGGCAACCTTCAGGGATTTATGCACCTGGACACCAAGATCTCTCTGTTCATCTACACTACCAAGAATCTTCCCATTAGCCCAGTACTCTGCATTCCTGTTACTCCTTCCAAAGTGAATCACCTCACACTCTTCCGCATTAAACTCCATTTGCCATCTCTCAGCCCAGCTCTGCAGCCTATCTATGTCCCTCTGTACCCTACAACATCCTTCGGCACTATCCACAACTCCACCGACCTTCGTGTCATCCGCAAATTTACTAACCCACCCTTCTGCACCCTCTTCCAGGTCATTTATAAAAATGACAAACAGCAGTGGCCCCAAAACAGATCCTTGCGGTACACCACTAGTAACTAAACTCCAGGATGAACATTTGCCATCAACCACCACCCTCTGTCTTCTTTCAGCTAGCCAATTTCTGATCCAAAGCTCTAAATCACCTTCAACCCCATACTTCCGTATTTTCTGCAATAGCCTACCGTGGGGAACCTTATCAAACGCCTTACTGAAATCCATATACACCACATCCACTGCTTTACCCTCATCCACCTGTTTGGTCACCTTCTCGAAAAACTCAATAAGGTTTGTGAGGCACGACCTACCCGTCACAAAACCGTGCTGACTATCTCTAATGAACTTATTCATTTCAAGATGATTATAAATCCTGTCTCTTATAACCTTTTCCAACATTTTACCCACAACCGAAGTAAGGCTCACAGGTCTATAATTACCAGGGCTGTCTCTACTCCCCTTCTTGAACAAGGGGACAACATTTGCTATCCTCCAGTCTTCCGGCACTATTCCTGTCGACAATGACGACATAAAGATCAAGGACAAAGGCTCTGCAATCTCCTCCCTAGCTTCCCAGAGAATCCTAGGATAAATCCCATCTGGCCCAGGGGACTTATCTATTTTCACACTTTCCAAAATTGATAACACCTCCTCCTTGTGAACCTCAATCCCATCTAGCCTAGTAGCCTGAATCTCAGTATTCTCCTCAACAACATTTTCTTTCTCTACTGTAAATACTGACGCAAAATATTCATTTAACACTTCCCCTATCTCCTCTGATTCCACACACAACTTCCCACTACTATCCTTGATTGGCCCTAATCTAACTCCAGTCATTCTTTTATTCCTGATATACCTATAGAAAGCCTTAGGGTTTTCCCTGATCCTATCCGCCAATGGCTTCTCGTGTCCTCTCCTTGCTCTTCTTAGCTCTCCCTTTAGATCCTTCCTGGCTAGCTTGTAGCTCTCAAGCGCCCTAACTGAGCCTTCACGTCTCATCCTAACATAAGCCTTTCATTGCAGCAGCTTTTTCGGGAGCAGAGTGTGAGCGAGTGAGCAGCTGGGAAGGTCGGTTTGAAAGTAAATTTAATTTCCTTTTGTTTTTCGGCGGAGGCCAGGGGGCTGCTGGGTAAGTAAAACACTATATATTTGGGCGGTTTCTGAACCCGAGACACCACACCTCCTCCTCAGACGCCCTCCTCCTCTAACCAAAAAAAAAAAGGACTCGGTGGGGTGTTTATAAGGTAAGGCATTTTCGATTTCTCTGGTTTTATTGTGATTGGTAAAAACTTTTCGTTCCTTTTTCATTTAACTAAGTTAAGCTTAAGATTAAAAATGGCAGGAGATCTCAGACCCGTGTCATGCTCCTCTTGCTCAATGTGGGAGCTCAGGGACATGGCTGATGTCCCTGGCTCCTTCACGTGCAGGAAGTGTGTCCAACTGCAGCTCTTGTTAGACCACATGACGGCTCTCGAGCTGCGGATGGACTCACTTTGGAGCATGCGCGATGCTGAGGAGGTCGTGGATAGCACGTTTAGTGAATTGGTCACACCGCAGATTAGGATTGCTGAGGGAGAAAGCGAATGGGTGACCAAAAGGCAGAGAAAGAGCAGGAAGGCAGCGCAGGAGTCCCCTGCGGTCATCTCCCTCCAAAACAAGTATACCGTTTTGGATACTGTTGAGGGAGATGGCTCACCAGGGGAAGGCAGCAGTAGCCAGGTCCATGGCACCGTGGCTGGCTCTGCTGTTCAGAAGGGCGGGAAAAAGAGTGGAAGGGCTATAGTCGTAGGGGATTCGATTGTAAGGGGAGTAGATAGGCGGTTCTGTGGTCGAAAACGAGGCTCCCGAATGGTATGTTGCCTCCCAGGTGCACGGGTCAGGGATGTCTCAGATCGGCTGCAGAACATTCTAAAGGGGGAGGGTGAACAGCCAGTTGTCATTGTGCACATAGGCACTAATGATATAGGTAAAAAACGGGATGAGGTCCTACAAGCAGAGTTTAGGGAGTTAGGAGCCAAGTTAAAAAGTAGGACCTCAAAGGTAGTAATCTCAGGATTACTACCAGTGCCACGTGATAGTCAGAGTAAAAATGAAAGAATAGTCAGGATGAATGCGTGGCTTGAGAGATGGTGCAGGAAGGAGGGGTTCAGATTTTTGGGACATTGGGACCGGTTCTGGGGGAGGTGGGACTATTACAAATTGGACGGTCTACACCTGGGCCGGACTGGAACCAATGTCCTTGGAGGTTCTTTTGCTAACGCTGTTGGGGAGGGTTTAAACTAATGTGGCAGGGGGATGGGAACCAATTGAGGTCAGTTGACAGTAAGGAGGTAGTAACAAAAGCCTGTAAGGAACTAGATAATGAAGTCAGTGTGACTAAGGGGAAGAGCAGGCAGGGAGCAGATGATGAATATAAAGGGACTGGTGGTCTGAGGTGCATTTGTTTTAATGCAAGAAGTGTAGTAGGTAAGGCAGATGAACTTAGGGCTTGGATTAGTACCTGGGAGTATGATGTTATTGCTATTACTGAGACTTGGTTGAGGGAAGGGCATGATTGGCAACTAAATATCCCAGGATATCGATGCTTCAGGCGGGATAGAGAGGGAGGTAAAAGGGGTGGAGGAGTTGCATTACTGGTCAAAGAGGATATCACAGCTGTGCTGAAGGAGGGCACTATGGAGGACTCGAGCAGTGAGGCAATATGGACAGAACTCAGAAATAGGAAGGGTGCGGTAACAATGTTGGGGCTGTACTACAGGCCTCCCAACAGCGAGCGTGAGATAGAGGTACAAATATGTAAACAGATTATGGAAAGATGTAGGAGCAACAGGGTGGTGGTGATAGGAGATTTTAATTTTCCCAACATTGACTGGGATTCGCTTAGTGTTAGAGGTCCAGATGGAGCAGAATTTGTAAGGAGCATCCAGGAGGGTTTTCTAGAGCAGTATGTAAATAGTCCAACTCGGGAAGGGGCCATACTGGACCTGGTGTTGGGGAATGAGCCCGGCCAGGTTGTTGAAGTTTCAGTAGGGGACTACTTTGGGAATAGTGATCACAATTCCGTAAGCTTTAAAATACTCATGGACAAAGACGAGAGTGGTCCTAAAGGAAGAGTGTTAAATTGGGGGAAGGCCAACTATACCAAAATTCGGCAGGAGCTGGGGAATGTAGATTGGGAGCAGCTGTTTGAAGGTAAATCCACTTTTGATATGTGGGAGGCTTTTAAAGAGAGGTTGATTAGCGTGCAGGAGAGACATGTTCCTGTGAAAATGAGGGGTAGAAATGGCAAGATTAGGGAACCATGGATGACAGGTGAAATTGTGAGACTAGCGAAGAGGAAAAAGGAAGCATACATAAGGTGTAGGCGGCTGATGAAAGACGAAGCTTTGAAAGAATATCGGGAATGTAGGACCAATCTGAAACGAGGAATTAAGAGGGCTAAAAGGGGTCATGAAATATCTTTAGCAAACAGGGTTAAGGAAAATCCCAAAGCCTTTTATTCATATCTAAGGAGAAAGAGGGTAACTAGAGAAAGGATTGGCCCACTCAAGAACAAAGGAGGAATGTTATGCTTGGACTCAGAGAAAATGGGTGAGATTCTAAGCGAGTACTTTGCATCGGTATTCACCGAGGAGAGGGACATGACGGATGTTGAGGTTAGGAACAGATGTTTGATTACTCTAGGTCAAGTCGGCATAAGGAGGGAGGAAGTGTTGGGTATTCTAAAGGGCATTAAGGTGGACAAGTCCCCAGGTCCGGATGGGATCTATCCCAGGTTACTGATGGAAGCAAGAGAGGAAATAGCTGGGGCCTTAACAGATATCTTTGCAGCATCCTTAAACACGGGTGAGGTCCCGGAGGACTGGAGAATTGCTAATGTTGTCCCCTTGTTTAAGAAGGGTAGCAGGGATAATCCAGGTAATTATAGACCAGTGAGCCTGACATCAGTGGTAGGGAAGCTGCTGGAGAAGATACTGAGGGATAGGATCTATTCCCATTTGGAAGAAAATGGGCTCATCAGTGATTGGCAACATGGTTTTGTGCAGGGAAGGTCATGTCTTACCAACTTAATAGAATTCTTTGAGGAAGTGACAAAGTTGATTGATGAGGGAAGGGCTGTCGATGTCATATACATGGACTTCAGTAAGGCGTTTGATAAGGTTCCCCATGGCAGGCTGATGGAGAAAGTGAAGGCGCTTGGGGTCCAAGGTGTACTAGCGAGATGGATAAAGAACTGGCTGGGCAACAGGAGACAGAGAGTAGCAGTAGAAGGGAGTTTCTCAAAATGGAGACGTGTGACCAGTGGTGTTCCACAGGGATCCGTGCTGGGACCACTGTTGTTTGTGATATACATTAATGATTTGGAGGAAAGTATAGGTGGACTGATTAGCAAGTTTGCAGACGACACTAAGATTGGTGGAGTAGCAGATAGTGAAGGGGACTGTCAGAGAATACAGCAGAATATAGATAGATTGGAGAGTTGGGCAGAGAAATGGCAGATGGAGTTCAATCAGGGCAAATGCGAGGTGATGCATTTTGGAAGATCCAATTCAAGAGTGAACTATACAGTAAATGGAAAAGTCCTGGGGAAAATTGATGTCCAGAGAGATTTGGGTGTTCAGGTCCACTGTTCCCTGAAGGTGGCAACGCAGGTAAATAGAGTGGTCAAGAAGGCATACGGCATGCTTTCCTTCATCGGACGGGGCATTGAGTACAAGAGTTGGCAGGTCATGTTACAGTTGTATAGGACTTTGGTTCGGCCACATTTGGAATACTGCGTACAGTTCTGGTCGCCACATTATCAAAAGGATGTGGATGCTTTGGAGAGGGTGCAGAGGAGGTTCACCAGGATGTTGCCTGGTATGGAGGGCGCTAGCTATGAAGAGAGGTTGAGTAGATTAGGATTATTTTCATTAGAAAGACGGAGGTTGAGGGGGGACCTGATTGAGGTGTACAAAATCATGAGAGGTATAGACAGGGTGGATAGCAAGAGGCTTTTTCCCAGAGTGGGGGTTTCAATTACTAGAGGACACGAGTTCAAAGTGAAAGGGGAAAAGTTTAGGGGGGATATGCGTGGAAAGTTCTTTACGCAGAGGGTGGTGGGCACCTGGAACGCATTGCCAGCGGAGGTGGTAGATGCGGGCACGATGGAGTCTTTTAAGATGTATCTAGACAGATACATGAATGGGCAGGAAGAAAAGAGATACAGAACCTTAGAAAATAGGCGACATGTTTAGAGAGAGGATCTGGATCGGCGCAGGCTTGGAGGGCCGAAGGGCCTGTTCCTGTGCTGTAATTATCTTTGTTCTTTGTTCTTCTTCCTCTTGACAAGCGCTTCAACTTCTTTAGTAAACCACGGCTCCCTCGCTCGACAACTTCCTCCCTGCCTCACAGGTACATACTTATCAAGGACACACAGTAGCTGCTCCTTGAATAAGCTCCACATTTCGATTGTTCCCATCCCCTGCAGTTTCCTTCCCCATCCTAAATCTTGCCTAATCGCATCATAATTTCCTTTCCCCCCAGCTATAATTTTTGCCCTGCGGTATATACCTGTCCCTGCCCATCGCTAAGGTAAACCTAACCGAATTGTGATCACTATCACCAAAGTGCTCACCTACATCTAAATCTAACACCTGGCCGGGTTCATTTCCCAGTACCAAATCCAATGTGGCATCGCCCCTGGTTGGCCTGTCTACATACTGTGTCAGAAAACCCTCCTGCACACACTGGACAAAAACTGACCCATCTAAAGTACTCGAACTATAGTATTTCCAGTCAATATTTGGAAAGTTAAAGTCCCCCATAACAACTACCCTGTTACTCTCGCCCCTGTCGAGAATCATCTTCGCTATCCTTTCCTCTACATCTCTGGAACTATTTGGAGGTCTATAAAAGACTCCCAACAGGGTAACCTCACCTCTCCTGATTCTAACCTCGGCCCATACTACCTCAGTAGATGAGTCCTCAAACGTCCTTTCTGTCGCTGTAATACTCTCCTTGATTAACAATGCCACACCCCCCCCCCCCCCCTCTTTTACTATCTTCTCTGTTCTTACTGAAACATCTAAATCCCGGAACCTGCAGCATCCATTCCTGCCCCTGCTCTACTCATGTCTCCGAAATGGCCACTACATCGAGATCCCAGGTACCAACCCATGCTGCAAGCTCACCCACCTTATTCCGGATGCTCCTGGCATTGAAGTAGACACACTTTAAACCAGGTTCTTGCTTGCCAGTGCCCTCTTTGCTAACCAGTCAGATCCTTAAAGTTTCATTGGTTATGATAGGCAGACTATTGGTCCCATCATTCACCAAGGTCCCAGATGGCCTTTGCTTTTGCCTGCAGTTAATATATTTTCATTTCAAGCAATTTTCAGGGCAAAATTAGAGCTGAAGTCTGAGGGAAAAAATCCAACTCATGTCACTCACTATGAGATGATCCACTCCAGCAAATTCAGGGCCACTGCTTTTGCAGATTAG
The DNA here is from genome assembly GCF_036365525.1 of Heterodontus francisci. Lineage (NCBI taxonomy): Eukaryota > Metazoa > Chordata > Chondrichthyes > Heterodontiformes > Heterodontidae > Heterodontus > Heterodontus francisci. Next base: position 159,960,620 of record NC_090372.1, on the reverse strand, counting down.
TTTTGAATTTACTCTCTTCAAGTGCAGGCATGTTCTCTGACTCTACTGCTCTATTCAAGGTGAAACAGTTCATCATGGTCTACACTATCTAGACCTATAGAATCCTAAAACAGCAATCATAACACCTCTCAATCTACTGTTTTCAGTGGGAATATGACCAATTTATATAACTGCTCCATCCCTTCAATCATTCTGGTTGTTCTCTTCAATATTCTTTCAATAGCTGCAATATCCTTTTTGTACTGTGGCGATAACTGTGCACAGTATTCCAAGTGCAGTTGTACCAATAATTTATGAAGTGGTAGAATTACCTCACAATTTTGGCTCAATATTCAGCTTTAATACATCCCAACATCTGATTTGCTTTACTCAGTGCCATTGAACATTGTTGCCACAGCTTCAATTTACTGTCAGTCAGGGGCCTCAGAATGCATCCATTTTCCATGCACATTATTTTCTTTATATTTAAGTAATCATCCCAGCCTGGATATATTTTGTCCCCATGTGAAACACAAGCATGTAACATTCACATTTGAAGCAGACTACATCAGGGCCACAGATGTCTTTCTTTCTGTAAGTGCAATGAGTGAACACCAATTTCCACCTTTCACCAACTCGTAGGAAATCCTCTAGTGAAGGATTACATCGGTTTGATGAGTATGAGTTTAAGATATAGTATGCTATTACATTTGTAGTCAAACAAAAGTCAAGGGTTGCTATGTCTCAAGAAATATAGCTCCATTTCCTCTCACCTGGCTGTACAGAGATGGTTTCACAATGCAGCACAGTCCTACTGAGTTAGTTATGACTTTGAACTCATTTTGTGGGTACCAGAATTGCATACTAGTATAGCACCCTGTGCTGGAACACCAACATCCTCTGACATAGATTGTAAATCCTCTTTTTTTTTATGTGATTGGCTAAGTCAGAGAAGGAAGTTGAGATAGAATATTGAGCAGGAGAATTTACAAAATTCGAACCAATGCAACTGAAGGCTGTGCTGTTAACAGTGGGGAGGAGGAGGGCAGGGATATGTACAAGGGTTGATGGGTGAGCAGAGTTTAGCGTAGGATAGAAGACGTGCAGCAGAATTTAGGATAATCATGAGTTTGTGGAGGGCCAAGCATTTGAGGCCAACAGAGAGAGGGTTGCAGTAGTCAGTTCTGGAAGTGAGTCCATGGGTTTGAGTGGGAGCACACAAAGGTGAGGAAGAGGTCAGAAATGTTGCATTACTGGATATTGGCAGTGTTTGACAGATGAGACGTTTGATCTGTAATTCAGCTCAGGAGCAAATAGGACTTTAAAGTTCCAGTCTGCTTTAGCCAGCGATAATAGCTGAGGGTAGGGGATGGAACCAGTGGTGAATGAGCAGACATTATGGCAGGAGCCCATGTTGATGTACTTAGTCTTTTCAATGTTAAGCAGGCAGAAGTTTAGAAACATCCAGAATTATATGATGGAAAAGAAGTCTGACAACACAGAGGTAGTCAAGGCATTAAGAGAGATGGAAGAGAGTTGGGCATCATTGGCAGACATGTTGAGGATGATCTTGTATCTGATGATGATGTCACAGCAGGGTAGCATGTAAAGAGGAGGAGGTGAAAGAAAGATGCTTGGGGGACTGTGGAGGCAATTGTGTGGAGGTGCCGAGAGAAGCAATTGTTGAAAATGCTCTGGCTATGTTCAGATGGATAGGAATGGAAATAAGTGAAGAGAGTTCCACAAAGCTGAACTGATAGAGGCTTCAAAGAGGAGGTGTTCAGGAGGACATGGCCAATAAGTGGTAAATCAAATTAATGTGGAGAAGTGTTGAGTAATACATTTTGAAGGAAAAACAAGGGGGTGGAGTATTCAATTAACAACAGAGAGACAAGAGGTTCTCCTGCATAATGGCCTGACACTGGGAAGTTCCGAGGAACAAAGGGACCTTGGCGTGTTTGTCCATAGATCTCTGAAGGCAGAAGGGCAGGTTAATAGGGTGGTGAAAAAGGCATATGGGACACTTGCCTTTATCAATCGAGGCACAGATTACAAAAGCAGGGAGGTCATGTTGGAGTTGTATAGATTAGATTAGATTAGATTAGATTAGAGATACAGCACTGAAACAGGCCCTTCGGCCCACCGAGTCTGTGCCGAACATCAACCACCCATTTATACTAATCCTACACTAATCCCATATTCCTACCAAACATCCCCACCTGTCCCTATATTTCCCTACCACCTACCTATACTAGTGACAATTTATAATGGCCAATTTACCTATCAACCTGCAAGTCTTTTGGCTTGTGGGAGGAAACCGGAGCACCCGGAGAAAACCCACACAGACACAGGGAGAACTTGCAAACTCCACACAGGCAGTACCCGGAATCGAACCCGGGTCCCTGGAGCTGTGAGGCTGCGGTGCTAACCACTGCGCCACTGTGCCGCCCAAACTTTGGTAAGACCACAGCTGGAGTACTGTGTGCAATTCTGGTCACCACATTATAGGAAGGATGTGATTGCATTGGAGGGGATGCAGTGGCGATTCACCAGGATGTTGCCTGGGATGGAACATTTAAGCTATTGGATAGGCTTGGGTTGTTTTCGCTGGAGCAGAGAAGACTGAGGGGTGAGCTGATCGAGGTGTACAAGATTATGAGGGGCATAGACAGGGTGGATAGGGAGCAGTTGTTCCCCTTAATTGAAGGGTCAGTTACGAGGGGTCACAAGTTTAAGGTGAGGGGCAGGAGGTTTAAGGGGGATTTGAGGAAGAACTTATTTACCCAGAGGGTGGTGACGGTCTGGAATGCCCTGCCTGGGAGGGTGGTCGAGGCGGGTTGCCTCACATCCTTTAAAAAGTACCTGGATGAGCACTTGGCACGTCATAACATTCAAGGCTATGGGCCAAGCGCTGGCAAGTGGGATTAGGTAGACAGGTCAGGTGTCTTTAATGCATCGGTGCAGACTCGATGGGCCAAAGGGCCTCTTCTGCACTGTATTATTCTGTGATAATTCCCTGAAAGTGCAATGAGATGCAGATAAAGCCATGAAAAGGGCCATAGCATTTTTGATCTAATAAACATAAGTCATGATAAATTTGCACAAGCCAATGGTAAGGACATAGTTACTGTATGTAGTTTTGGATGCCCCATTATTGAAATTACATTCAAGTTATGGAGGACGTATAGCATAAATTACCCAGAACAAAGTCAGGATAGAAAACTAAAGCTATGAGGCAATTTTCTTTTTTTATTCATTCATGGGATGTGGGCATCGCTGGCTAGGCCAGCATTTGTTACCCATCCCTAATTGCCCTTCAGAAAGTGGTGGAGAGCTGCCTTCTTGATCCGCTGCAGTCATGTGAGGTAGGTACACCACAGTGCGTTGGGAAGGGAGTTCCAGGATTTTGACCCAGCGACAGTGAAGGAACGGCGATATAGTTCCAAGTCAGGATGGTGTGTGACTTGGAGGGGAGCTTGCAGGTGGTGGTATTGGCGACATGTTTAGGTAGAGGATCTGGATCGGCGCAGGCTTGGAGGGCCGAAGGGCCTGTTCCTGTGCTGTAATTTTCTTTGTTCTTTGTATTCCCATGCATTTGCCGCCCTTGTCCTTCCAGTTGGCTTCCACCCCATGCATTTGCTGCCCGTTCTCCATAATCCTTCAACCCTTTACTAATTAAAAATCTGTCTAGCTCCTCCTAGTTGGCGGGTTTGGAAGGTGCTGCCTAAGGAGCCATGGTGTGTTGCAGCAGTGCATCTTGTAGATGGTACACACTGCTGCCACTGTGAGTCGGTGGTGGAGGAAGTGATGGGGCACCAATCAAGCGGGCTGCTTTATCCTGGATGGTGTCGAGCTTCTTGAGTGTTGTTGGAGCTGCACCCATCCAGGCAATGGAGAGTATTCCATCACACTCCTGACTTGTGCCTTGTAGATGGTAGACATGCTTTGGGGAGTCAGGAGGTGAGTTACTCACCGCAAGATTCCTAGCTTCTGACCTGCTCTTGTAGCCACGGTATTTATATGGCTAGTCCAGTTCAGTTTCTGGTCAATGGTAACCCCTAGGATGTTGATAGTGGGGGATTCAGCAACTTTAATGTCATTGAATGTCAAGGGGAAATGGTTAGATTCTCTCTTGTTGGAGATGGTCATTGCCTGGCACTTGTGTGGCACGAATGTTACTTGCCACTTATCATCCCAAGCCTGGATATTGTCCAGGTCTTGTTGCATTTCTACACAGACTGCTTCAGTATCTGAGGAGTCACGAATGGTGCTGAACATTGTGCAATCATCACCGAACATCCCCACTTCTGACCTTATGATTGAAGGAAGGTCATTGATGAAGCAGCTGAAGATGGCTGGGCCTAGGACACTACCCTGAGGAACTCCTGCAGTGATATCCTGGAGCTCAGATGATTGACCTCCAACAACCGGCACAGTGGCGCAGTGGTTAGCACCGCAACCTCACAGCTCCAGCGACCCGGGTTCAGTTCTGGGTACTGCCTGTGCGGAGTTTGCAAGTTCTCCCTGTGACCGCGTGGGTTTCTGCCGGGTGCTCCGGTTTCCTCCCACAGCCAAAGACTTGCAGGTTGATAGGTAAATTGGCCATTGTAAATTGCCCCTAGTGGAGGTAGGAGAATGGTGGGGATGTGGTAGGGAACATGGTATTAATGTAGGATTATTATAAATGGGTGGTTGTTGGTCGGCACAGACTCAGTGAGCCGAAGGGCCTGTTTCAGTGCTGTATCTCTAAATAAAAATAAAATAAATAAAAAACCACATGCATCTTCCTTTGCGCTAGGTATGACTCCAACCAGCGGAGGGTTTTCCCCCGATTCCCATTGACTTCAGTTTTGCTAGGGCTCCTTGATGCCATCCTCGGTCAAACGCTGCCTTGATGTCAAGGGCAGCCACTCTCACCTCACCTCTTGAGTTCAGCTCTTTTGTCCATGTTTGAACCAAGGCTGTAATGAAGTTCGGAGCTGAGTGGCCCTGGCGGAACCCAAACTGGGTAGCACTGTCGATGACACCTTCCATCACTTTACTGATGATTGACGGTAGACTGATGGGGCGGTAATTGGCTGCGTTGGACTTGTCCTGCTTTTTGTGTACAGGACATAGTTGGGCAATTTTCCACATTGCCAGGTAGATGCCAGTGTTATAGCTGTACTGGAACAGCTTGGCTAGGGGCGCGGCATGTTCTGGATCACAGGTCTTCAGTACTATTGCTGGAATGTTGTCAGGGCCTATAACCTTTGCAGTATCCAGTGCATTCAGTCGTTTCTTGATATCATGCGGAGTGAATCGAATTGGCTGAAGTCTGGCATCTGTGATGCTGGGGACCTCAGGAGGAGGCCGAGATGGATCATCCACTCAGCACTTCCGGCTGAAGATTATTGCAAATGCTTTGAGCCTTATCTTTCGCACTGATGTGCTGTGCGAAAGATAAGGCTCAAAGCATTTGCAATAATCATTGAGGATGGGGAGATTTGTGGAGCCATCCCCTCCTGTTAGTTGTTTAATTGTCCACCACCATTCACGGCTGGATGTGGCAGGACTGCAGAGCTTAGATCTGATCCGTTGGTTATGGGATCGCTTAGCTCTGTCTATCGTATGCTGCTTACGCAGTTTGGCACGCAGATAGTCCTGTGTGGTAGCTTCACCAGGTTGACACCTCATTTTGAGGTATGCCTGGTGCTGCTGCTGGCATGCCCTCCTGCACTCTTCATTGAACCAGGGTTGGTGTGCTGGCTTGATGGTAATGGTGGAGTGAGGGATATGCCGGGCCATGAGGTTCTGGATTGTGGTTGAGTTCAATTCTGCTGCTGCTGATGGCCCACAGCTCCTCATGGACGCCCAGTTTTGCATTGCTAGATCTGTTCGAAATCTATCCCATTTAGCACGGTGGTAGTGCCACACAACATGATGGAGGGTATCCTCAAATTGAAAGCGGGATTTCGTCTCCACAAGGACTGTGTGGTGGTCACTCCTACCAATACTGTCATGGACAGATGCATCTGCGACAGACAGACTGGTGAAGACGAGGTCAAGTATATTTTTCCCTCTTGTTGGTGTCGTCACCACCTGCCGCATAACCAATCTCGCAGCTATGTCCTTTAGGACTCGGCCAGCTCAGTTAGTAGTGGTGCTACCGAGCCACTCTTGGTGATGGACATTGAAGTCCCCCACCCAGAGTACATTTTGTGCCCTCGCCACCCTCAGCGCTTCCTCCAAGTGGTGATCAACATGGAGGAGTACTGATTCATCAGCTGAGGGAGGGCGGTATGTGGTAATCAGCAGGAGGTTTCCTTGTCCATGTTTGACCTGATGCCATGAGACTCATCAATGTTGAGGACTCCCAGGGCATCTCCCTCCCGACTGTATACCACTGTGCCGCCACTTCTGCTGGGTTTTTCCTGCTGGTGGGACAGGACATACCCAGGGATGGTGATGGTAGTGTCTGGGACATTGTCTGTAAGGTATGATTCCGTAAGTATGACGATGTCAGGCTGTTGCTTGACTAGTCTGTGGGACAGCTCTCCCAACTTTGGCACAAACCTCCAGATGTTAGTAAGGAGGACTTTGCAGGGTCGACATGGCTGGGTTTGCCGTTGTCATTTCCGGTGCCTAGATCGATGCCGGGTGGCCCGTCCGGTTTCATTCTGTTTTGTTGACATCGTAGTGGTTAGATGCAACTGAGTGGCTTGCTGGGCCATTTCAGAGGGCATTTAAGAGTCAACCACATTGCTGTGGGTCTGGAGTCAGATGTAGGCCAGACCAGGTAAGGACAGCAGATTTCCTTCCCTAAAGGACATTAGTGAACCAGATGGGTTTTTACAACAATCAACAATGATTTCATGGCCATCATTAGACTAGCTTTTTAACTCCAGATTTATTAATTGAATTCAAATTCCACCTTCTCCTGTGGTAGGATTCGAACTCATGTCCCCAGAGAAATACCCTGGGTCTCTGGGTTACAAGTCCAGTGACAATACCACTAGGCCACTGCCTATCCTCAAATGCTGGGAATATTTCATTGGAGTTGAGAAGGATAAAAGGAGATTTAACATAGTATGATAGAGAAAGAAGTTGTTTTGCCCATCATGCCTGTGCCTTGGTAGAGCTATCCAATTAGTCCCATTCTTCTGCTCTTTCCCCATAGCCTTGTACATTTTTCCCTTCAAGCATTTATCCAATTTCCTTTTTTTTTAATAAGAGTTCCTATTCCATCTGCTTCCACCACCCCTTCTGGCAATGTGCTCCAGATAATCAGAACTCGCTGGATAAAAGAGTGTAGGAGAGCATGCCAGGAGCAGCACCAGACATACCCAAAAATGAAGTGCCAACCTCGTGAAGCTACAACATAGGACCACATGCATGATAAACTAGGAAGCAGTATGCTATAGGCAGAGCTAAGTGATCCCATAACCAATGGATCAAATCAAAGCTTTACAGTCCTGCCAGATCCAGTTGTGAATGGTGGCAAACAATTAAACAAATAATGGGAGAAGGTTCCATCCGAATTGATGGTGGAGCCCAGCAGCTGAGTGAAAAGACAAGGCTGAAGGACCAAGTGGATAATACATCTCAGCCTCCTCCTGAGATCCTCAACGGTTGCCAGTCTTCAGCCAATTCAGTTCAATCCATATGGTATCAAGAAATGGCTGAGCACCCTTGACAACTGAGTGGCTTGCTGGGCCACTTCAGCATGCAGTGAAGAGTCAACCACGTTGCTGTGGGTCTGGAGTCACATGTAGGCCAGACCGGATAAGTAAGTTGGGTTTTTACGATAATCGATGACAGTTAAATGGCACCAATAGTAAGACCAGCTTTCAATTCCAGATTTTTATGAACTAATTGAATTTAAATTCCACCAGCTGCTGTGGTGGGATTTGAACCCATGTCCCGAGGGCATTAGCCGGGGCTTCTGGATTACGAGTTGAGTGACATTATGCCACCATCTCCCCAGTGTTATGATGGTGCTTCTATATTTTTTGTTCAGTATATGTTTTTGAGCTCTTATATTTAAATTGTGGAGATGGATTTGTGGAGAAGGCTGAAGATTTCATAGAAGTTGGACTTTGCTTTGTTGCTGACAGTTCATTGAAAGGACACTTGACAGAAAACACTGGAAGAATCAAGGAGTGCTAAAAACCACCTCTACTGGAGACCACCTGTCACCAATTAAGAACAAAGAACAGTACGGCACAGGAACAGGACATTCGGCCCTCCAAGCCGGCGCTGATCTTGATGCCTGCCTAAACTAAAACCTTCGGCACCTCCGGGGACCGTATCCCTCTATTCCCATCCTATTCATGTATTTGTCAAGATGCCTCTTAAACCTGCTTCATACCTGCTTCCACCATCTCCCCTGGCAGCAAGTTCCCGGCACTCACCACCCTCTGTGCAAAGAACTTGCCTAGCACATCCCCTCTAAACTTTGCCCCTTGCACCTGAAACCTATGCCCCCTAGTAACTGACTCTTCCACCCTGGGAAAAAGCTTCTGACTATCCATTCTGTCCATGCCGCTCACAACTTTGTAAACCTCGATCATGTCGCCCCTCCACCTCCGTCGTTCCAGTGAAAACAATCCGTGATTATCCAACCTCTCCTCATAGCTAATGCCCTCCAGACCAGGCAACATCCTGTAAACCTCTTCTGTACCCTCTCCAAAGCCTCCACGTCCTTCTGGTAGTGTGGTGACCAGAATTGCACACAATATTCTAAGTGTGGCCTAACTAAAGTTCTGTTCAGCTGCAGCATGACTTGCCAATTTTTATACTCTATGCTCCGACCGATGAAGGCAAGCATGCCGTATGCCTTCTTGACTACCTTATCCACCTGCGTTGCCACTTTCAGTGACCTGTGGACCTGTACGCCCAGATCTCTCTGCCGATCTACACTCCTAAGGGTTCTGCCATTTACTGTATACTTCCCACCTGCATTAGATCTTCCAAAATGCATTTCCTCACAATGGTCCGGATTAAACTCCATCTGCCATTTCTCTGCCCAAGTCTCCAACCGATCTATATTCTGCTGTATCCTCTGACAATCCCCATCATTATCCGCAACTCCACCAACCTTTGTGTCGTCCGCAAACTTACTAATCAGACCAGCTACATTTTGCTCCAAACCATTTATATATACTACAAAGAGTAAAGGTCCCAACACTGATCCCTGCGGAACACCACTAGTCACATCCCTCCATTCAGAAAAACACCTTTCCACTGCTACCCTCTGTCTTCTATGACAGAGCCAGTTCTGTATCCATCTTGCCAGCTCACCTCTGATCCCGTGTGACTTCACCTTTTGCACCAGTCTGCCATGAGGGACCTTGTCAAAGCCTTTACTGAAGTCCATATAGATAACATCCACTGCCCTTCCTTCATCAATCATCTTTGTCACTTCCTCAAAAAACTCAATCAAATTAGTGAGACACGACCTCCCCTTCACAAAACCATGCTGCCTCTCGCTAACAAGTTTGTTTGTTTCCAAATGGGAGTAAATCCTGTCCCAAAGAATCCTGTCTAGTAGTTTCCCTATCACTGACGTCAGGCTCACTGGCCTATAATTTCCTGGATTATCCTTGCTACCCTTCTTAAACAAAGGAACAACATTGGCTATTCTCCAGTCTTCTGGGACCTCACCTGTAGCCAATGAGGATGCAAAGATTCCTGTCAAGGCCCCAGCAATTTCTTCCCTTGCCTCCCTTAGTATTCTGGGGTAGATCCCATCAGGCCCTGGGGACTTATCTACCTTAATGCTTTGCAAGACACCCAACACCTCCTCCTTTTTGATAATGAGATGACTGAGACTATCTGCACTCCCTTCCCTAGGCTCATCATCCACCAAGTCCTTCTCTTTGGTGAATACTGATGCAAAGTACTCATTTAGTACCTTGCCCATTTCCTCTGGCTCCACACATAGATTCCCTTCTCTGTCCTTGAGTGGGCCAACCTTTTCCCTGGTTACCCTCTTGCTCTTTATATATGTATAAAAAGCCTTGGGATTATCCTTAATCCTGTTTGCCAATTACTTTTCATGACCCCTTTTAGCCCTCCTAATTCCTTGCTTAAGTTCCTTCCTACTGTCTTTATATTCCTCAAAAGCTTCATCTGTTCCTAGCCTTCCAGCTCTTCCGAATGCTTCCTTTTTCTTTTTGGCTAGGTTCATAATATCCCGTGTTATCCAAGGTTCCCGAAACTTGCCAAACTTATCCTTCTTCCTCACAGGAACATGCTGGTCCTGGATTCTAATCAACTGACATTTGAAAGACTCCCACATGTCAGATGTTGATTTACCCTCAAATAGCCGCCCCCAATCTAAATTCTTCAGTTCCTGCCTAATATTGTTATAATTAGCCTTCCCCCAATTTAGCACCTTCACCCGAGGACTACTCTTATCCTTATCCACAAGCACCTTAAAACATATGGAATTATGGTCACTGTTCCCGAAATGCTCCCCTACTGAAACTTCGACCACCTGGCCAGGCTCATTCCCCAATACCAGGACCAGTACAGCCCCATCCCTAGTTGGACTATCTACATATTGTTTCAAGAAGCCCTCCTGGATGCTGCTTAAAAATTATGCTCCATCTGAGCCCCTAACACTAAGTGAGTCCCAGTCAATATAGGGGAAGTTAAAATCACCTACCACTACAACCCTGTTACCTTTACATCTTTCCAAAATCTGTCTACATCTCTACTCCTCTACCTCCCGCTGGCTGTTGGGAGGCCTGTAGAAAACCCCCAACATAGTGACTGCACCCTTCCTATTCCTGAGCTCCACCCATATTGCCTCGCTGCACAGCCCCTCCAAGGTGTCCTCCCGCAGTACAGCTGTGATGTTCTCCTTAACAAGCAACTCCCCCACCCCTTTTACATCCCCCTCTCTCCCGCCTGAAGCTTCTAAATTCTAAATTAAGATAAATAAACAATAGGAACCTTGGACTAAGGGGAGAAGTTTAGAGAAATGACAGGTCAAGAATTATAGGGGTCAGGAGGTTTGACTCTTGAGATATTGTTTTTGGTTTCATTTTGCACAGTGTGTTAGGGTGTGAACTGTTTTGAAGTTGGAGAAAACCAGCCAAGAGAGCAGTCACCATCAGCATCCTCTTCCATCTCTTTGAGAACTTCCTAAGAATCAAGTGTAAGAAATAGAGAAACTGATGCTGCATTCCTCCTGAAAGGCCGGCCAGAATCCCCTGTTGCCACATTTCTCCTGTGAAGCCTGCCAAACTGATCTTCAATGTTGCCTGAAAAGAACTGTTCTAGAAAGATTCCAGTGACAGTCGTCCACGCATATTTGAGATGCCAAACCAAAAAGGGACATCTGACATCTTTGCATATCTTCTTTTTCCAAGAATTAGCAAGTATTTGGGCAAAGTATTCTTTTTGCCTTTTTTTTTGTAATAGAGCTCTAAAGGGAATATTTCTATTTTTTGGTTAACCTGTGTGTGCTTGTGCGTGCGCGCACGTGTGTGTGAGTGAGAGGGGCTAAGGTACAAGGGAACTTTCATATTTTAAACTGTGTGTTAATGCTTTGCTTCATTACTGATTAAGTCTTGTTTTATAATAAACTGATAATTCTGTTGTTTATTAAAGAAACTTGGTTGGTGTATTTTATTCTGGGATAAAGAGTAGAGCATATGATTGACCGTATCGGTAACTGGGTAAACATTTAAATATATGTTGTGACCTGTGGAGAAGAGGAACTAGAATAAACAGTCCACTCCTCCCACCTCAGTCGTAAAACCAGATATGTCCGGGGAGCAGAGAGGAAAGGTAAAGTGAAGGAAAAGGCAAGGAAAAAGGAAAGGAAAAGAGAGAAAAGGTGAAGGAAAGGAGGAAAGGAAAGGGACAGACGGACGGGAAAGAGACAGATGGACAAGTGTAGGCCATTCGGCCCCTCAAGCCTGCTTCATCATTCAATAAGATCCTGGCTGATCTGATTGTGGCCTCAACTCGACATTCCGGTCTGCCCCCCATAACACTTGACTCCCTTGTAGATCAAAAATCTGTCTAACTCAGCCTTGAACATATTCAATGACCCAGCCTCCATTGCTCTCTGGGAAAGAGAATTCTAAAGATTAATGACCGCCAGAGAAGAAATTCCTCCTTATCTCCATCTTAAAAGGGAGACCCCTTATTTTGAAATTGTAACCCCTTGTACTAGATTCCCCACGAGAGGAAACATCCTCTCAGCATCTACCTTGTCAAGCCCCCTCAGAATCTTATGTTTCAGTATTACCTCTCATTCTTCTAAACTCCAATGAGTACAGGGGCAACCATTCCTCATAAGACAACCCATACATCCCAGGAATCAGCCTAGTGAACGTTCACTAAACTGCTTCCAATGCAAGTATATCCCTCCTCAAGTTAGGAGACCAAAACTGTACACAGTACTCCAGGTGTAGTCTCACCAATATCCTGTACAGTTGTAGCAAGACTTCCCTACATTTATATAAAAGCAAAATACTGCAGATGCTGGAAATCTGAAATAAAAACAGGAAGTGCTGGAAATACTCAGCAGGTCTGGCAGCATCTGTGGTGAGAGAAGCAGAGTTAACGTTTCATGTCGGTGAGCTCTCATCAGAACTCACCAAGGCTTCTTCAACAGCACCTCCTACATTCTGTGAATGAATAAAAAAATTTCACCTGCCACTTCTCACTCATTTAATAGAGGTTTTTGTAGTGAATAGGAAGAGGCAATTTCCTATGACTGGGGAGTCAGTAATGAGGGGCCATCAATGTAAAATCATCATTGATGGGAATGACAGTTTAGGAGAATTTGCTTATGCAGGGACCATTGTTCGAGCAGAGACCATTGCATTTTTAATGGGAAAAGTTGATTAATATTGGAACAAATGGGGGTGAGCAGGGGATGGGATTAGATCTGGATTTTTCTACCAAAGATAACTAGAATGACCTCCTGTGTTGTAAACATCTGTGTTTATATAACATTTCATAATTCTGAATAACTGTGTCAGATCACCTGCTAACATTCTCAGCTCTAGTTAAAAAAGCTCCATTCAAATCTCTCTACGTAACTGCGATCTCATCCACTTGATAATATCCTAGGGAATCAATTTCCACGACACAACTCCAGAATTTAGTAACAATAAGCTTCTGAGTTTCAGCAATCGTGCAGGCCAGGGAGAGGTAAACATGGGACTCCTTTCTGGGGAATTTGCATCATTTGCTGGAGTGAAACAGATTCACATTTTCCACTCCTGTGGTACTGGTGCCAATACTGACTTTCATGAAAATGCAAAGCTAACTGAAGAATCATCAAGCTCCTCCCAAGTACTCGCTGTAGCACTTAACGTGAAACAGCAAGTTCACTGCCCTGTCACTTTACAACTCAGCAGTCTCAACAATTTAAAAAAAAACATCTGTAGTAACTTTTAATTCAATTCTTTAGGAAGCAGATCACTTTTACAAAGAATTTCCTGAATAATTGACAGAAGAAAATTAATGGGTAATATGCAACAACCAAAAAGAATCTACAAAACCATTTACCAAGAGTTTTTTGTTTAGAAAAATAGTTCTAAATCAATACATGTCCTTTTTAGCATGCTTATTTTGAGACTGTAGTGGTGTAATTAAAGTATTACCTTTAACGAATGCCGCTTTCCTTCGGAATACTTGCTCATACCTCAGACATCATCTATGACAGACTGTTTCACTGGCTATCAATGACTCTCCCTGGTTCTGGTCACAGATGGCTTCCTGCTTAACTCAAATTACTGATCCCAAGAGTTACATGAATCACTATGCCTGATTTCATTTGGATATAAATCAGGGAAGCGTTTGCAGGCATTAGACATGAATTTAGGGAAGAGCCACAAGTTTATTTATAAAGTATGTTTAACCAGATGTAGGCAAGAGTGCAGCTTTTAAAAGAGTACAATTATTCCAGAGTGATTACTACTCCATGCACACACTAACATGGCTTTGTTATTATGAATGGGTTTAACTTTGAACCAGTCTCATTGAAATCTCTGAGCAAAGCAGTATGAAACCTGAAATTTGTTAAATATTTTAGCATGATACCAGAAAGCAGATTTCAACAGTCCACTTCCACCTTATGAAAACTAATTTAAGAAAATCTATGAAAAGTCTGAGTAAATGTTCACATAAAGCAGAATTTGTTGACTAGCATGAAAACAGAGGGCCGTCTTGTCCATAGGATACTGCACAATATAGCAATTCTCCAGAACAGTCCTGTAATATAAAATGTAACTTTTTTACAAGGTCTTAATCAGACCTAATTTGAAAAAGAAACAATGCCTCAAGAGAACCTGCAAGTCCAACAGAAGTTGTCTCCTTTTAATTAGTATATGAACAGATGCTAGATAGAGATTTGTTCCACATATGGATCCTCCTTTCTCTTGGGCACAGTATTTAAAATTTCTCTGACTCAATTATTTTAAACTGTATCAGTATCTCACAGTTCTAAATCTACATTTTTGCTGTTATTCCTTCTTCACATCTTTCCCGCCCTAAGCCACCCCCCACTCTCCCACCGAGAAGGTGTAGAGGTGGGACAAGTGCAACTTCATCTGGGTTCTCTTTTCTCCCACATCACAGACAACTCTGTGGGCAACAGAATAGCCAGAATGACCTGGTCTCAGGTCTCAGCAATTCCTTTCTCTGACCATCACATCGGGGTTGGGCTGTCCCTCGCTCCATTGATGCCGACCTCGATCTAATGTTGGAGACCATGAGGGGAAGGTTGCAGGAGGAGGCTGCCAGCAGCAACCAAAGAGGCCTGGGTGCAGATTGCTGCTGTCGTTAGCGACAGAAGTGAGACTAAAAGAACCTGGATTCAGTGTTGTAAAAGGTTCAACGACCTCATACGTTCTGACAAGGTGAGTTCAAACCCCAACCCTCTGGACAGGTCTGAGGGCTTGCACCTTCCAGCAGACACAACACCTGAGGAGCCTCCGGGTGCATGCTGCGCCTGAACATGGGAGGGTTCTATGGTATCCTGGTTCCCATAAGTTAAAAATAATCGCACTTAAGACTTGGAAAGGCTGGAGCTCTTTGTTTATTTCATTCAGCTTCCATACTGCCTGTAGACTGGGGTAATATTATGCATCACATGACTCTCCAGTGCAACTGTGAATGTGGCCGCCAGAACATTACACGTAACAATTAGTGCCTAGCTCTTTACAGATAATAGAACATGTAACTGTAACAACAGGCAGCCTCAGCACTGCAGTACTTTTGAATCTCCAATGCCAGCTCTCAACATCTCTTCTCGTGTCTCCCACTGGTGGATATGTCCAACCCATGGCACCCTCCCCTCCTCCCTCCATGGATCCAGGGTAGCAATAGAATGAGGAAGCACCATCACGCCTTACAAGTGCACCGTCCACCAGCACAGATACTCTCATCTTGGTGGGTCCTCACGCGCATGTAGATAGGGTGGTACAGGGTGAGGATCACTGAACTTGTGGACAGGAGGAGGTAACAGAGGCAGAGGGAGTTGTGGTCAGTTCCCCTCAGAGGAGGGAGAACAGATACAGCCCTACTCAGCTGGACATAGGTGCAGGGCCTCAGGAGTCACTGGAAAGGAAGTTATATCTTGAACAGCCATGATCTCATTGAACAGCAGAGTGGGCTTGAAGAGCTGAATGGCCTATTCGCTCCTATTTCTTGTGTTCACTGCAGGAGTTCCTCAGGGTAGTGTCCTAGGGCCAACCACCTTCCTTCAATCATAAGGTCAGAAGTGGGGATGTTCGCTGATGATTGCACAATGTTCAGTACCATTCGCGACTCCTCAGATAATGAAGCAGCCCACGTCCATATGCAGCAAGACCCAGACAACATCCAGACTTAGGCTGATAAGTGGCAAGTAACATTCGTGCCTACACGAGTGCCAGGCAATGACTATCTCCAACAAGAGAGAATCTAACCATCTCCTCTTGATGTTGAATGACATTATCATCGTTGCATTCCCCACTGTCAACATCCTGGGGGTTACCATTGACCAGAAACTGAACTGGACCAGTCACATAAACACTGTGGCTATAAGATCAAGTCAGAGGCTCGGAATTCTGTGGCGAATAACTCACCTCCTGACTCCCCATTGCCTGTCCACCATCTACAAGGCACAAGTAAGGCGTGTGACGGTACACTTTCCATTTGCCTGGATGGGTGCAGTTCCAACACTACTCAAGAAGCTCGTCACCATTCAGGACAAAGCAGCCTGCGAGAGGCAGTGACGTAGTAGTATTGTCACTAGTAATCCAGAGAGCCAGGATATTGCTCTGGGGACATGGGTTCGAATTCCACCACAGCTGGAGGTGGGAATTTGAATCCAATTAATAATATCTGGAATTAAAAGCTAGTCTAATTGTCGTTTGTAGTAAAAACCCATCTGGTTCACTAATATCCTTTCGGGAAGGAAATATGCTGTCCTTACCTGGTCTCACCTACATGACAGTATTGGTAGGAGTGACCACCGCACAGTCCTTGTGGAGACAAAGTCCCGTCCTCACATTGAGGATACCCTCCATCGTGTTGCGTGGCACTACCACTGTGCTAAATGGGATAGATTTTGAACAGATCTACTAATGCAAAATTGGGCATCCAAGTGGCGTTGTGGACCAACAGCAGCAGCAGAATTGTATTCAACTGCAATCTGTAACCTCATGGCCTGGCATATCCCCCACCTAACAGAGTTCAGACTTGATAGGTGGAACTTATTGAGGCGGTGCGCTCTGATCTCAGCGGTCCACTCATGCGGATGTGCAATCACGGAGCCCCCGCAATATTTCACCCAGGGGCTCATTTAAATGGAGGAGGCGGAGCAGCATCTCCCTTTACGTCATCAGGGGCGGCCACTCCATCCCTAGCAACGGCGCCATTGCGCCGGCGCCATTTTTAAAGGGCTGCAAGCCCTTACTGGCAATTCTAATGTTAAAGGGATATGGAGGGTAAATTAGAATTTTAAACTTCATCAGCCAATCGAAGCTGCTCTCCCACCCCTCCCCCCCAATGATCATCAAACGTATTTAAGACACATAAAAAACTTTTCTATCCATCAGCAACTTTGCCCCCCGAACTGTCGTACCTTTGCCCTTGAACCCCTTCCCAACAAACCCTCAGCCAATACAATGTGTTTTCCCCTCTCCCCTCCATACCCCTGCCCTGATAATTTCGCTCTTCACTGCCACCCCCCACCAGTGTCATGCCTCGGAACTCCAAAATATCACGGGGGCTCTGTGGTGCATGTCTCGCACGTGCATCGCACACATTTTGAAGCTCGATGCCATTTGTCAAAATTCAGCTCCATGTGTGGGCTTGAGATTTTCAGACTGTAAGGTACTTGGAAGAGAAACTGAAAGTAGCTTTGTTTTATGGGGAAAACACCTGACCTGGGGGTTGTTGTAAGATCAGACAGGCATATGCTGCTGCAGTGAACAGAAGTCTTTATTAAGGCTTGTTAAATCTTTGTTAAAGTTAAATCTGTGACTTCAAGTGTGATTCTTTCAGCCCGAGATGTGACAGTTAGAAGCATCAGTAAATGTGTATTGAAGCCATCTGCACCTGCTTGGGGGATGTCACAACCTCTCAGGTCATCCGATTTCAAACTGATACAAGAAGGAACTATTGTTTCTTCCCAGGCCCAGTAGCTAGAATGAAGAGTGGTGTTAATCACTTTATCATATTGCCTTTGGTGGCCAAACAAATATTCACATCCACTATGATGAGGATGATTCTCTTCATGTGGCACAACAATAGTTGTTGTGGAAAGTATATTTCTGGGAGAGGGGATAGGCATTTTGGTTCAAAGACCTGGTGCAAATCCCTGCAGTGACCCGAAACGTTAACTCTGCTTCTCTTTCCACAGATGCTGCCAGACCTGCTGAGTGATTCCAGCATTTCTTGTTTTTGTGTCCCCATCCTCAATGATGGGGGAGCCCAGCACATCAGTGCTAAAGATAAGGCTGATGCATTTGGAACCATCTTCAGCCAGAAGTGCCGAGTGGATGATGCATCTTGGCCTCCTCTGATGCCAGTCAATTCAGTTCACCCCACACCATCTCAAGAAACAGCTGAAGGCACTGGACACAGAAAAGGCTATGGTTCTGACAACATCCCAGTTATAGTACTGAAGACTTGTCCTCCAAAACTAGCTCTGCCCCTCGCCAAGCTGTTCCAGTACAGCTACAACACTGCTATCTACCCAGAAATAGGGAAAATTGCCCAGGTATGTCTTGTCCACAAAAAGCAGGAAAATCAAATCTGGCCAACTACCATCCCATCAGTCTACTCTCAATCACCAGCAAAATGATGGAAGGTGTTGTCAAGTGGCACTTACACAGCAATAACCTGCTCACTGATGTTCAGATTGGGTTCCGCCAAACATTGGTGCAAACACTGGCAAAAGAACTGAATACAAAAGGTGAGGCGAGAGTGACTGCCCTTGACATCAAGACAGCATTTGACCGAATACGACATCAAGGAGTCTTAGCAAATTGAAGTCAATAGTAGTTGGGGAAAACTCTCCACTGGCTTGAGTCATACCCAGCACAAAGGAAGATGGTTGTGGTTGCTGGAGACCAAACATTTAAGCCCCAGGACATCACTGTAGGAGTTCCTCAGGGTAGTGTCCTCGGCCCAACCACCTTCAGCTGCTTCATCAATGGCCTTCCCTCCATCAGAAGTGGGGATGTTCGCTGATGATTGCACAATGTTCAGTACCATTCACGACTCCTCAGATACTGAAACAATCCATGCCCACATGCAGCAAGACCTGGACAACATTCAGGCTTGGACTGATGTTGTTATGGTCCCATTAGGGACACTTAACTTTTAAAAAGAGAAATTCAAATTCCCAGTTATTACTAAAAGAATTATGCCACAAGATTTCACATTTTCAACAAAAAACTTTACTGTACAAGAGTTAAACAAAGCGAAACACTGCCAACTTAACATTACAATGTGAAATCACATATACTTTCAACTTAAAATTGTAACAAAACATGACGACTTTAAATGCTAAATCTTAACAGAACACCCCCATTTGATTTTTACTTCCACCCCAATAGTTCCCCTGTACTTTACAGGATCTTGGTGTTTTTTGTTCACTTCTCCTGGGACCAATCCAACATGTACCATAGCATCTAGGAATTCACTTCCATTTCCCTTAGTTTCTCAGCTGTCTTCCGAGGTATGAGATGTCCTGGGGATCCTCCTGCTAGCATCCTGAAAGGCAATCCTCCAACTCTCTTTCAACACCTCACGAATCCGGATTTACAGCTTGAGCATGGACTTTACTCAAAACAGAAACACCCCTGGTTCCTGATGGCCACTCTGCTTCTGAGTCTAGCAGCTTCCAAAGTCAACTGCTTTCCAAAAGCCAACTGCCTGTCTGTTTCAGAAAGCACAATGATAAAAATAACTGACCAACAGGCACACCTGCATCATCTAACTCCATTGCAATGTGGTACATATGGGATATCCCAGATAGCAATTTAAGCTAATTACCTCCAACAACCAAAACATCTGATTTTGGATACTGACATGAATAATTGATATTGCTAACAATGACACCACATAGACTGCAGCAGTTCAAGAAGGTGGCTCACCACCACTTTCTGGAGGACAACTAGGGATGGACAACAAATGCTGGTCTTGCCAGCAATACTCAGATCTCATGGAAGAATAAAACCAAAAGTGTTGCAATGAACAGGCTTTGGCTGTAATTTAAAACTTGATGGGCTTGTTGCAATGCAAGAATGAAGTTCTGAATCCATCCATCAATGAAATTGATGTTAGACAACAAAAATAGTTCAAGGAAACTAACAGATTTATTGTACAATGAAACTGAACCTGTGCATACTTCCTCCTAATTGCACGAGTAATGCCATTATAAATTTCTGCAAGAGACCTCACAAGTTCAACTTATTTAGACTCCATCTTCAATGTTTTTCAATTCTATTTGTACTATGCTAGAGAATCAATTTTTTAATTTGCCAAGCTCTATTTTTATGACACTGATCTGTGCAATTGCATGGAAAACTGAAAGGTTAGATTCACAACTAAAGGTTCTTTGGAACACTATTTATAGCCAGACAAATGCTTGCATCAGCACTAATCTTACCCAGAAACTAGCAGTTACTAGACACAGTGACTGTTGTTCACATCCACGATATATCCCACAGCAGGAAATATCAACCCTGACATTTGCTGCTTTGTTTAGAGGAGAGAAAACCCCCAATTAGAGTTTGCAACTTCCAAGCCATTTATTCACGTATCAATTTAGCCTGCTTTTTTCCACAATACTATCCATTTAATATCAAGTATTTTCAAGGTTTTCTTGGTAGAAATGAAAAAGCTGAATATGGAAACTTCCCTTATAAACCTCTGAACTGACCAAATCAACCTTGCAAATACTGTAGCATGCACCTACATCCATTGAATTCTTCCTCAAAACAAATCCCTTGCTTGCAGCATTGCTATATATAACTTTATAGTACAATATTAGCTTTTCTTCCTTTCCTTATTTAATGTTTAGTTTTTACCATGCATTTTTAAAATCTATCATAAACATAGCTTGTAAATTGATTCATAATGTTATGATAACACCTGCCACATGACTTGTAGCAATATATAAAACACAGAAGTGCATGTAAGGGTACTTAACTTCTGTTACTTGGCATGCATGTATAAATTAAAAATTACAGTCCTATTACAGTACAGCAAACCACGAATACCTCCAGAAACAGTGTTTATATTTTCACTCGAAGGGAAACCCGAGGAAATTCCTAAATGAGTTACCATTGCAGATGCAAAATCGTTTTTAATCAGACTCAATTATGCAAGAAAATTTATTTGTATTTTTATAAATATAAATATTCATACTGAACACATTCAGAAATCAAAACAAATGAGTGAGGAAGTCTGTGAGACGCAGCTTAATATTTTGTCAGTTCCTTAAATAAATTCATTATAATGGGCAACAGGATAGAAAATCTAGAGCCAATTCTCAACAAACCACTTGGGAAACATGGAAATTCCAATTCACTACCTAAAACCATTGGACTACTTAGGGCAGAGGAATAATACCATGACTGCTAATATGCAGACTTATATGTTTCAGTTTGCTCAAAAATTAGTTGTATCAATTGAAATGAGATAGGGATACAACACCTCAGAGAAAGAGACCAAACCAAAGATATTACTCTGAAATGTGTTTTCCAGGTGTAATAAGATATATAAATAAATAGAAAAATAAAGATAAAACAATACTTTGGGCCAAGCAAATGCTGTGATATATCCAAAATCATGGTGCATGATAGTCTTTAAGTAACCCATATGGCTGATGATTTTGACCAACAATAAAGTTTTGCAATAAATTTCTTTGTCAAAGAAAATCCATGAGCTTCATGCATTTACTGATGGAGAAAGCAGGGAGGCAGTTATAGTACAGAAAAGTTCACTAATGTCCTTTAGGGAAGGAAATCTGCTGTCCTTACCTGATCTGGCCTACATGTGACTCCAGACCCACAGCAATTTGGTTGACTTTTACATGCCCTCTGAAATGGCCGAGCAAGCCACTCAGTTGTATCTAACCGCTACAAAGTCAATAAAAAGGAATGAAACCGGACGGACCACCCGGCATCGACCCAGGCACCGGAAACGACAATGGCAAACCCAGCCCCGTCGACCCTGCAAAGTTCTCCTTACTAACATCTGGGGGCTTGTGCCAAAGTTGGGAAAGCTGTCCCACAGACTAGTCAAGCAACAACCTGACATAGTCATACTCACAGAATCATACCTTACGGACAATGTCCCAGACACTGCCATCAACATCCCCGGGTATGTCCTGTCCCACCGGCAGGACAGACCCAACAGAGGTGGTGGCACAGTGGCATACAGTAGGGAGGGAGTTGCCCTGGGAGTCCTCAACATTGACTCTAGACCCCATGAAGTCTCATGGCATCAGATCAAACATGGACAAGGAAACCTCCTGCTGAATATCAGCTACCGCCCTCCCTCAGCCGATGAATCAGTACTCCTCCATGTTGAACAGCACTTGGAGGAAGCACTGAGGGTGGCGAGGGCACCAAATGTACTCTGGGTGGGGGACTTCAATGTCCATCACCAAGAGTGGCTTGGTAGCACCACTACTGACCGAGCTGGCCGAGTCCTAAAGGACATATCTGCTAGACTGGATATGCGGCAGGTGGTGAGGGAACCAACAAGAGGGGAAAGCATACTTGGCCTCATTCTCACCAATCTACCTGCGACAGATGCATCAGTCCATGATAGTATTGGTCGGAGTGACCACCGCACAGTCCTTGTGGAGATGGAGCCCCACCTTCACATTGAGGATACGCTCCATCGTGTTGTGTGGCACTACCACCATGCTAAATGGGATAGATTTTGAACAGATCTAGCAATGCAAAACTGGGCATCCATGAGGCGCTGTGGGCCATCAGTGCCAGCAGAATTGTACTCAACCACAATCTGTAACCTCATAGCCTGTCATATCCCCCACTCTACCATTACCATCAAGCCAGGAGACCAACCCTGGTTCAATGAAGAGTGCAGGAGGGAATGCCAGGAGCAGCACCAGGCATCCCTCAAAATGAGGTGTCAACCTGGTGAAGGTGCAACATAGGACTATCTGCGTGCCAAACTGCATAAGCAGCATGCGCTAGACAGAGCTAAGCGATCCCATAACCAACGGATCAGATCTAAGCTCTGCAGTCCTGCCACATCCAGCCATGAATGCTGGTGGACAATTAAACAACTAACTGGAGGAGGTGGCTCCACAAATATCCCCATCCTCAATGATGGGGGAGCCCAACACATCAGTGCGAAAGATAAGGCTGAAGCATTTGCAACAATCTTCAGCCGGAAGTGCCAAGTTGATGATCCATCTCGGCCTCCTCCTGAAGACGCCAGCATCACAGATGCCAGGCTTCAGCCAATTCAATTCACTCCACGTGATATCAAGAAACGACTGAATGCACTAGATATTGCAAAAGCTATGGGCCCTGACAATATTCCGGCAATAGTACTGAAGACCTGTGCTCCAGAACTTGCCGCTCCCCTAGCCAAACTGTTTCAGTACAGCAACAACATTGGCATCTACCCTGCAATGTGGAAAATTGCCCAGGTATGTCCTGTACACAAAAAGCAGAACAAGTCCAACCCGGCCAATTACAGCCCCTTCAGCCGACTCTCAATCATCAGTAAAGTGATGGAAGGTCTCATCAACTGTGCCATCAAGCGGCACTTGCTTATCAATAACCTGCTCAATGACGCTCAGTTTGGGTTCTGCCAGGGCCACTCAGCTCCTGACCTCATTACAGCCTTGGTTCAAACATGGACAAAAGAGCTGAACTCAAGAGGTGAGGTGAGAGTGGCTGCCCTTGACATCAAGGCAGCATTTGACCGAGTATGGCATCAAGGAGCCCTAGCAAAACTGAGGTCAATGGGAATCATGGGGGGAAACCCTCCACTGGCTGGAGACATACCTAACACAAAGGAAGATGGTTATGGTTGTTGGAGGTCAATCATCTGAGCTCCAGGACATCACTGCAGGAGTTCCTCAGGGTAGTGTCCTAGGCCCAACCATCTTCAGCTGCTTCATCAATGACCTACCATCAATCATAAGGTCATAAGTGGGGATGTTCGGTGATGATCGCATAATGTTCAGCACCATTCGTGACTCCACAGATACTGAAGCAGTCCGTGTAGAAATGCAGCAAGACCTGGACAATATCCAGGCTTGGGCTGATAAGTGGCAACTAACATTCGTGCCACACAAGTGCCGGGCAATGACCATCTCCAACAAGAGAGAATCTAACCATCTCTTCTTGACATTCAACAGCATTACCATTGCTGAATCCCCCACTATCAACATCCTAGGGGCTACCGTTGACCAGAAACTGATCTGGAGTAGCCACATAAATACCGTGGCTACAAGAGCAGGTCAGAGGCTAGGAATCCTGTGGCGAATAACTCACCTCCTGACTCCCCAAAGCCTGTCCACCACCTACAAGGCACAAGTCAGGAGTGTGATGGAATACTCTCCACTTGCCTGGATGGGTGCAGCTCAAACAACACTCAAGAAGCTCGACACCATCCAGGACAAAGCAGCCTGCTTGATTGGCACCCCATCTACAAACATTCACTCCCTCCACCACCGACGCACAGTGGCAGCAGTGTGTACCATCTACAAGATGCACTGCAGCAATGCACCAAGGCTCCTTAGACAGCACCTTCCAAACCCACGACCTCTACCAACTAGAAGGACAAGGGCAGCAAATGCATGGGAACACCACCACCTGCAAGTTCCCCTCCAAGTCGCACACCATCCTGACTTGGAACTATATCGCTGTTCCTTCTCTGTTGCTGAGTCAAATTCCTGGAACTCCCTTCCTAACAGCACTGTGGGTGTACCTACCCCAAATGGACTGCAGCGGTTCAAGAAGGCGGCTCACCACCACTTTCTCAAGGGCAATTAGGGATGAGCAATAAATGCTGGCCTGGCCAGTGACGCTCACATCCCATGAATGAATCAATAAAAAAAAAGCTGGGTTTACCTTTGCTTTCAGATTATTGTCAAGTAGTGGGCAGTTTTAGCAGAGGAGAATTATCCCTAGAAAACAACAGTATAGTGGCTTTATTTGTTTACATGGATCATTTAGTGGTTCAGGACCTTATAGCACGTAACTTCTCATTATCTGGACTTTTAAAGCTGTAGTCATCGAGAAGGTACTGGAATTGCAGGAGGCATGATCACCTACCCTGTAGGCTCCCTTCATAGTGAGTATTTTTCACACACCACAGGAACTTAGCCAACTTTGACTGGTTTTGAGGAAACTACATTCTGGGC
This sequence comes from Heterodontus francisci, assembly GCF_036365525.1. NCBI lineage: Eukaryota > Metazoa > Chordata > Chondrichthyes > Heterodontiformes > Heterodontidae > Heterodontus > Heterodontus francisci. The sequence continues at coordinate 159,935,776 of NC_090372.1, read as the reverse complement.
CCACCCATGAAAATTTGCTGCTGATGACATGTTGGGTGGTAATACTAGACCTCCTGCTCCTGCCTTTTATAAAGCCCCACAGAAAGTAGTTCATTTCCCCCCCAAGTTTTGCAAAGTTCTCTGCTGTAATCATCACAATTTCCCTTCTTCTAGAGCCAAGCCCTGCAGCTTCTGGCATCTTTAAGGAAGGACAAGTACAGTTTATTGCCTTTTATTGATAATCTAGTTGTTTTTCCTGCAGCTTTAAATATGTTATTTTCCAGGTGCAAGTTCAATTGCTGCTCACCAGGACTTGATTCCACGTTGCTTTAACTTCAAGGAGGCTGGGAGTCTAGTAATGATCAGACAAGTCTTCCCCCTTTTAGGGCATAAATTAAAGGTTCTCAGTCTTCAAGGTTATCAGACTTAATCAAGAAAAGAACAAATGCTGGAGATACCCAGGTAGTCAGTGGGTCTGTTTTGTCACACAAATAATCTTCCAGAAAATAGTTCTTCTCCATAAATGCAAAACATTTCTTTAGCCAGGTTGGTAAAGAAATAGAAACATTTAGCTTAGCATCATGGAACCAGCTTTAGTGTAATAAAGAACTTGATACCTTTCACTTAATGACGAGGACTCAGCCTCAAAAAATATATAATGTTATAACCTGGTGCTCTGGCTTTGAGCCAGAACCCTATCTCAAATATAAGAATACAATATCATTAGGACATGCACACCTCAGTTGCATCCCATGGACTCTACCTCTTCAGTAAAGAAAATATTTTTAAACCCTAAGAGCACTGTATAGATGTGGTTTCGGATAAAATTAGTTTCAGTAAACAATATATTTGATATTTGCATAGCCAGCTGACAGAGGGAAGCTTTCCTTATACCTTGAGAGGTGGCAGGGGTGGCGTAGGGAGAAGTGGCATGTCATGGCGAAGAAGAGATGAAATTGATCACCCAACCACAGACAGCTTGAAAAGTCGGTGTTTAAACTAAATAATGAACCACCCTATTTTACTTGATCCAAAGATAGAGTAGATTTTAAAACCATGCAAGATTTCTCCTTAAGCTGCTGTTAGTTTCATTTGATTGTGGATATTGTTGCATCCACACTTTATCAGCCTATCATTGATCAGACCAGGCTCATAGATGTCACTGAGTAGATGCAGAAAATGTATTGTTTTTACATTCACAAAACTCGGGATTTTAGGAAGTCCCAATGGTTAGTTGTGTTAAGCTGTTAATTGCGTATCGATGATTTGATTGTATGCAGGTGAAGGGTGTTAATTGAGGTCTTAGTTGAGCACTTATAAGCAGACACTCACTGAGACTGGTGGAAGGTTTTGAGTGAGGCGCTATATATTTGTAATCCTTTTATTCTGCACAATAAATGTGAAACTGAGTAAATATAGGCTCCAGCATTCTCCTTCCATAACAAGCTTTATGGAGTTTAACAAGTTGTGTCTTGTACAATATGACCTTAGTTAATTCAATACTAAGCAGCATATAGTGTAATGGCTAATATTCTCCATTGTTGCTATTCCATTCGAAAATATTCCAGTAGTAGTTAAGGGCCATTCTACTCATTTTGTGACTATTTCTTATGCCTACTTCAGTTAGATTTTCAGTGCCTACAAGGCAGCTATTTGGAATAACACATTACTGTTTAAATGTGGCCAGTATCCAGGACTATGTGTTTTGGCAGGGTTTGGAACATTCTTCTTAGGGCCTCCCCTTCTTCTAAATTTTAATATCCTAGGAGCCATGCCAGGATAAGTGACAAAGAAAGCAAGATTGCCAGAATTTGTCACATTGAGGTAGATGATCAGCCACGATCTAACTGAATGGCAGATCAGGCTTGATGGGCTGAATGGCCTACTCCTGCTCCTATGTTCCTATGAACATACCTTTTAAAGTCCTTGGCATTCTTTGAATGACAGTATCCGTCATAAGCAATGATCCCTTCCAAGCATCCTCTCAGGTCATGTTGGATTTCTTTTTCGGGTTGCTGAGATATTTTTGGATAAAGTCAGTTCAAAATAAACTGGTTTTCAATTTTTAAATGGAGTTCTGCAGGACATGGTTTTACCAGAACCAACCAACATTGGCCAAATTCCTATGGTAGAAGAATGTGAAGTGACAATGAATCTAATCCCCAACAGTCAGTTAATCAGTCTGTCAGCCGTTGCTGCTTCACTGGGTTTTCAATTCTAAACCATTTGGCAACTGAGCTGGTGGCATACTCAACATGTATCAGGTGACATCTTGAAACTAATGCCAATAAGGTTACAAGTCAGATTAAAGGGCACCTTACTGCATTGGAAAAATAATCGTCCAATTTCTGCAAATATCTGTACTTGATTGAGAGGCAAGCAAATGCTGCACTATAGCCAAAATATTCTGCAATGTTGGATGTAATGCAGCATCTGCTGGTCTCACTGTTTCTCATTACAAGAGCAAAATAAGCTCAGCTACAGGAAGGGGAAAAAAAGTACCCTTTGAATTCCGTGCTTAGTACAATCAATTCCCTAACAGAAGTTTAGCTACAAATGCTCAGTGTGACCATTGTTCTTTTGGCATCTTTAGTTACTATATTAAACTCAACAGATTAGTGGAAATCTAGTACAAATTAACATTGATCTTTTATCATTGCAAATTTTACTTAGAAAGCTCTTTTGCTTGGCTTGAAATTTAATATACACTATTTCCATTGTTAAGCTTGAAAACACTTCTGCTTGACATTTCTTGTCCTTCACATTATTCAAAAGGACAGTTCAACATCACATACTTAGTGCCATAGTCAATCAATCTCACCTTTTGCCAATTTCAAATGGAAAGCTGGCAACTTACACTGACTACTGCAGTCAGCTACAGAAGGGCCGTGCAGAAAGAGAAAGACACCAGGAGGAGAAACAAGCATATATAAATGCTTACCAGAAAGCAGAGCAATTGGAATGATTGAAAAAATAGAAAAATACCAAGAGTAGCAACTATTGACAAAAATAGCAACCAATTTAAACATTTAATTGGGGGGGATAAAGAAAAAGTCTTTAAAAAACACATCAGCAACATACACATTTATAAAACTAAAGAATGATAAAATTATGGTCCTGTTGAGAGTCCATAGTGTATTCTGTATTAGGGTTATACAAGGATTAATTAGACCCTCATTATAACGCACTATCTGGCTGACACCCAATCATCAGATCACTGTTGTACATTGTAGTAGCGTGGATCAACTGCTGTTTAAAGAAGTCCTGGGTTCTTTGTAGAGTTAATGAATAACTCGTTTATTATATAACTATTAACGCTCTCCACAAGCCTGTCCAGCCAGCACACTCATGCTGCTTCGAGCTTCTTCCCAGCTGACTATTACATCATCACAACAGTGGGAGGGGTTGGTTTACTTTCACTGTCCCAAACATTAACCCTTTCAGGCCCTTATACTACATCTCCCCCCAAGTCTTTGTCTCTATTTACTTTTTATATACATTTATTCACTTAGACTTCACATACTACCCCATCTCCCCCCAAGTCTCTGTCCCTCACAAATTCAGCTTATCAGGAGGCTTCACGACTCTCCCCAATTGTATTCTTATTGGGTTCGGAAGATCGGTAGCCTTTTTGGACAACTTAGAAGGCCTTGACCAATGTAGGTAGTATCCCGTTGACTCTGTGTTTCTTGATCATCATCTGGTTGTCCAGATAAATGATTGATTGTTGCTTCTGTGAAATAGGGATAATGTTTTGCCTATTTTGTCATAGAATACTCTGCCGTATGTACCAGATAAAACCTCTGATAATTTTCATTTTATTGGATGACAACACCTTCCCATTCTAGGTCTCATATCCATACCTTCTCAACCTCCTTTAACTGAGATAAGTTTCTGGCATGAAATCTTTTGTTGTAATTGCGAGCTTGTTGGTTCCTGTAATGCTTCTCTCTACCTTGGACTTTTTGGTAGTCATTGACTTCTAGCCCTGGAAGTAGTTTTCTAGACAAAAATGGGAAGTTTGGGTTTTTAATCTTCCTCCCCATCAATAGCTCAGAAGGTGATTGTCCACACAACAACTCAGTAGATCGATGGTTAATCAATGCGGTTGGAAGATCTTCATTCTTCTTCAACAACACCTTTATGGTTCTTACCCCTCTTTTGGCCTCGCCATTTGACTGAGGATATCATGATGAACTCGTGAGATGTTCAAATCCCCATTTTCTTGCAAATTGTGTGAAGTATTCATTTGCGAACTGTGGTCCATTGTCTGACACGACTTCGTCAGGGTTACCTTGCATTGCAAAGGTCTCCTGCTAGTTTCGGATAACAGTTTCTGTTGTTGTTAAGTACAACCTTTTCACTTCAATCCATCGTGAGAAATAACCGATCACGATTATACAGGAGTTTCCGTTGTACCTAAATAAATCCATCCTTAGCCATTCCCAGGGTCTGGTTGGAAATGTTGTTGTAATCAGAGGTTCTCTCTGTTCCAGTCTATGTATTGCACGTACTTGGCAGTTCATGACCATGTTTTCTATGTCTTTGAATATTCATGGCCACCACCCTGATGACTTTGTTCTGCCCCTGTGGCCCTGATGTAGACGTTCCAAGATATCTGATCTGAGTGAACTCTGAATTTTTTAAAAATTCTTTCATGGGATGTGGGCGTCACTGGCCAGGCCAGCATTTATTGCCCATCCCTAATTGGCCTCGAGAAGGTGGTGGTGAGCTGCCTTCTTGAACCGCTGCAGTCCATGTGGGGTAGGTACACCCACAGTGCTGTTAGGAAGGGAGTTCCAGGATTTTGATCCAGCGACAGTGAAGGAACGTCGATAAGTCAGGATGGTGTGTGACTTGGAAGGGAACTTGCAGGTGGTGCTGTTCCCATGCATTTGCTGCCCTTGTCCTTCTAGTTGGTAGAGGTCGTGGGTTTGGAATGACTTGTCTGTCATTATACACCAGCAAATTGATGATTGTGAAGTGTTTTCAGAATTCACAGAACATTTTTATGATCTCACCACTAGGTTCTCAAGGCCAACCCTGTGTGCAGTACTGACGCATACGAACACATTCTCCATCCTGTTTTTGGGCGTGACAAATTTCTTGCAGTTTCTGTATACTTGCCAGCCACTATTGTGCAGTATATTGTGAATATGACTCTCGTCCACAAAGTTCACACCCTGTTGAGTCAGATGGTCTACTGTTCTTGATAGTGCATCAGTGGAAGTTTGCATCTTTCCCTGAACGTATACGGTCTCATATGTATATCGCATCAATCATAAGCAGAACCTCTGAATTCTTGGAGTCAATTTTGTAATCTCCTTCTCATACAGTAAGAAAACTAACGATTTGCAGTCTGTCTGAATGATGCCTTTCAATCTCATAATGTAATCAGAGAACCTCTCGCAAGCTCACATGACTCCAGGTGCTTCTTTTTCAATTACTGCATATCTGGTCTCTGTCTCTGACAAAGCTCTTGATGCATAGCAGATTGGTCTTTGACAATCATCAGGCTGCTCTTGGAAAAGGACTGCCCCTAACCCTGTGGATGAGGTGTCTGCAGAAATCATTGTTGGTAGTGTAGGGTTATAGCATGCTAAGATGTCAGGTGATATGAGCATTTCTTGATGGAATGCCTGCTCTTGATGTGAACTCTAGCACCACACTTGATCTTTTTTTGTCTTAATGGCTTGGTTACCTGCACTAGATGCGGTAAAAATTTAACTAATAGATTCAGCATTTCAAGAAATCTTTGGAGCTGTTGAACAGATGGAGCTGGAAACACATTAAGAGAGTGAGAGGAGCCAGAGCAGCCCGAGGAGCAACAGGACCGGAGGTTTCAAAAAGCGCGCCAAAACCCGTGAGAGAGAGAGAGAAAGAGAGGAGCCAGAGCAGCCCGAGGAGCAAAAGGACCGGAGGTTTCAAAAAGTGCGCCAAAACCCGTGAGAGAGAGAGAGAGAGAGGAGCCAGAGCAGCCTGAGGAGCAGCAGGACTGGAGGTTGCAAAAAAAACGCGCCAAAACCCGTGAATTACCTTTTGTTTTGGCGGACCAGGGGACTGCTGGGTAAGTAAAAACCTATATATTTGGGCAGTGGCTGAACCCTAGACACTACACGTGTAGTGTCTCCCACCCGCCCTCCTCCTCTAACCAAAAAAAAAGAACTCTGGTGTGTTGATAAAGTAAGCATTTTTATTTCTTCTGTTTCGTGTGATTGGTTAAAAATTTACTTTCTTTTTTTTTACTTTCTTTTTTTGATTTATCTATTAATTGGTTATTTGAAAAAGACCATAGCAGAGAAGTATCAGAAAGTATTTAACTCATAAATTTATATAAAGTAATAAAGTAATTAACTAAGTAGAGATGGCTGGGCAGGTGATGTGCTGTAGCTGTATGATGTGGGAGCTGGCTGACCCCATTGTCAACGGCAGGGACCACATCTGCAGCAAGTGTTGGTTGCTGGAAGAACTCCGGCTCAGAGTTGATGATCTGGAATCTGAGCTTCAAACACTGCGGCACATCCGGAAGGGGGAGAGTTACCTGGACGTTTTGTTTCAGGAGGCAGTCACACCTGGTAGATTAAGTAATTCAAATTCAGTTAGTGATCAGGGACAACAGGGTGTGATTGCAAGTGATGCAGGTAGGGGGATCCTGAGTTCAGGAGTGGAGGAGCCTCAGCCTTTGACCTTATCCAACAGGTACGAGATACTTGCTCCCTGTGTGGATGAGGAAAAGGGCTGCGGGGAGGATGAGCCAACTGACCATGGCACCATGGTGCAGAAGGCCATTCAAGAGGGGGGAGTAAAAAGACAAGTGGTAGTTATAGGGGATTCTATAATTAGGGGGATAGATAGTATCCTTTGCAAGCCGGATCGGGAGTCCCGCATGGTGTGTTGCCTGCCCGGTGCCAGGGTGCAGGACATCTCTGACCGGCTTGAAAGGATATTGGAGTGGGAGGGGGAGGATCCAGTTGTTGTGGTCCACGTTGGGACTAACAACATAGGCAAGGCTAGGATGGAGGACCTGTTTGGGGATTATAAAGCACTAGGAACGAAATTAAGGAACAGGTCCTCGAGGGTCATAATCTCCGGATTACTGCCCGAGCCACGTCCAAATTGGCTTAGGGATAAGAATATTAGGGAAGTAAACACGTGGCTAAGGGAGTGGAGTGGGAAAGAGGGGTTCCATTTGATGGGGCATTGGCATCAGTTTTGGAACTGGGGGGATCTGTACCGATGGGACGGTCTCCACCTGAACCGATCTGGAACCAGTGTTCTAGTGAAACGGAAAAATAGGGTGGTCCCTAGGACTTTAAACTAGTGACTCGGGGGGAAGGGAAAGGGAAAACGACAGGGAGTATGATGGTAAATAAAAAGGGAAGCAGCAGGCTAACATGTGTGCAGGAGGGTTTAAGTTCAAGGCAGACTATGAAAGAAGCAGAAAGGAAGGATAACTCAGGAGTTATTATTAGAGATGTTGGAAATCATGAGGGTAAGAAAGCTAGCATAAAGGCACTTTACCTGAATGCTCGTAGCATTTGTAACAAGGTTGATGAGTTAACGGCACAAATCATCGCGGATGAATATGATTTGGTAGCCATTACGGAGACATGGTTACAGGTTGGTCACGACTGGGAGTTAAATATCCAGGGGTACCAGACTATTCGGAAGGACAGACAGGAAGGTAAGGGAGGTGTTGTAGCTCTGATATTCAAGGACGACATCAGGGCGGTGCTGAGAGATGATATAGGTTCTATGGAGAATGAGGCTGAATCCATTTGGGTGGAAATTAGAAACTCTAAGAAGAAAAAGTCATTGATAGGCGTAGTCTATAGGCCACCAAATAATAACATCACATTGGGGCGGGCAATAAACAAAGAAATAACTAATGCCTGTGAAAATGGTACGGCAATTATCATGGGGGATTTTAATCTACATGTAGATTGGTCGAACCAGCTCAGTCAGGGTAGCCTTGAGGAGGAGTTCGTTGAGCGTATCAGTGATAGTTTTCTTGAACAGTATGTAATGGAACCGACGAGGGAGCAAGCTATCCTAGATCTAGTCCTGTGTAATGAGACAGGAATAATTAATGACCTCATAGTTAGGGATCCTCTTGGAAGGAGTGATCACAGTATGGTTGAATTTAAAATACAGATGGAGAGTGTGAAGATAAAATCCAATACCAGGGTCCTGCGCTTGAACAAGGGGGACTACAATAGAATGAGGGAGGACTTGGCTAAAGTAGACTGGAAACAAAGATTTTATGGTGGGACAGTTGACGAGCAGTGGAGGACTTTCAAAGAAATTTTTCAAAGTGCTCAGCAAAAGTATATTCCAGTGAAAAGGAAGGACTGGAAGAAAAGGGGTAATCTGCCATGGGTGTCTAAGGAAATAAGGGAGGCTATCAAATTAAAAGAGAAGGCATACAAAGTGGCCAAAAACAGCATGAAACTAGAAGATTGGGAAAACTTTAAAGGTCAACAGAAAGCCACAAAAAGAGCTATAAAGAAAAGTAAGACAGAACATGAGAAAAAACTAGCACAGAATATAAAGACTGATAGCAAAAGTTTCTATAAATATATATAACGAAAAAGAGTGGCTAAAGTAAATGTTGGTTCTTTAGAGGATGAGAAGGGGAATTTAGTTATGGGATATGATGAAATGGCCGAGGCATTGAACAGGTATTTTGTATCGGTCTTCACAGTGGAGGACATTAATAACATGCCAGTAATTGACAAAGAGACGAACGTAGGTGAGGACCTGGGAACAATCATTATTACGGAAGAGGTAGTGTTGGGCAAGCTAATGGAGCTAAGGATTGATAAGTCTCCTGGCCCTGATGGAATGCATCCCAGGGTACTAAAAGAGATGGCGGGAGAAATAGCAGGTGCACTGGTGGTAATTTTCCAAAATTCGCTGGACTCTGGGGTAGTCCCAGCAGATTGGAAAACAGCAGATGTGACGCCACTGTTTAAAAAGGGAGGTAGACAAAAGATGGGGAATTATAGACCGGTTAGCTTAACCTCTGTAGTGGGGAAGATGCTTGAGTCTATTATCAAGGAAGAAATAGCAGGGCATCTTGATAGAAATTGTCCCGTTGGGCAGACGCAGCATGGGTTCATGAAGGGCAGGTCATGCTTGACAAATCTTTTGGAATTCTATGATGACATTACGAGCAAGGTGGACAACGGGGACCCAGTGGATGTGGTGTACCTAGATTTCCAAAAGGCCTTCGACAAGGTGCCGCACAAGATAAGGATGCATGGCGTTATGGGTAAAGTATTAGCATGGATAGAGGATTGGTTGACTAACAGGAAGCAGAGAGTGGGGATAAATGAGTGCTATTCTGGTTGCCAATCAGTCACTAGTGGTGTGCCTCAGGGATCGGTGTTGGGACCGCAATTATTTACAATTTATATAGATGATTTGGAGTTGGGGACCACGTGTAGGGTGTCAAAGTTTGCAGATGACACTAAGATGGGTGGCAGAGCAAAGTGTGCAGATGACTGTGAAACTTTGCAGAGGAACATAGATACATTGAGTGAGTGGGCAAAGGTCTGGCAGATGGAATACAATGTTAATAAATGTGAAGTCATTCATTTCGGTAGGAGTAACAGTAAAAAGGATTATTACTTGAATGGTAAAAAGTTGCAGCATGCTGCTATGCAGAGGGACCTGGGTGTCCTTGTGCATGAATCGCAGAAGGTTGGTCTGCATGTACAGCAAGTAATTAGGGAAGGCAAATGGAATTTTGTCCTTCATTGCTAAAGGGATTGAGTTTAAAAGCAGAGAGAGGTTATGTTGCAGCTGTATAAGGTACTGGTGAGGCCGCACCTGGAGTACTGTGTGCAGTTCTGGTCTCCTTACTTGAGAAAGGATGTACTGGCACTGGAGAGGGTGCAGAGGAGGTTCACTAGGTTGATTCCGGAGTTGAGGGGGTTGGCTTATGAGGAGAGACTGAGTAGATTGGGATTATATTCATTGGAGTTCAGAAGAATGAGGAGGGATCTTATAGAAACATATAAAATCATGGAGGGAATAGATAAGATACAAGAAGAGAGGATGTTTCCACTGGCAGGTGAAGCTAGGACAAGAGGGCATAGCCTCAAGATTAGAGGGAGAAGATTTAGGACTGAATTAAGAAGGAACTTCTTCACCCAGAGGGTTGTTAATCTATGGAATACCTTGCCCAGTGAAGTAGTTGACGCTTCTTCAGTAAACGTTTTTAAAGCTAAGGTAGATATCTTTTTGAACAATAAAGGAATTAAGGGATACGGTGAGAGCGCGGGTAAGTGGATCTGAGTCCACGAAAAGATCAGCCATGATCTTATTGAATGGCGGAGCAGGCTCGAGGGGCCGGACGGCCTACTCCTGCTCCTAGTTCTTATGATCTTATAATAGCTCTTGTCTTTTGTGGGTCTGCCATTTTGCTGTTGTTACTTATTATATGTCCCAAGAAATTAATTGACGTCTTGGAGAATTCACACTTGTGGTTAAATGTGAGTCCTTCTTCCTGTAGACGACTGAAAACTGCTTTTACTCTCCAGTCATATTCTTCGATGGAAGCTTCATGCACCAGGATGTCATGCATGTGACATATCACCCCTTTGAGGCCTTGCAGAATGTTGGACATGGTCCATTGGAAGATTTCAGGTGCAGAAGTTATACCAAATGGTAAACTATTGAAGCAAAAATCTTCCAAACGGTGTGATAAATGTTGAGAGTAATCTTGACATCTCGTCCAACGGAAGCTGCCCAAAGCTACTATTTGTGTTGAGTTTAATGAACATTATGTTTTTTTGGATAGCTTCGCTAGGCTTTTGTCTATCAATGACATAGAATGAATTTCCCTTTCCACTGCTTTGTTAAGCTGTGTTAAATCCACACAAATACAGAGAGTGCAATTTGGTTTCGGAGCTGGAACCATAGGCGAACACCACTATGTTGGTTTTGTGACAGAGAAATGACTCCCATTTTGGTAATCTCCTCCAGCTGATTTTGTGCTTGGTTCATAAATGGATGTGGTATCTCTCTGACTGTAAAGATACATACTGGTATGGCATCTTCTTTTAGCATAATTCTATACTCTGTCTTCAGCCTTCCTAGACCCGAGAACAGTTTGGGATAGTCTGCTTGAAAAGCGACTGTTTGTCTTTGGCTGTTTGACTTCATCTACCTTTTTGAGTAGATGTAGGTATAAGCACGCTTTTCTGCTTAACAGACAAATTCTTGTTTTTTTTTTAAAGGCTGCGTTTACTGACAACGCAACCGCTAGGTGGTGCAGTACTTGCAAATGCAGGCTCTTCAACTGGGGAACGTCAGTGTCTGTGACGTTCAGGCAGCTGCCAGGATTAAAGATGGCGCTGCTCAATTTATCACAGGAAATGCTTATGGCTAGATCGTTCCAAAAAACTAACCTTACATTAAGTTGGATGGATGCCCAGTAATATACTACCATGTAGTTATAAGATATTAACTGTAATCCTCAGATCCATTTAATATTCCAGTAATCCTATTAAATACTAAAGGAATTTTATGATTGAATTTCCATTGGAAGATAGTGAATTGGTACCCCGATCGATGGAAAAGAAAATCAGGCAGAGTATAAAATGTGCTGCCAATTCGTTGGTGATTCATTTATATGACTGATCAGGACGAATTTCACCTGAACGCAGCTACTAGTACCCGCCCCACTGGCCGCTCTCCCCCTCGGCAACTCGCTTTCTCCACCTCCTCCCCACCGGCCACTTCTTCCCCACCAGCTGCATGCTCCAGACCTCGCTGCTCCCCCCCAACTCCCCTGGCCAATTGTTCTCCGCTCCTCACTTTGTGCCACCCTGCTCACCGGTCACTCGCTCGCTCCCCACTGCACCGCCCCCCCCGCCCCTCCATACGCTAGTTATAGGTGGCGCCGCTTTCCTCCTCCCGGCCACTCGCTCCCACATTTGAACAGTCTTCACATGCTGCCCAAAGAAGCAAGCCAGGCTGAAAGGGGTGAGGTAAGAGCGTGGCCGAGAGGAGGGAAGTGGTGCGGCCTACAGCTAGCCACTGGGGGGGGGGGTTGCGGCGAAGTGGGGAACGAGCTGCCAGAGAGTGGCGTGGCGCAAAGCGAGGAACAATCAGCCAGGGGAGTGGGGGGGAGATAAGAGGTCTGGAGCAAGCGGCTGAGTGGAGGAAGTGCCGAGGTCTGCAGCGAGTTGCCGAGGGGGAGAGCTCCAACCTCAAAGTCTCCCATTCAGCCGCTTCCTCCGTGACACTTTATCGCGCTTGCGCGAAGATGGACCGAGCGCGGATATGCAACGATGTTGGCGCTGCGCGATATCATCCTGTGCATGCGCCACTTACTCCAGGCAAGATGTAGCTGCGCATGTGCGCAACGTGGAGCACTCGGATGACGCCAGTGGGCCGCTGCTTGTCAGGAGTCATTTTGTTTTTTTTAAAAAGCATTTAGGGTTTACATAATCTGCCTTCCTTTATATTGGAGAGTTGCTTGTAGCTTACCCTTCACCATCAGTTGGATTCATCCTGGATCATATAACTGTGTATCCACTGGTTGTAAGCAATGTCTCATCAGTCATGGCTCTTGGTCTGACAGAACTGTGACACTTGCACCTGTGTAAATTTGAAATTAGTAAATATGTCCATTGACATTGATGTCTGCCGTCTAAAATCCTTGATTGGGGTTGTTAATTTCCCCTAGGAAGTCTCCTGGTTTATCATCCACTGGAAGTTGTTCCACCTCATTCACCGCTCTATGTGTAAAGGCTTTTTGTTTTGTAAATCTGAGCATTCTGCTTTATTAGCAGAACACTGATCATGTCTGTGGGTCTTTTTGGCTCCACAGCGCGAGCACAGTTTCACGGTGTCTTGCATCCTCTCACCTGTGTGTGCCTTCTTATCTGGAGATAGCTTTTCCATTCTGGGCTTCAGGAACTGGACCGTCATCGGATTTATTTCTGATCCAAGGCCTCTCTTCAGGCCTCAGAATAGCTCTGTTTTGTCTTTGGACTTCTGCCTGTCGCACCATCTGAATCGTTTCCTCGAGTGCGAGGTCGTCTTACGACTGCAAGAGGTCTGACAAGGACTCATCAGCTATTCCCACTACTATTCAGCCCCTAACCAACTCAGACTTTAGTTCTCCATACTTGCATCCCTCAATCTCTACAAATCATTTAACGAAAACATCCACGGATTCGCCTACCTTCTAGACTCCCTTATTAAATTTTGCTCTTTCCAGGAACTTATTACTTGTCAAATTAAAATATTTGTCGAATGCTTGCAGCATTTCTTCAAATTTGTCCGAAGCTATATTTATGCCTTGCCTTACGATTACGTCATCAGCAGTGGCACCCACGGAGTATAAAAGAGTATTAACTTGCTCAGCCTCTGATTTAGTGTGTAGCTGAGAAGTTATTCTAAATCTCAGAAATCTTTTTCTCCACACTGACCAATTCTGTATCCAATTGGGTTCTTCCCAATTCTGGAAGCTTTCAGGCATCATATGTTTCAAATCCATTCTTTGCTAGATATTTTTTTCTTTTAATGTGTTCCTTTTTTTTTTAAAGAAATTTTGTTTTTTCATTTAGGCTTGCTTGCTTTAATGGAGGCATCCCCACTCGTTTCAGGGATTTCCTGCTTTTTTCCGGAGTTCCAACACTTCTCAGGGGCTTCTCGCTCTTTGCCCACGCAGACAGCCCAAGTAAAGGATTTGGGGATTTTTTGTGCACAGTGCACCGTTAGAAAATTACTTCACCCTTTGCAAAGGGTTTCTTACCCAATCCCTGACCATCGGTACCATGACTCACCCGATTGCTGGATTCTGCTTGCAGACCACCATCTGAATGCCTGCACGGCTGACTTCGTCTCTTTCTTCGGCTATGGAGCAGCTCTGGAGCTTGTCGCAGTCTCCCTTCGAGGTCTGCCGTTTTCTTGGCGCTACTGTACGAGGTGAGGTCTTTCACTAATTTCTGGCTGTTTTCACCGTTGCGCCATGTTGTGTATTGTAGTAGCATAGATCGAGTGCTATTTAAAAGAAGTCTTTGGTTCTTTGCAGGGCTAAAGAATAACTTGTTTCTTACATACAACTATTTACACTCTCCACAAGCCTGTCTAATCAGAACACCTTGTGCTGCTTCTAGCTTTTTACCAGCCTAACACCCATGTGACTAATACATCATTATCACTACAGTGGAAGGGGTTTACTCTCACGGTCCCAAACATTAACCCTTTCAGGCCCTTATATTACAATCACATTGGGTCTAAATGTATCTGGTAAAAATGTAAAATGTGGATCTGAGATATAAACAACCTTTAGGTACAATTAAACAGCTTGTACAGTCTCACCAAACTGAAGGCGGGTTACTTCATCCAGCTTATGCTGCAGAGTAACTGATTTTACAAAAACAGAAAACGAGAATATTGGTATAATCAATACCACAGGGAAATGGAAATCTCCAAGTTGAAGTTAGGCATGGTTTTGGACTGTTGATCTTCAGATTTTAGAATAAAATCAACGCATTTACTGAAAACATCAAGAAGCATTGGTTCAATAACAAAGAATTAAGGGACATGCCTCAAAAAAAACTTCACTTTCAATTCCATCTTTTCCCTTTTCTTTCATAACATACCCTCTTGTAGCCTCCTTCAGAAAGTAGGATGAATGACACAACCCAGATTCTGAAATCCTTTGTAACTATCTGCAATATCACTGAAATATCCCAACATGAGATATGCCCGATGGAGAGTGAGCATTAAGCGTTTCTCCTCCTGCTGGGGCATCTTGCCATACAACTGACAAATATCGATAGATTAAGTGAATGGCCACAACTGTGACAAACGGATTTCAACATAGAGAAATGAGAAGGTCATCCACTTTGGACGTAAAAGGGATAGAACAGGATACTTTCTAAATGGCAAAAAGCTAGAAGCAGTGGAGATCCCAAAAGATTTGGGGGTCCTGGTACACAGATCATTAATATATCATAAACAGGTACGGAAAATAATCAAAAAGGCTACTGGAGTGCTAGCCTTTATAGCTAGAGGACTAGAAAACAAGAGATAGAAATCGTGCTTCAGCTTTATAAAGCCCTGGTTAAACTACACCCGGAGTACTCCGAGTAGTTCTGGTCACTACACTTTAGGAAGGATATATTAGCCTTGGAGGGAATGCAGCATAGGTTTACCTGGACATGAAGAGTTAAATTATGAGGAGGGATTACACAAACTAGGGGTTGCATTCCCTGGAACTTAGGTGGTTATGGGGTGATTTGATCAAAGTTTTCTCGATATTAAGGGAACAGATAGGGTAGTTTAGTTTAGTTATACAGCACTGAAACAGGCCCTTCGGCCCACCGAGTCTGTGCCGACCATCAACCACCCATTTATACTAATCATACACTAATTCCATATTCCTACCACATCCCCACCTGTCCCTATATTTCCCTACCACCTACCTATACTAGGGGCAATTTATAATGGCCAATTAACCTATCAACCAGCAAGTCTTTGGCATGTGGGAGGAAACCGGAGCACCCGGAGGAAACCCACGCAGACACAGGGAGAACTTGCAAACTCCACACAGGCAGTACCCAGAATTGAACCCGGGTCGCTGGAGCTGTGAGGCTGCGGTGCTAACCACTGCGCCACTGTGCTGCCATTAGATAGAGAGAAACACTCTCCCCCCTCTCCCTCCCCCCTGGTTGGGAGTCAGGGGGCATAGTCTAAAATTCAGAGCCAGATCTTTCAGGAAAAAAAATTAGGAACACTTCTACATACTAGGGGAAAATTTTATGTGGGCGACGGGGGTTTCGGCCACCGGCAGACGTGCAGGCAAGAGCCCCATTTCATCTCCTCTGGGGCAGGCCCGCCACATTATTTGCCAATTAGGCACTTAAGTGGACAGCAGCAGGCCTTCCCTGGGATTAAGGATCCTGGCGACGGAAATCCTGCCTGCTGAGAGCTGTGGGCCAATCAGAGGCCGGCAGCTCTTTTACTGAGCAGCGCCACTACAGAGTCAGCGGCTGCTGCTGGTACAGTGCACACCGGAGGTGAGGGACCCAAACCATAGGTGAATCAGGGTGGGAGGTGTTCCGCAGGGTGGGGGTTGCGGGGTGGGCAGCAAGGGCAGGAGGGTGGCTCTCAGTGGGGCCCCCCCCCCCCCGCCGACATTTCCCGAAGCTGGGTGCCTCGATCAGGTACTAAGTGCCTTTTAATGAAGAATCTCCCCCAACCCTGAACCTGACAAGCATCCCGCACGGGTTTGCTTGGCATGTTCCCTGTGTGGCAACAGACGCACCCACCGCTGGGCTAATACTGGCGGCAGTGGGATGAGGCCCTTAATTGGGCATTAATTGCCAAATTAAGGGCCTCAATTGGTGGTAGGGTGGGAAGGCTGTCCATGGGCCTTCCTGCCACAGACTTAACTGGGGTCCCCCATCCGCCACCATCCTGCCCAATTAAATGCTCTGCCTGCCTCCAAACCCACTGCAGGAAATAGCCTAAAATTCCCCCCATAGTGTGGCAGAAGTTTGGAACTCTCTTCCACAAATGGTAATTGATACTAGATTAATTGTTAATTTTAAATCGGAGATTGATAGGCTTTTGTTATCCAAAGGTTTAAGGGAAATGGGGTAGAAGCTGGGGATATGGAGTGAGGTCCCAGATCAGCCATGATCTCACTAAATGGCAGAACAGGCTCAAAGGGCTAAATGGCTTACTCCTGTTCCTATCAAGCTCACTTTCTGTAGTGAAGTCAACCAGCCCAGAGTAGGGGGCAAGTACTTCATAGCCACGGTAAACCCTGCACTAACTACAGTGGCCCAATTAAGTGAGGAAACAAGTGTTTGAAAATATTTATGGACAATTTTAAAGACAAATCCTAACAATTACACAACACAAGTAATTAAAAGTCTTGGGAAACAGGATAAAAATAAATAGAACCAAGAGGAAGAACAGTGCATATAAGGATGGAAATAAATA
Source organism: Heterodontus francisci (assembly GCF_036365525.1). NCBI lineage: Eukaryota > Metazoa > Chordata > Chondrichthyes > Heterodontiformes > Heterodontidae > Heterodontus > Heterodontus francisci. The sequence continues at coordinate 159,918,820 of NC_090372.1, read as the reverse complement.
AACTTGCTGGAAGCACAAGAAAAGGAATGTTTTGTTTTCTACTTGCCAAGAAAAGTTTGCAATAAGAAAAACAAATATATAACCTTCTGTAACATCTTGGCACTGCACTTGGAAAACAGACAAACAGTTAGCTCTCCTGTTTAGTTTTCAAAATTTTGACAAAAATTATCTGGATTTCTTACCAATTTTCTTATCAAACTTCCATGCTGGGAGAGCATCGTCATGCTTCAAGGGGCTTTTGGCTGGCAAGGGAATGGTCACACAGATAGGGCCGTTCACTTGGATTTCAGTTCCATCGCTATTCAACAGATGAACACTCACTGCTGTAACAGGGGTCAGGTTAAATCTGCTGCTGTTTCCTGTAAAATGGAAGATAGCATTGGCAGTAATAAAAAGATTAAACACATCATAATATATAGCGGGAAACAAAGAAAATCAGTATGGTTACAATGCTTTGTTATCTTTGCATTGATAGGGCAAACTGCTCGTAGGATTAAAGAAGCGAGTTATCTTCAATGTTCAGAATGTGGATAACGTACTAGTTGTCACTATCTATCTTCTCTCCTTTAAATTGGACATAAAATTCTGCCAGGTGAAGATACAGGTCACAACGTACAACATAAGTATGTACAATTACACAAATGGACTCCTCCAGGCATCTGCATTTCTCAATAACTGCTCCATTCTGCACTGAACTATGACTGACTCACTAAATCAGATGCACACTAATCATCAAGATAGACATCATTTACACACTTAGAATGCAACGCAGTGTTAACATTTTCAGTTAGCTGAAAATTATCATATCACTAACAATCAGATTAACACTCAAAATACAGTCAAACAAATCTCCCAACTCATCCAATCAGACCAATTAAAAAAAAATCACTAGCAGTTCTATACTAACTAGATTCACATTGTAACAAAAAGCATATGCCCCATTAATGATGAACAGTAATCAGTATTGTTACATTCATGTGAGGAGGGTTTGAAGAGCTCCCCTCGTTTCCCTCTCCCTGTTTGACCACAATGGGTTTTTTCCTTTTGAAGTGGATATACTTGCCAATTCAGCAAGTATTTAACTGTTTACGTGCCCTGATTATAAAAAGAAACAACTGAATAGGTTTTCTTGAGTTTAACAAAGAAAGAGGTTAGCTTCATTGTACCTAAACCGATCTAAGCAAAATAATAAAAAAATGCTCCAACTACACAAATAGGTTACAGGTTGGGGAAGAATAGATTGGTTGAATTAGAATCCAGAGAAATAAAAGGGGTGTGCAGTCTGTGGAGGTTGGTGACTTGGCTGGCTTCAGGCTGAATTCGGTGGTCGCGCAATTTTCCTTTCAAAGAGAGAGAGAGAAACCACTTGGATCCTCTCTCTGTCAGCATCTAGCTGCTTGTCTGGTTGCTGCAGAGAAAACACCAGCTTAAGCACACAGATGGTGGGCCTGTCACATGACAGTCACCCAGTGATTCAAGCATGGTGGTTACCAGTGTGTATGCCCTCTTGCAACTTAATCAGCCATGTCTAGGAATTCTATTCTCACAACCAGGGTTCCATTGTTCAAGTAATCAGGTTTGAATGGTTCGTCTCCACCAGTTTAATATTGAAGTGATGGTCTTGATGCCTTGCGAATGGGAACAGGATAGGTAGTTCACGCAGATTCCCCAGGTCATTGTTCTTGATGGGTCTGTGCAGACAATCCATCTCAACCTCAATGCATTGGAATATGAAGTACAGTGATGCAAACTGGGGTGGCAATCTTTAGCTGCTAGAATACAGTCATCTTTTATTTGTTTCTTTTTTTAAATTTAGTTCAGGTTTTCAGCTGATAGACTAAAAAAATCATCATTCGATATAGCACGTTTTCGTGACAGTATTGACAGTGAAATAAACTGCTAAATTTAACTTACAGATCTATCCTCTGTAGCATGGTTCCTGAAAGAAAGGAAAATAATACCATACAACCAAGAGAGAGAGAGATAACAGGTAAAATCTGAAGCAAATTTACCTGTGAATTCAATATCACAAATTGTGCAAATGCTGTGGTATCAAAAAATACCAAACTACAAAAATTTGAAAATGGTGCATTAATGGCTCAGACAGTGAACATACTGAAAACTGCATTTGCACAATTTAATGCATCTTATTTTAAACAGAGAGAAATAGGGCAACTTTTAATTCTCTATCATTAAGGATACATTAACAATGTAAGTATTCACATTTAAACGATAATCATCCACGTGGGCATGGCTGGGATCACAAGTTCCAGTTGGACAGCAGCCGAACCGGTAGCCCTTATTATTCTTCTAGATTGAACACTCTGAACATAAATAACTGAACAAGGTGCACACTTTACAAGATGTAGTGTCCTGGCCAGTAGTTAGCCCTCAACCAACATCACAAACAGATTATCTAGTCATTACCACATTGTTGCTTGTGGAACCTCACTGTGTGCAAATTAGCTGCCGTGTTTCCTTTATTACAACAATGACTATACTTCTAAAATGCTACTTTGGCTATAAAGCACTTTGGCACGCCCTGAGGTTGTGAAAGATATGATAGAAATGCAAGTTCTCTCTCCCACTATACAACTTCATGAATTACTACTGCTATAAGAAATTATGTTGCATGACAATACAAACCATATGGAGGAGACAAAACAATGTTGATTTCATTTTGTCTTAAGAAAAGTCCCAATATCATCTGCAGCAATTTCTTGTGCATAGTTTTTGCTTAATGCTAGCAGGTAAACAATGTTCATCCAAGATGCTAAAATTTGTTATAAAGATGAAAAATAAATTGGGGCAAACAGGCAATGTTAACAAGGACATGCCAATGTTCTACTGACACACAGTGCACCTCTTCAAACTTGAAGTATAAGGATGCAGGAAGAAAGTGGTGCTCAACAACAGTGGACATCAGCTTAAAAACTTCTATTGAAAGGCTGATTTATAAATTTAATTCAAATTACTTGTTTTAATAAAGGATTATTTTTGGAAAAATTGGCATGTAGCTTCAGTTTCCTTGTTATAAATCATGCTGGAATGTGATAGGTTGAGTATGAAGGCTGTTATGAAAGTGCTTCCAGTTTTAAATATTTTTTGAGGACTCGTGTTTAAAAATTACAGAAATGGATTCATTTGAAAGACGTGAGATTTGGTTTAAAAACAAACCCTTACTGGAAATCACATGTCTTAAGCTACGGAAACAGCAGGAGATTAGGGGAGTTGTTTACAGAGAAGTTACATGTCAAGATTTAAGGTGGTCAAGAGTTGCTTTCATTTTGGATATTGTTTTAAGTCAGTTGGGGGTAAGGCTGCTAAGTGAGAGGCTACCAGCTCATCCTTTCTCCACCTTTTTGAGAAACGCTGAGAATCCAGTGTGTGGAATGGAGAAACAATGTCGCATTTCTCCTGAAAAGCCTGCACAGCTAATTCCCAACGTCACCTGAAGAGAACTGCTCCAAAAAAGATCCCAATGATAGCCGTCTAAGAGTTTCCAGATGCCAGACTAAAAGGGCCAGCAGAGAACATCGCATATCTTGCTAATTCTTGAAGGAAAAAGGACAAGTATTTGGCCAAAGTATTTTTTTTTGAGTTTTTGTACAGAGATATCGATAGAGAAAACATTTTTTTCTATAACCTGTGTGAGTGTGTGAGTGAGAGAGAGAGAGAGAGAGAGAGAGAGAGAGAGAGAGAGAGAGAGAGAGAGAGAGAGAGAGAGAGAGAGAGAGAGAGAGAGAGAGAGAGAGAGAGTGTGTGTGTGTGTGTGTGTGTGTACGTACGCGCGCTGGGCTAATTTAGAAGGGAACTTTCATATTTCAACCCGCGTGTTAAGCTTTGCCTCCTTATTGAATAAGTTTTATTTTATAATAAATCAATAGTTTTGTTCTTTAAGAAACATGGTCGGTGGATTTTATTCTGAAACATAAATACAATATATAATGGACCGTTTTGGTAACTGGGTAAAACATTTAAATATATGTTGTGACCTGTGGAGAAGTGGAACTAGCGAAAGACAGTGCACTCCCCCAGCCTTGGTCGTAACAAGAAAGAACAGAGACCTTAAGAGGAGAGTGAGACTTCATTGTAGAATGCTAGCTCAAAACATAGCACTTACAATCTCAGATTCCCAACTACTCTCATCCACACAGTGAGGTTAACTACAATTCTTCTTTTTCTTTTGGGCCTCCTTATCTCGAGAGACAATGGATACGCGCCTGGAGGTGGTCAGTGGTTTGTGAAGCAGTGCCTGGAGTGGCTATAAAGGCCAATTCTAGAGAGACAGGCTCTTCCACAGGTGCTGCAGAGAAATTTGTTTGTCGGGGCTGTTGCACAGTTGGCTCTCCCCTTGCGCCTCAGTCTTTTTTCCTGCCAACTACTAAGTCTCTTCGACTCGCCACATTTTAGCCCTGTCTTGATGGCTGCCCGCCAGCTCTGGCGAACGCTGGCAACTGACTCCCACGACTTGTGATCAATGTCACAGGATTTCATGTCGCGTTTGCAGACGTCTTTAAAGCGGAGACATGGACGGCCGGTGGGTCTGATGCCAGTGGCGGGCTCGCTGTACAATGTGTCTTTGGGGATCCTGCCATCTTCCATGTGGCTCACATGGCCAAGCCATCTCAAGCGCCGCTGACTCAGTAGTGTGTATAAGCTGGGGATGTTGGCCGCCTCGAGGACTTCTGTGTTGGAGATACGGTCCTGCAACCTGATGCCAAGTATTCTCCGGAGGCAGCGAAGATAGGTTTTGGGGATCATCGTAAAGGAGGGTTGAGAGGCGGAGAGGTTTAGGGAGAGTTTTCCAGAGCTTAAGACCTGGACAGTTGAAGGCACGGCCACCAGTGGTGGGAATGATTAAAATTGGGGATGTTTGAGAGACCAGAATTAGATGAGTGCCAGTATCTCAGAGGGTTGTAGGGCATACACTAGATTGTATACAATCAGCATAGATACGTGTAAAACATTGAGTATGGGAACAAAGAACAAAAAGAAGGAAGTCTGTGCTAAACAGAGCAGCATGCTAATTGGGAAAAAGAGTTCTGAGGGTTGCTATACCCAGCTGCAATATAAAAGAAAATAAGATACTGGATTGCATTAGCAGAGGGACAGAATGTAAATTTTAACAAAACTTGTACTGTTTCTGTGAAAGCCCCTTTCACCCATCACCCCCGTGCTCGCTCACCTACATTGCTTCCTATTGTAGTAACGCCTCGATTTTAAAATGATCATCCTTGGTTTTAAATAGCTCCATGACCTCATCCCTGCCTATCTCTGTAACCTCCTCCAGCCCTACAACCCTCTGAGATACTAGCACTCATCTAATTCTGGTCTCTCAAACATCCCCAATTTTAATCATTCCCACCACTGGTGGCCGTGCCTTCAACTGTCCAGGTCTTAACCTCTGGAAAACTCTCCCTAAACCTCTCCGCCTCTCAACCCTCCTTTACGATGATCCCCAAAACCTACCTCTTTGACCAAACTTTGGTCATCTATCCTAATATTGCCTTATGTGGCTTGGTGTCGAATTTTGATTTGTAACACTCCTGTGAAGCACCTTGAGAAGCTTAATTATGTTAAAGGTGCTACATAAATACGTTATTGTTGCTGTTGTTGAAGATGTTGCTCCTACCTCATCAAGAGTATTATAGGAACATAGGACCAGGAGTAGGCCGTTCAGCCCATCAAGCCTGCTCCACCATTCAATTAGATCATGGCTGATCATCTACCAGCCTTCTGATGAAAGGTCATGGACCCAAAACCGTAACACTGTTTCTCTCTCCGCAGATGCTGCCTGACCTGCTGAGTGTTTCCAGCATCCACAGCATTTATCTTTTGCAGTAGTTCTCTATAGGTTTATTTCCCAAAACATACAGTGAAACCAGGAACAGGTAAACAAGACTCTTCCAGATTCTCATGTAGAAGTTCCAGTAGTTTACAGTTTGAGAACAACTCTAATGTTTTCCAGAGTGCCCCTGCAGTGCAAAAAAAGGAAATGTCGCTTTTCAAATTGAAATGACCTGGAACACTTACTCATTCACTGTTGCTTGCAGGCAGGTATAGGTAGCCTCTGCTCAATAGTATTAGTGACTCAAATGGTCACAAGACTGAGTTGCAGCCAAAAGAATGCCACAGCAACCAGACAAGAATGTGCTCTCATAAAATGCTTGAATGTAGACCTTAACTCCTCCATAAATGACAAATTCAGTGTAACCATGCTAACTAGCTTTGTACCCCAATTTATTTATTTATTTAGAGATACAGCACTGAAACAGGCCCTTTGGCCCACCGAGTCTGTGCCGACCATCAACCACCCATTTATACTAATTCTACATTAATCCCATATTCCTACCACATCCCCACCATTCCCCTACCACCGACCTACACTAGGGGCAATTTACAATGGCCAATTTACCCATCAACCTGCAAGTCTTTGGCTGTGGGAGGAAACCAGAGCACCCGGCCGAAACCCACGCGGTCACAGGGAGAACTTGCAAACTCCACACAGGCAGTACCCAAAACTGAACCCGGGTCGCTGGAGCTGTGAGACTACGGTGCTAACCACTGCGCCACCCATGATTGCATTCTGATGGTCTTACATGTGAGGAATAAAATGTTCCCATTGAGTATAAGGATATTACCTGCTTACTGTGCTCATCTTAATTACTTCCATCTTATTTTAGTTTGTATGACAATAAAAATGATAGTAAAGATTCTAAAGCTAAAGAGGAAGATTACAAATATATTATGGTCATCCTAACAAAAGGCAGAAGATCAGTATGGAGTAATAAAATATTTGGCAGTTGTTGCTGTACTATTCCTGAAGTGGGAGAGATACATTTAAAGAGAGCCATATTAAGAGGACTCACTCTATTTTAACTGTGCTTACAAGTTTGCATTGCCTAATATCTGTGCCTTACCTGTTCGATTGACATCAATTCCTTGTAAATATGGGAAATTGCCTACTTCCCAAGGGGTGAGTGCTACTGTAAGAAAAGCTAATAGGTTTCTATAGGTTGAGTTCTTTGGCAAGTTGAGAGATCTTCGTTGGAACTGGATTCTAGGCTGAATTAGTGCACCTATGGATTGAAACAAATTAGGATTTATCAATCATTTATCATAAGAGATCACCATGTAAGCATTAAACTTCAAATAAAGAAAATGAAATGTAAAACAATTTATAATTTATTCCTCTTCAGCAAACCAATGAATCCTAGAAGCAAATAAGGTTAGCAGTGGCAAGTTAGATCAATTATTCTGTCTAAAAAGTAAGTGTAATCTATTGGAGAAAAACAAATCAGCACAGATGGAGTTCTTCCCATTTGCTGTCCCATCTAATTTTGTGCTCGAGTTTTGCAGTAGGCATAGCCAGCAGTTTGCAATATTCAAATTAGGCCCCGATGACTTAATTGTAGTGTCCATGCAATTTATAGTCTCATGTCATACACCTCCCCATATAAAACGGGCATTTAGGTTGCTTTAGGGAAATTAATTTGGAGAACGCGACCACCAGATTTGCAGAAGCACTTTAAGGCTTTCTCTTTGCTTTTTTCTTTTCCTGCAGTCACTTAAATCGGCCAGGCATCTTGGGACAAGTCTCGTTGCACTGTCATTTTATTGCTAGATCATGATAGGGAATGTCTCTATTGGTATAATCTTTTACTTATGTATTTTAAAAGGAGGAAGGACAGAGAGCAATCCAAGATGCAAGGAAAATCAGGCTGCATCAAAGATGGACTGAATCCATACACTGGTACCCTTCAATCTGCAATGACAAGCAGACCAACACCTACCTGGCAATAACCATATGGAACTGGATCCACAGGCACTGGGACAGCAGAGAACCAGATGTCAGCTATTGCAAGAACACCCACAGTTAACATGCGCCATAGAGGTAGCAATGTCAGTAGGAATAAATGTTAGATGCATTTTCTCATCAGGTTCCAGACAGATTATGCTATGGGAAAGCTAACCCTATGCCCCAGCACCCCCTCCCTCACTTGCACCTTATTCTGCACCATTTGTTAACTAGCGCACAGGGGTTTCAATGTTTTACCACTCAGTTATTGGGTTCAGATGTTTAAAGAGACATCCATTGTGACCTGCCTGATGGCGTGATGAGCTGCCGACTGCAAGATGCTACCCAGGTCCGCAGCTGATCCTTGGAATAACACAGAAGTATAAAATTTAAAGGCCATGATGACCTTGACGGCTGCAGGCAAGGGACTGCCATGGGATCCATGAGTCCTCAGGTCATTGTGCACAGGTGCAGTCTCTTAAGGCATTGGCGCTCTGTCATTTTCAGGTAGCTGACTCCTGGGCAGTACAACTCAAATCTTAGGTTGTCTTGGGCAGCGCCTTCTTTCCCCTGCAGCCCCTCGTTTGCTCCTCTGATCTCCTTCTATCCAGGAGGATGCATCTGCTGAAGCTCCTCCTTCAATGTCAAAGTAGTCTGCTCCCATGCCAACTTCCTCAGCTGGCACTCGTTCATTCACCAGGGTTTCCTTTGCCACCCTCTGCTGCCAAAGTGATACCAGCAGCCTCACATCCCTCTCAGGAGTCGTACCACTCATTGCTCAAAAATCCAAGCCTTTCAGTACCAGTGACGGCAACTGTGTGCTACTGTTTGACCAGTTGAGCATTTTTCTCCTGTTATTAACTTTGTTGACCAATGCATTCATTACCTTTCATGGATCCCTACTTTGTTCACAAAAGCTGGACCCCCGAGGTGTCCCAGACACTGCATGTTCCCCATGAAAATTTGAAACTGCTCCTCTCAGGTCTCTTAATGAACTCATAAAAGAGTTCAACGACCAGATAATTGAAGACAAGCGGATTTCCCATTCCCCCCGCCCTTTGAAACTTGCGTCGCGTTCTGGAGGCGCAGGACTCAGCGCCACCCTCCAGGAACATGATGTCCAAATCATGCCTGCACCTGCTCCCCATCCCACCATCATTTGAAAATCCAGCCCCAAGACTCTACCCTCTCTATTTATTCCAAAAAGCTAATGCAGATTATTTTCTTTCCCAGAGACAGAAGAAGCCAAAAGCTTGAGCGAGAACCAACATTCCCGCTAAGCTCTGCACATGCAAGGCCAAGCAGCAGTCTGGAAGGTACCACGCAGGCCTTGTTCTGTGTTAAATACCACGTGCAAAGCTGTGCAAAAAAAAGTCAACAGAGGTTTAAAAAAAAACTGGCTACGCACTACAAAATATTACAGAGAACATTACCTAGAACACATCCCTCAGTGACTTATTAAAGCCACATACATTCTTCATCAGGTTTTTTTAAACCTCCTGGGCCCAAGGCTGCTTCCTGATTAGCTCATTTAGAATTAAATGAAAAGGCAGTATTTTTCAACCAATCAGGAAGCAGTTTATTCTAAAACTCTAGGCCCGCATAGGTTTCAACTGTTCAGTAAATCTTCCTCGTGCACAAGCTTTCAATGTTATTATTAAATGTGCAAAGCAATTAAGGAATCCATGGGCTGGGTGAAAGCAGCTTGCAGATTAAATCTGCAACCACTGCCGGCACAGGTGACAATGTAGTATTTGAGCCATATTCTAGGCCATTGCCTATAGTTAGTAAAGTAAAATAAATAACCTAACTGCCTCAAATACTCTTCATTTAATGTTTCCATTTTTCTTCTTTTGAAGTATTTTACTATAGCTGCAGGCAGGTCCCGCCTTCAAAACATAACAGTGGACTATGCTCATGGAAAATTTGCTCAAATAGATTTTTTTCCAAATCACTGCATGTAATGTTGTGCAAAGGCAGGAAATAAGGCATCCCTGCTAAATTTCACACCATTTGCGTCATCTTCCAGTTATTCCTGCCAGACCAGAACTAATTCAATAGCACGGATATGGTTTTAATGCATCCAGCTATCATCAAACTGCACCCTTAAAACCAGATTATAGGCTGTTGCCTTTACCGAATCCAATTAGTTTAACTTTGGTGTGTCACCAGCATGATATCAAGTCTGAAGACAAAGCAAAAATTCTTCTGCCTCCACACCCATACATTTTCAGTAAGCAGAGTATATTTGTAATGTGTACTTGTTAACCTTGCTGATGGTTCAATAATGCCTAAAATTCAATAATGCTCAAGAATATAATGAGAATTGTTAATTTGACTGCTTGAACAGCCAACGGTTTGGTGTACTTAAAATATAGTGGGACGATGTTCCCCAGATAATTTAGGCACTAAAGAGCCTGTGAGGTGGCCGACATGGGGGTCGTGAGCTTCAATGCCAGTTTAGCCAGTGTTTAGTATAAGATGGCATCTTGGCAAAGCAGTTGAAGCATGTGCTTGGAACAGCCACTCAGAGGAGCATTAACGATCTGTCAATTAAATTACCAGCTAGCACTCATTAAAGAGGCAGTGTGGCATTTTGGTGGCTAGTGTTTCAGTAGCTAGCTGAACAAGAATAAACAAATAAATAGGTATTGAAGATCTCCACCACTACGTAAAGGCATGCTCAGCTTTCACTGTTCACATGTTGCTGGAGGTTTGAAGACGACGTTTGACATACATACCTTCTGGGATAACAAAAAAGCTCAACACTTATTCCGGAAATTCTCGAGAACTTCACTGAAAGAGAGTGAGTATGGTGCTACCCTACCTTATAGGAGTCACCAGGAGAGGAGTGCTTGGTCATGAGCATCTTGCGAAGTGTCCCCTTGGTCTGGAGGAGGAATGAGAGGTGGACATGAGGCCAGGCAGAGCAGAACTAGCTGCTGTAGGAGCAAGGGACAGAAGGGTGAGGTAGGCACCTCCCTTTTGTGGGTACAGGACATCCCTCCTCCTCTGAATCTCCACCACTAGGACTTTCAGTGCTGCATCTCAGAAGATGTGCGCCTTTGCCCTTGATCCCCGAGCATCCTGAAACATGCTGTTTTTATCAGCCAGTGCATTCCACATCTTCAGTGGAAGTGGGTGCATGGAGGCTACATATATGGTTTCATGAAAGTTGCTTCTAATCAGCACTTCAGTGCTAAACCTGCAGGTGTATGTTTTAGCACCTCCAGACAAGTTCATATCATGGTAATCAGCAATTAGCCCTCAAATTGTATGCTAAAACCAGACTTTCAAACAGCAGCGTCTTATCAGCACAGCATCAATGCACCTGTTTGCACCCTTTTTACCAAAATAACCCCCATAATTTGGTAAAATAGTTTTTGTTAAAAGATGTCCAATTTTCTTGGTGGTGTTCACTGTTCAATATTCTTCCTATGCAGAGTACATATGCAAATACTGGAGTATGGTTCACCAGGTGCCAGTAGTCATAGAATCATCAAAAGTTTAAGGCACAGAAAGAGGCCACTTGGCCCATCGTGCTTGTGCCGGCCGAAAAACAATCCACCCATTCTAATCCCACCTTCCAGCATTTTGTCTGTAGCCCTGCAGCTTATGGCACATGATTATCCAGTCTCCTTTTGAATGAGTTGAGGATCTCTGCCTCAACTACCCTTTCAGGCAGTAAGTTCCAGACCATCACCACCCATTGGGTGAAAACGTTTTTCTTCATCTCCCCTCCAATCTTTCTACCAATGACTTTAAATCTATGCCCCCTCGTCACTGACTTCTCTGCTAAGGTGAACAGACCCTTCACCTCCACTCTATCCAGGCGCCTCACAATTTTGTACATTTCAATCAGATCTCCCCTCAGCCTTCTCTGTTCCAAAGAGAACAACCCCAGCCCATCCAATCTTTCCTCATAGCTGCGTTTTTCCAGTCCTGGCAACATCCTTGTAAATCTCCTCTATACCCTCTCTAGTGCAATTACATCCTTTCTGTAATGAGGTGACCAGAACTGCACGCAGTACTCAAGTTGTTGCCTAACCAATGAGTTACACAGTTCCAGAATAACTCTTGTATTCTATACCTCGGCTAATAAAGGAAAGGATTCCATATGCCTTCTTAACCATCTTATCAACCTGTCCTGCTACCTTCAGGGATCTATGGACATTCACTTCAAGGTCCCTTACTTCCTCTACACTTCTCAGTATTTTCCCATTAATCATGTATTCCTTTGCCTTGTTGACATCCCCAAATGCATCACCTCACACTTCTCCAATTTGAATTTGTAAACCGTGGCGCAGAGTCAACTCCCCCTTGGCCCCTTTATTTCCTTCACCCACTTGATCCTGGCCGTCACGTGGGACTAAGTCCTCTTAATTCAGGCTCAGGCTGGGTGTTTGGGATATCGGGGTTACAGTAGAGCCACCCTCCACCTAATCCACCGGCTATGGTTAATGGCTTAGTACAAAGAGGAGGAAACTCAGTCCTTTCTTTAACTATCAATTTACTTTATTCACTTTGTTGTACAATGTAAGAATAAGGCTTATACACTTGGTTAGACAAAAGCATGCAAATCAAACTGGGTTATACAGTTAATAACAAAGCTAACTAGAATTGATAAGCGCACCCACTAGGTTACTCTGACCTTTCCCTGACCTAGTCACAAAAAACAAAGGAGAATACCCGAAAAAGGGGAGAGCTGACGCTGGCCAGGCGTTCCGTTCTCTCTCTCTTTTACGTCGTCGCCGCGTTGCTCATGCAGGGTCTTCCACTTCTGTGATGGTTGGTCTCCAGAGTTTCTCGCTGGCCCTATGCCTGAGATTCTCCATACTTATTCTCTTTCTTATCTCTTCAAAACTGTGCTGTCTCTTTCCTGTTGGGTTAGGCATGCTCACCTCGTTCGTATCTTCTCCTGATTGGCCCAGGCCCAAAGACCCCGGTATCACACCGCGTCCAAATAAGGCTCTATTCCTGTGATCTCGCCCTTGTCTTTTACATAAATTAATTAGTTCAAACTGGTTTTTACCAGCACAGGCCAGTGTCTGAGCTCAGGTTACTTTAGTTCACAAGCAATCCAACAGTGTCTGAGCTCAGGTTACTTTAGTTCATGAGCTATGCAACAGTTTGTAACAGACTCTGTACTTCTTGCAGCCCCGGCCAACAAATTCTATTTGCCACTTTTCTGCCCATCTGACCAGCCTACAGCTATTAAAAATTTTTTTAAATTAGAGATACAGCACTGAAACAGGCCCTTCGGCCCACTGAGTCTGTGCCGACCATCAACCACCCATTTATACTAATCCTACACTAATCCCATATTCCCAACAAACATCCCCACCTGTCCCTATATTTCCCTACCACCTACCTATACTAGTGACAATTTATAATGGCCAATTTACCTACCAACCTGCAAGTCTTTTGGCTTGTGGGAGGAAACCGGAGCACCCGGAGAAAACCCACGCAGACACAGGGAGAACTTGCAAACTCCACACAGGCAGTACCCAGAATCGAACCTGGGTCCCTGGAGCTGTGAGGCTGCAGTGCTAACCACTGCGCCGCCCCTATCCTCCTCGCTATCGACCACACGGCCAATCTTTGTGTCGTTCACAAACCTCTTGATCATGTCCCCTACATTTACGTCCAAATCGTTAATATGCACCACAAAAAGCAGGGGACCAGTGCTGAGCCCTGTGGAACACCACTGGAAACAGCTCTCCAGTCGCTAAAACAGCTGTCACCCATTACCCTTTGTTTCCTGCCAGTGAGCCAATTTTGTATCCACCTTGCTGCATTTCCCTGGATCCCATGGGATTTTATTTTTTTAACCAGTCTGCCATGTGGGACCTTGTCAAAAGCCTTACTAAAATCCATGTAGACCACATCAACTGCACTACCTTCATCTATCTTCCTTGTAACCTCTTCAAAAGATTTGATCAATTTGGTTAAACAAGATCTTCCCTTAACAAATCCATGCTGACTATCCTTGATTTATCTGTGCTTTTCTAAGTGACAGTTTCTCCTGTCTCTCAGAATAGATTCCAATAATTTGCCCACCACTGAGGTTACACTGACTGGCCTGTAATTATTCGGTCTGTCCCTCGCTCCCTTTTCAAACAGAGGTACGACGTTAGCAATTCCCCAATCCTCCGGCACCACACCTGTATCTAGTGAGGACTGTGAAATGATGGTCAGACCCTCTGCTATTTGCTCTCTTGCTTCTTTTAACAGCCTAGGATATATTTCATTTGGCCCTGGTGATTTATCAACTTTCAAGGACGCTAATCCCATTAATAGTTCCTCTCTCCCTATGCTTATCACATCCAATACTTGACACTCTTCCTTCTTAACTACAATATCTGCATTGTCCCCCTCTTTTGTGAAGACTGATGCAAAGTCTTCATTAAGAACCACACCAATATCTTCCGCTCCGATACATAGTTACCTTTTTGGTCTTTTATGGGCCCTACTGTCTCATTAATCTTAGCGTATTGATAAAACATCTTTGGGTTCACCTTGATTTTGCTTGCCAATATTCTTTCATGCCCTCTCTTTGCTTTCCTAATTTCCTTTTTGATTTCACCCCTCCACTTTCTATACTTCTCTCGGCTTTCTGTAGTATTGAGTTCTCAGTGTCGGACATAAGCTTTCCTTTTCTGCCTTAGCCTGTAGGCTCCTTGACATCCAGGGGGCTCTAGATTTGGCCGTCTCACCCTTTTTCTTTGTGGGAACATGTTTACCCCGAACCCCTTGAATCTCCCCTTTGAATGCCTCCCACTGTTCTGACACTGCTTTACCTTCAAGCAGCTGTTTCCAGTCCACTTTTGCTAACTCACTCCTCAGTTTAGTAAAATTGGCCTTGCCTCAATTGAGAACTCGAACTCCTGCTCTACCTCGGTCCTTTTCCATAATTATGTTGAAATTGATTGAATTATGATCACTACCACCAAAATGCTCTCCCACTGCCATTCCTTCCACCTGTCCATCTTCATTTCCTAAAAACTAAGTCTAAAACTGTGCCCTCTCTTCTTGGACTTGCTACATACTGGGCAAAAAGGTTCTCCTGAACGCACCTCAAGAATTCTGCTCCCTCAACTCCTTTCAAACTAAAACTATCCCAGTTAATATTGGGATAATTAAAATCCCCTACTATTACTGCCCTATTGTTCTTGCACTTCTCAGAGATTTGCCTACATATCTGCTCTTCTATCTCCCTCTGACTGTTTGGGGGTCTATAGTACACTCCCAGCAGTGATTTCCCCTTTTTTGTTCCTTAGCTCATATGGCCTCATTTGATGAACCTTCCAACATATCATCCCTCCTCACAGCTGTAATAGTTTCCTTGACAAAAATTGCCACTCCCCCTCCTTTCTTATCCCCCTCCCTAACATGTCTGAAAACCCTGTAACCAGGAACATTGAGCTACCATTCCTGTCCCTCTTTAAGCCTGCAATAGCTATGATATCAGACTGCCACGTGTCTATCTGTGCCCTCTGTTCATCTGCTTTATTTGCTATACTCCTTGCATTGAAATAGATACCTTTGAGCACTGCCAAACTCTCTTTTTTTTATTTTCTAACCCTCATTTCCTCTGTCTTCCAGACTCATCCATTAATTTTCCACCTTTCATTTTAATTTCTGATTTTGTCCCAGCTGAGTCTATTCTCAGGTCCCTATCCCCCTGCCTAACTAGTTTAAAGTCCCCTGGTACCTCACCGAAGTGGAGTTTAGACAGTGTGTTGCAGGTTTTTTTGACAAATGGGGATACCACAACTGAGCCCAATCCCATCCTCACCTGATAATCTATGCATATAATTTCTAACAGAGGTCACTGAATAGCAATTAAGAGCAGAACTTTCCTTAATATTCCTCTCCCCAGTTTCAAGGTGCTGAGACCAATTACAGCACTCCCAACTTCTGCCTTGGCTGTGATCAGCTAACTAAGCATAGACCAAAAATTTAACTTGGAACCTTTAGTCTCTATTCTAAATTTGATAATGGCTTTATCCTGTAACCACTGGGGAAGGGTGGCGCGGTGGGGGAGGGGGTGGGGGGGGGAACCTTGCTTGGAATTTCTCCTTGTATTTTAAAATTAATTTATTTTCACTCACAAGGATAAGGTAATTTGATTTTCGACAGCTCAATTCTGAAATAGCTTCTGGTATAGTGGCTGCATCTCATTAATACAATCCACTAACTGGCCACCATTTTGGTTTCAGATTCATTTGGCCTATGATGTGCACTATCCCATGGCTAAAATATGAAGGCATTAATGCAGTAGGCTTCAACATTTCTACAACCTAGAGATAGAGTGTAGCAATAGAATAATGATGAGTTTTTTAAAAATCTTATTGCAATATCTATGCAGAGTTTCATTCAGGGAAGTAACTTTGATCCCACATTTTCTTTTCAACAGCGAGCTAACAAGCAATGGTTAGCATCGGCCCTTTCTTTTTTAGGACTGGATTCAAATCTAGTCCTGACTGATAGATGGCAGTCTCCATCAACAACTAAAGTTCTATGTCGAGTCCACTTAGTCAGGTCGAACCAACTCCTTAGTAAGCACAATTGTAGAACACAAAACCACAAATTGGAACAAGTTGGCAATTTCACACTTAGAAGCCACAGGATGGCGTGCAACACCTGATCTGAAAGTGGAGAGAAAGTATTCTACTTCTCAGTCCAACTTCCAAATATGTACACATTTTTAAAAAGGTATTGGTCTGTTGTTTAATTCATAATCTTGTACAAAAAAGCCAATACAGTTTCTATTCTGTCCGAATGTCAGTTTGTAAATGTAAGAACTATATAGTACTTCAGGAAGTATCAAAATTATTCTTTTTAAAAAAAAAAGTTTTTCCTTCTTCCTAAAGCATAATTCCTTGACAGTATGGACAGATGACCTGCTCCTGAAAGGAGTGGTCGGGGGGTTGTGGGAGGAAAAAAGAGATGTCTCACTTGCCAGTTTTCCATCTCACCTTGGCTGTAGTGAAAGTCCTTAGTGAATTTTGTGTATGGAGACAAGCATCAGAGCAAATTAGGTGAACATTACTTTAAAATCAACTTAAGAATTTACTAAGACTAGCTATAACATCTAATTCATCCCCCAAAAAATCCAAAAGCTGCTCAGTGTACTAAAATATACAACATAGGCATCTTTATAACCAAATAATATGCAGTATGTATAACGTACTATGGAGATGAAAAGGACACTCGCTCAGGTTAGTATTAATCTATAAAGAAAATCCATATTGAGAAAAGATTATTCAGCTCATTAAGCCCACTTCATCTAGAGTCCAGGTATAATTGCTATCAATGATTTCCATCTCTCACCATTCACTGATCCTTACCTTAAGGAATACTAATTTCCTTCCTCGATTGACCCGAAAGAAAAAGCAAGCAGCGTTACTAGCTTTCCCTATAACTCTCAATCCTGCTTAACAGCTGTTGACCCAGCTCCTTTTTAAAGGTGCCAAGAAGAAAGGTCCGTATTGGTTTTGCAGACATTGAAGCCCCAAAACTGACATATAGGCACATCATATTGGCAAGAAAGGCCACTTTCACCCATCAGCTTTTATTGCAAAAGCAAATGCAAAGCTCTTCACCCATCCACTGAAGATTCCTGGAACAGAAGTGAAACCAAACAGAAGTACTGCATATGAATACCTTAATCGCTGGTAGTTCATGATTGAAGCAAAATCATTGAATCATGAACAGCAAAATAACTATTCTGAGCAGGATGGGCCAGCTCAGTCAGGGTAGCCTTGAGGAGGAATTCGTTGAGTGTATCCGTGATAGTTTTCTTGAACAGTATGTAATGGAACCGAGGGAGCAAGCTATCCTAGATCTAGTACTGTGTAATGAGACAGGAATAATTAATGACCTCATGGTTAGGGATCCTCTTGGAAGGAGTGATCACAGTATGGTTGAATTTAGAATACAGATGGAGAGTGTGAAGATAAAATCCAATACCAGGGTCCTGCGCTTGAACAAGGGGGACTACAATAGAATGAGGGAGGACTTGGCTAAAGTGGACTGGAAACAAAGATTTTATGGTGGGACAGTTGACGAGCAGTGGAGGACTTTCAAAGCAATTTTTCAAAGTGCTCAGCAAAAGTATATTCCAGTGAAAAGGAAGGACTGGAAGACAAGGGGTAATCTGCCATGGGTGTCTAAGGAAATAAGGGAGGCTATCAAATTGAAAAAGAAGGCATACAAAGTGGCCAAAAGCAGCATGAAACTAGAAGATTGGGAAAACTTTTAAGGTCAACAGAAAGCTACAAAAAAGAGCTATAAAGAAAGGTAAGATGGAACATGAGAAAAAACTAGCACAGAATATAAAGACTGATAGCAAAAGTTTCTATAAATATATAAAACGAAAAAGAGTGGCTAAAGTAAACGTTGGTCCTTTAGAGGATGAGAAGGGGAATTTAGTTATGGGATATGATGAAATGGCCGAGGCATTGAACAGGTATTTTGTATTGGTCTTCACAGTGGAGGACATTAATAACATGCCAGTAATTGACAAAGAGACGAACGTAGGTGAGGACCTGGGAACAATCGTTATTACGGAAGAGGTAGTGTTGGGCAAGCTAATGGAGCTAAGGATTGATAGGTCTCCTGGCCCTGATGGAATGCATCCCAAGGTACTAAAAGAGATGGCGGGAGAAATAGCAGGTGCACTGGCGGTAATTTTCCAAAATTCGCTGGACTCTGGGGTAGTCCCAGTTGATTGGAAAAAAGCAGATGTGGCGCCACTGTTTAAAAAGGGAGGTAGACAAAAGATGGGGAATTATAGATCGATTAGCTTAACCTCTGTAGTGGGGAAGATGCTTGAGTCTATTATCAAGGAAGAAATAGCAGGGCATCTCAATAGAAATTGTCCCGTTGGGCAGACGCAGCATGGGTTCATGAAGGGCAGGTCATGCTTGACAAATCTTTTGGAATTCTATGATGACATTACGAGCAAGGTGGACAATGGGGACCCAGTGAATGTGGTGTACCTAGATTTCCAAAAGGCCTTCGACAAGGTGCCGCACAAGAGGCTGCTGCATAAGATAAGGATGTATGGCGTCAGGGGTAAAGTATTAGCATGGATAGAGGACTGGTTGACTAACAGGAAGCAGAGAGTGGGGATAAATGAGTGCTATTCTGGTTGCCAATCAGTCACTAGTGGTGTGCCTCAGGGATCGGTGTTGGGACCGCAATTATTTACAATTTATATAGATGATTTGGAGTTGGGGACCACGTGTAGGGTGTCAAAGTTTGCAGATGACACTAAGATGGGTGGCAGAGCAAAGTGTGCAAATGACTGTGAAACTTTGCAGAGGAACATAGATACATTGAGTGAGTGGGCAAAGATCTGGCAGATGGAATACAATGTTAATAAATGTGAAGTCATTCATTTCGGTAGGAGTAACAGGAAAAAGGATTATTACTTGAATGGTTAAAAAGTTGCAGCATGCTGCTATGCAGAGGGACCTAGGTGTCCTTGTGCATGAATCGCAGAAGGTTGGTCTGCAGGTACAGCAAGTAATTAGGAAGGCAAATGGAATTTTGTCCTTCATTGCTAAAGGGATTGAGTTTAAAAGCAGAGAGAGGTTATGTTGCAGCTGTATAAGGTACTGGTGAGGCCGCACCTGGAGTACTGTGCAGTTTTGGTCTCCTTACTTGAGAAAGGATATACTGGCACTGGAGAGGGTGCAGAGGAGGTTCACTAGGTTGATTCCTGAGTTGAGGGGGTTGGTTTATGAGGAGAGACTGAGTAGATTGGGATTATATTCACTGGAGTTCAGAAGAATGAGGAGGGATCTTATAGAAACATATAAAATCATGAAGGGAATAGATAAGATACAAGTAGAGAGGATGCTTCCACTGGCAGGTGAAGCTAGGACAAGAGGGCATAGCCTCAAGATTAGAGGGAGCAGATTTAGGACTGAATTAAGAAGGAACTTCTTCACCCAGAGGGTTGTTAATCTATGGAATTCCTTGCCCAGTGAAGTAGTTGACGCTTCTTCAGTAAACGTCTTTAAAGCTAAGGTAGATATCTTTTTGAACAATAAAGGAATTAAGGGATACAGTAGGAGCACGGGTAAGTGGATCTGAGTCCACGAAAAGATCAGCCATGATCTTATTGAATGGCGGAGCAGGCTCGAGGGGCCGGACGGCCTACTCCTGCTCCTAGTTCTTATGATCTTATACTCCATGGTGTTTAGAAAAATGAGAGGTGATTTTATTGAAACATGTAAGATTCTGAAGGTGCTTAACAGGGTAGTTGCTGAGAGAATGTTTCTGCTTGTGGAGAAATCTAGAACTGGGGACACAGTTTCAAAATAAGGGGTCTCCCTTTTAAGACGGATATGATGAGGAATTTGTTCTCTCAAAGGGTCGCTAGTGTTTGGAATTCTCTTCCCCAGCAAGCAGTGGAGGTTGGGTCATTGAATAAATTCAAGACTGAGTTAGACAGGTTTTTGATCTATAAGAGAGTCAAAGTTATTGGGGGGGTGGGGTGGGGGCAGGTAGGAAAGTGGAGTTGAGGACACAATCAGATCAGCCATGATCTTATTAAATGGTGGAGCAGGTTTGAGGGGCCGAATGGCCTCGCCTGCTCCTATCTCTTATGTTCGCATGTTAATTTCACTGTATTCTGAATTTTATTTTACACATCTGGGAATCAACTTTATACACAATGTTAAGCCATGTATAATATGTTGCAAATATTTGTATTTTCTTTTGATATAATTATAAAATAATGTAAAGTCTTAAGACATTTGAAGTCATCTGAAAGAGAATTGTAGCCTCTTCAAGTTACAGTTCAGCTTAATGCAGTCCAGAGCTGATTTGGTACCAATGTGGCGTGTGTGCGCATGCAAAACAAAATTAGTGGAATACCCTCTTCCACAATATGACTAACTCATCCCCAACTATTCAGGACTTTGTACATTCACATCCATAATGTGCATACCATATAAACAGGTGTTCTCTCTTTCACAATTGGATGATATGGGGGGAAATAAACAGTCCAGTCTTCATCAGACTATGTTGACTACTCAGCTAATGAGGCACAAATGACACGATTTCAGAGGCAACACCACCATGGATTATGATTTAGCGGTATTAAACTAGAGGAAATCAATGGCCCGGATTTTGTAGTCAGCGGTGAAACGACAGCGCTCTTAAAGAAAGCTTCCCACAAAAATCTAGCAATCTCTGTAACGTGAATTTCACCTTTCCCAACATTAATTGGAATCTGGCATCAAGTCAAGGGGATTTCCAGACAACCAGCAACAGCAATATCTTCAAGCAGGGTAAGCAGCCAATCACATTCAAATATTCTTACAGATCACAAACCAGAAAGTAAATTGCATTGAGTAATCTTCACTTTTTATAAATCTTACAGAGATTGAAATAAATGACTGGAACAATTATTAGAAGCTGAAATATTAAACATTTTTTAAAAAAGTATTAAAAAACTTAGCATTATCAGAATGGAAAAATTTAACATTACACAAATATAAAATTAGATTTCCAGGGCTAGAGAGGTTCTTCAACTGTAGTTATGACTTAGTACACTGTTAAAAAACAAGTTACACCTCATCAACAAGGCCTAACCTTTTCAGAGGATTTTGACAGCGATATTACAGCGCAAGAGAGGAAGTTCATATCAGTTCAGTGATTTCTAATTGATTGCAGTCTGCGGGGGCTTCAACCTACAGAGAAGTGTAGAATCACTGGCATCAACTTTTGGATTTCCGCGTTTAACTGCGCACGTGCAGACTAGAGATGTTGCTGTCAGTTTCTGAGCAGCAATGATGCCAAATGCTGACAGTTTTGGTGTCATTACTACCAGAAAATCTAGACCATTATATATGTCTTTACACCACAAATTTCAGTTTACAAGGACATCATTCTTAAAAAGTGCAAGAGAATAAGGTACATTTACATAATGCTGCAAAGTATTTTTAAAAATCTAAATAGCTTTCAAACTTGAATACAAACTGCAATAGGACATAGTCATTTGAAGGCATTTCCTGTGTGGTGTCATGTCTTTGGTAATAATATTTAAGAAATCATTTCAAATTATTTGTCATATTCCTCCAGTACATACCCTGAAATCCTGAGACAATCTGAACAACGTCTTCATACACCATTAAGGTTGCTGACCGTTCAGGATGTAGAAGCAGGCTCACAGATGAAAACACTGGCAAAGAAATAAATTAAAATATATATGTATATTAACTGGGTCCTCACTTTTTTTGCAAGAAAAAAAAACTTCAAAAAATACCCATTCTGCAAAAGTTGCATCAATACAAACAACTTATGAACATTTTACTCATTAAATTTAGAATGATTATTAATTTAGATGGCAAATAGGTTGCCTAAGTCATCATACTACATCATGGAGAACTGTTTTGCACTATCTTGCAATTTACAACTGAAGGGCATGACAGCATCATGGACGACTGGCAACTCATAATTCTATGAATAACCGTATCAGTACACTGGCTCCAGACAAGTTCTTTCCAGCCTGTGAATTAATGCTTTCCATCTGATTAATTTTTAATGATAAAGGTTACAAGGTCATTGTTTATAGACTCTCCAGGCTCCCTTTGGTCTATTGAATTCATCTAACCAACATTTTGAATGTAAACTTAAGAAGAAAATTCAGGATTACATTGCACCCTACAATCTGATCATCCTCCTCCTTGGATAATATAATTCAAGAAACATCCAGTAACTGACTTCCTAATCTTTTTCTTGGAAAAATATAAAGCATTTCAATTATTAGAAAACGTAATGAAAAGATAAGTTGTTTATAAATTTGCTTTAAAATAAGTTAGGGGCCAATGTTCATTATTCCCAGTCTCCCCCATCCCGAAAGGTAATTATTTGTACGCCTCACCTTCTCGTTCAGACTCGTCTTTTAGCTATTAATTAGCACAATTTAAATTAGATTAATTAATGCACATTTTAGTGTTAGAATTGATCAATGCTAGAGTTTAAAATTTTCAGCACTATTTTGCAAAGGTGAAACTGAACTGCTACATAAATGATTCATCTAATCAATACCTGGCATGACTAACTATGCTAGTATTATCGTAACTATTTCAATTTCTGGAATTTTCCTTTACAGAGTCACCAATCTGGTCTTGCTTAGCAGAGAAATGCACTGCAAATGTTTTAGCTTTGTATTATTCCAGCTGCAATTGTTTAGGATGTAAAGCTAGTGTGCCTAATGGACAACTTTCAAGAGTATTGCCAACAGCAGCAATGACTGCAAATATTGGACATATTTGTATTGACAGCAGAAGGCATTTTTGAATGACTCAATTTGCTCCTTCCTCCACCTGCCCTTTCAAACCTATAAACACTTGTTGACCTATAACATTTATATAAAATTAAAAATGGGAAAGGAGGAGGCTTTGACAACTGATGCCTATAAAACTGGGCTTGCGGATAAGCCCTGAAAGTTGGACAAACTTGGATTGTCTAGATTCTCAGTTTTCATTTGGAACTTGAATTTTTAGATGGTAATCAGTTATATCAAATTGGTTTCTGGTTTGGAAGCATAATGATTGTTTTCTGTGTTTACTTTGTGGATGATCTCTGCTGACAGAAGATCAGTACCACCATACAGCTATCTTGAACCAATCATAAATCAATTTAGAACAGTACATTCACATCTCCCAAGGCCTCCCCAAGCCATATCTCATTCAAGCTTGACAAGGAAAACAGATCAGAAGTGTCAGATAGAAAAAGGAGATGGAGATCATGAGAGCTAGATAGAAAAGCAAGAGGGGGAGAGATCATGAGAGCTAGAACCTGTGAGAGAATGAAAGAGTAAAATGAGAGAAGAATCAAGAAGAATCACGCAACCAAACAAAAAAATCTAGCTCCCCACACTGCCTCCCCCTACCTTTCTCAAAAGCACTCAGCCTCTGCTTTGTCAACTTCGTTGAAACTGGGAACACCTATGTGGAAACTTGTGGACAAGAACCCATACCCTATTGGAGTGGTTCTCAAAGTGTGATCCATGGGGCTGATCCAAAATACAAGTCAATGACGTGCAATGCCACGACCGAGGTCATATCAGAACCCTCATCCCCATCACTTGTATGGTGTCACACAATCAGACCGTCTCCCACATGTACGGCACAAGTCATCATAAGCGCGAGCAACAACAATGTAGTTTTCTTAGCAAGATTTATGTTGCTGTTACTACATACAACTGCAGGATCAAATTTTCAACACTTGTGGAGCTGAAAACAAAGGAGGAACTGCTGAAAGTGGAGCCCAACATGAGACTGAAGCTCTCCAGCCTTGAAACAGACATCACCTCATTGGTGCCTCATCAAAAGCAGCACCATTCTTAATGTTATTTCTGATGTTTTATTGCGGTGGTAAATTATTGCAAGTGGGGTAGGACCGGTAGGTGCCTTTTGCCCTGCCTAAGTAGTTTTATTTTATTTTTTTTATTTAGAGATACAGCACTGAAACAGGCCCTTCAGCCCACCGAGTCTGTGCTGACCAACAACCACCCATTTATACTAACCCTATAGTAATCCAACATTCCTACACTAGGGGCAATTTACAATGGCCAATTTACCTATCACCTGCAAGTCTTTTGGCTGTGGGAGGAAACCGGAGCACCCGGCGAAAACCCACGCGGTCACAGGAAGAACTTGCAAACTCCACACAGGCAGTACCCAGAATTGAACCCGGGTCCCTGGAGCTGTGAGGCTGCGGTGCTAACCACTGCGCCACTGTGCCGCCCATGCAGACGAAAAAGTTTGAGAACCACTATCCTATTGCAAGGTGGTATTACATGTTGCAGTACCACCTTATAATTGAGGGAAAATGTTTGACATGCATATGGCAGATCTGCTCTAACAATAGGTACTGAGAAGTAAGGTATAAAAGTTTACACAGATGCATGGCTAGCAACACCTTTTTTTTGCAATTAGCCTGATGCTAATTTAAGTACAAGTGACACATTTTATTGCCAGCTTACAGAAAGCTGATCTAATCAGAGTTCCAAGTTCCAATGTTCACAAATGCACTGGTAGAATGTGAAAGTCAGCACAGCACTGTCCTTGTACACTGGCACAAATGAGTTGAATGGAGGGTGGGGGGTTGCGGCTGTGCTTCAGTTCTACACAAGGTTTCTTTGATCACAGGCAGGTCCTTACGTTCATGAAATGCTGCGCCAAAGATAGGAATGCAATACTGGAATTAGATGCTTATAAGCATTTTGGAGAGCAGGTTACTCTCAAAGGAGCTAGTTTTTGATGAGCATTAGCAGAGAAGGATGTTCTCTGTTAAGGAATTGTGCAAAATGATCACAAAAAGATGTAAAATAATTGTTTTATGCATCAATCATTTTCCAACAAGACTATAATCTGTAAGCACAATATGTCACAGATGGCCAATAAGAGCACTCAGACAGATTGCAACAGTATTGAGTACTTGCATTAAGTGAAATACTTTCATCAAGTGCCAAGACTTCTAGGCTCACTCACTGGGTTAGAAGCTTATTCGCACCTATCCTCCATTGATCTTCTACCAGCTGTCTACTCAATCCTGTGAGAGCACAGGCTCCAAGGCTGTCCACTTAGCTCAGTTGTCAGCATCCTCATCTCTTGGTCAGACGCTTGTTGATTTGAACCATATAATCACAGACTTCAACTCATAACCTAAGGTGCTGGACAGCTGGTCTGTCAAAAAACTCCCCTGCTCTTCTTCAAAATAGTGCCATGGTATCTTTTACATCCACTGAACAAGAAAATGGGGCCTCGGTTTAACGTTTCAATCCAAAAGATGGCACCTCCAACAGCGCAATGCTCCTTCAGTATGGCACTGGAGTGTCAGCCTTGATGAAACGATGATCAAGATGATACGGTGTAATGAGGTAGGATTAATAAGAGATATCGTAGTTAAGGATCCTCTAGGGGGTAGCGATCACAACATGGCAGAATTTCAAATTCAGTTTGAGGACGAGCAACTCGGGTCTCAAACCAGTGTCCTCAACTTAAACAAGGGCAGTTACAGAGGTATGAAGAAAGAGTTGTCCTGGGAAAATAGACTAAGGGGAAGATCAGTGGATGAGCAGTGGCAGACATTTAAGTAGATATTTCATAACGCTCAGCAAAAAATTATCCTGGTCAAAAAGAAGGACTCGATGAGAAAGATGAACCACCCATGGTTAACAAATGGGGTCTAGGAGAGTATCCAATCAAAAACTAAGGCATACAAAGCGGCGAAAGCTAGTGGTAGGCCAGAGGATTGGGATTTTTTTTAGGAACCAGCAGTGGATGAATAAAAAGCTAATAAAAAGGGAGAAAACTGATTATGAAAGTAAATTGGCAAGAAATATAAAAACAAACAGCAAGAGCTTCTACAGGTATATAAAAAGAGAGTAGCTAAAGTGAGCGTGGGACCCTTGGAGGATGCGACTGGAGAATTGATAATGGGGAACAAGGAAATGAAAGAAAATTTAAACCAATATTTTGCATCGGTCTTCACGGTGGAGGACACTATAAACATCCCACAGATATCAGATAAGCAAGGAGCTAATAGGAGGAACGATCTTGTAACAGTCTCTATCATGAAGGACAAAGTATTTGACAAACTAATGGGTCTAAAGGCAGACAAGTCGCCAGGACCTGCATCCAAGAGTTTTAAAGGAAGTGGCCACAGAGATAGTGGAGGCATTGGCCGAAATATTCCAGAACGCACTGGATTCCGGGAGGGTCCCAGCAGATTGGAAAACCGTTAATGTGACACCCCTGTTCAAGAAGGGAGGGAGACAAAAAGCAGGAAACTATAGACCAGTCAGCCTAACATCGGTCATTGGGAAAATGCTAGAGTCCATTATTAAGGAAGAAATCACAGAACATTTAGAAAAGCTTAACGCAATCAGAGTCGACATGGTTTTGCGAAAGGGAAATTATGTTTGACAAATTTGCTAGAGTTCTTTGAGGATACAACAAGCAGAGTTGATAAAGGGGAACTGGTAGATGTAGTGTATTTGGATTTCCAGAAGGCATTTGATAAGATGCCACATAAAAGATTATTGCACAAAATAGGAGCTCAGGGTATTGGGGGTAATGTATTATTAGCATGGATTGAGCATTGGTTAACTCACAGAAGACAGAGAGTCGGGACTAATGGGTCTTTTTCAGATTGGAAAGATGTAACTGGTGGAGTACCACAAGGATCAGTCCTAGGGCCTCAATTATTTACTATCTATATTAATGACTTGGAGGAGGGGGCAGAGTGTAATATATCCAAATTTGCTGATGATACAAAAATAGATGGGCGGGCATGTTGTGATGAGGACATAAGGAATCTGCAAGGGGATATAGATAGGTTGAATGAGTGGGCAAAAACTTGGCAGATGGAGTTTAATGTAGGAATGTGTGAGGTCATGCACTTTGGCAGGAAGAATCAAAAGGCAGACTATTATTTAATTGGAGAGAGACTCTAAAAAAGTGCAGCACAGAGGAATCTGGGTGTTCTTGTGCATGAAATACAAAAAGTTAGCATGCAGGTACAGCAAGTAATTAAGAAGGCAAATAGAAATTTGGCCTTTATTGCTAGGGGGTTGGAGTTTAAAAATAGGGAAGTCTTGTTATAACTGTACAGGGTGTTGGTGAGGCCGCACCTGGAGTATTGTGTACAGTTTTGGTCCCCGTATTTAAGAAAGGATATACTGGCATTGGAGGCAGTTCAAAAGAAATACACTAGACTGATTCCTGGGATGAAGGGGCTGCCTTATCAAGAATGGCTAAACAGGTTAGGCCTTTATTCATTGGAGTTTAGAAGAATGAGGGGTGATTTTATTGAAATGTACAAGATTCTGAGAGGGCTTGACAGGATAGATATTGAGAAGATGTTTCCACCAGTGGAGGAATCTCAAACTAAGGGACATAGTTACAGAATAAAGGGACACTCATTTAAAACTGAGATGAGAAGGAATTTGTTCTCTCAGAGGGTGGTGAATGTCTGGAATTCTCTACCCCAGAGTTGTGGAGGCTAGATCACTGAAAGTATTTAAAGAGGAAGTAGATAGATTTTTGAAACATTGGGGAGTTGAGGGCTATGAGGAGCTGGCATGAAAGAGGAGTTGAGGACTGGGGCAGATCAGCCATGATCCTATTGAATGGCAGGGCAGGCTTGAGGGGCCGAATGGCCTACTCCTGCTCCTAATTCTAATTCATGTCACACAGACTCTGTGCGACTCAGGTGGGTGTTAAAAATAAATTATGGCACTATTTTAAGAGGAGGGAGTGTTCCTGGTTGCAAATTTTCATCTTCAGGGCCTCTGGTGCATAGTACATGTCAGGAACTTGGCCATGTCTTCCATACTTTCCATCCACTGATTTTAACTGAGCTCCGGGAGCACTGAAAATGATAATTTACCTTGACTACCAATGTCATAAAGGGAAAAGCAAATTACATTTACAAATTCTGCAAGCCAGTGAGGACCAGCTGTTACAACAAAGTAAAAATAAAAGAAAATGTATTGATCTGGCCCCTCATCACCGAAGTGATTGCCGCAACATCACAGAAGTACCGAAGTGTTTCACAATTTTTGAAATATAGTCTGTTATGTGGTTAAATTACAGTAATGAAAGTAATAGTATGGTTTGTGCGTCAGTTGGTAACACTCTCACCTTCAGTCACAAGGGTCCGAGGTAAAGTCTTGAGGACTTTAGCACAAAAATCAAGGCTGACACTCCAGTGCCATACTGAAGGAGTGTTACACTGTCGGAGGTGCCATCTTTTGGATTGAAACGTTAAACCGAGGCCCCATTTTCCTCTTCGGGTCAATGTAAAAGATCCCAAGGCACTATTTCGAAGAAGAGGAGGGGAGTTTTATCTTAAATAATTATTTCATAGGATGTGGGCGTCATTGGCAAGGCCAGCATTTGTTGCCCATCCCTGTTTGCTCTTGACAACTGAGTGGCTTGCTAGGTCCTTTCAGAGGATGCTTGAGAATCAACCGCATTGCTGTAGGTCTGGAGTCACACGTAGGCCAGACTAGGCAAGGACAGCTGATCTCCTTCTGTAAAAAGGACATTAGTGAACCGGGTTTTTATGACAATCAATGATAGCTTCATGGCATCATTACTGAGACTAGCTTTCAATTCCAGTTATCCCCGGTGACCTGGCCAAAATTTATCCCTCAATCAACATCACAAAAACAGAATATCTGGTCAGTATCAACATTGCTGTTTGTGGGAGATTGTTGTGTGCAATTTGGCTGCTGTGTTTCCTGCATTACAGCAGTGACTACACTTCCAAAGCATTTCATTGGCTATAAAGCGTTTTAGATGTCCAGTGGTCATGAAAAGCACTATACAAATACAAGTCTTTCTTTCATTAAATTTAACGGGAAGCACAAGCACTTTCCATAACTCCAATGACGGATGGAGTTTGAAAAATGAGATAGATAGAGAGATAGATAGATCACTACAGTGGAAAGTATTCCATCACACTCCTGACTTGTGCCTCATAGATGGTGGACAGGCTTTGGGGAGTCAGGAGGCGAGCTGCTCACTGCAGAATTCCCAGCTCTGACCTGTTCTTGTAGCCACAGTATTCATATCACTGCTCCAGTTATGTTTCTGGTCAATGGTAATTCCCAGGATGTTGATAGTGGGGGATTCAGCAATGGTAATGCCGTTGAATGTCAAATGGAGATGGTTGGATATTCTCTTACTTGAGATGGTCATTGCCTGGCACTTGTGTGGCACGAATGTTACTTGCCACTTATCAGCCCAAGCCTGACTTTTGTCCAGGTCTTGCTACATATGGACACAGACTGCTTCAGTATCTGTGGATACTAAATGGTACTGAACACTGCAATCATCAGCGAACATCCCCCTTCTGACCTTATGATAGAGGGAAGATCATTGATGAAGCAGCTGAAGATGGTTCGGTCTAGGGCACTACCCTAAGGAACTCCTGCAACAATGTCTTGAGGCTGAGATTATTGGCCTCCAACAAGGACAACCATCTTCCTTTTTGCTCGCTATGACTCCAACTGGGAGAGTTTCAAAACATATATGGTTTCAAAAGTGCAAGCCACTGTCTCCAGGACTGTCATTGACCTCATCTCCTCTGGAGATCTTCCCTCTACAGTTACCCATCTCATAGTCCTGCAATCCCAGACAGTCTGCTTTTACTTCCTTCCAAAATCCACAAACAGGACTGTCCCGGTGGACATATTGTTTCAGCCTGTTCGTGCCCCACTGAATTTATTTCTTCCTATCTTGACTTTTTTCCTCCTCAGTCCAGTCTCTTCCCACCTACATCCGTGACTCTTCTGACTCCCAATGTAATTTCAACAATTTCCAGTTTCCTGACCCTAACCACCTCCTCTTCACTATGGACATCCAATCGCTCTACATCTCCATCCCCCCATCAGGAAAGTCTGAGGGTTCTCGGCTATTTCCTTGAACAGGGGCCTAACCAGTCCCCATCCACCACCACCCTCCTCCGCCTGGCTAAACTTGTTCTCGCTTTGAACAACAACTCCTTCAACTCCACTCACTTCCTCCATGGGTCCTAGTTATACCTGTCTTTTTGTGGGGTATTACGAACATTCCTTGTTCCAGTCCTACTCAGGCCCCCTCCCCCAACTCTTTTTCCCGGTACGGTGATGACTGTATCGGTGCCGTTTCCTGCTCTCGCCCCAAACTGGAAAACCTCATTAACTTTGCTTCTAATTTCCGCTCTTCTCTCAACTTCACATGGTCCACCTCCAACACTTCCCTTCCCTTCCTCAACTTCTCTGTCTCCATCTCTGGGGATAGGCTGTCCACTAATATTCATTATAAGCCCACCAACTCCCACAGCTACCTGACTACACTTCCTCACACCCTGCCCCTGTAAAGGATTCCATTCCATTCTCCCAATTTCTCCGTCTCCGACGCATCTGTTCTGATGATGCTACCTTCGACAACAGCGCTTTTGATATGTCTTCCTTTTTCCTCAACTGTGGACTTCCCCCCCCCCCCCACCACTATGGCTGACAGGCCCCTCAACCATGTCTGACTCGTTTCCCACACTTCTGCCCTCACCCCTTCCCCTCCCTCCCAGAACTGCGACAGGGCACCCCTTGTCCTCACTTTCCACTCAGCAGCTTCCACTTCCAAAGAATCATCCTCTGCCATTTCCGCCACCTCCAGCATGATGTCACCACCAAACACATCCTCCCTTCCCCTTCCCTGACAGCATTCCAAAGGAATCGTTCCCTCTGTGACACCCTGATCCACTCCTTCATCAGCTCATTCCCCTCCCATGCAATCGCAGAAGGTGTAATAGCTGCCCTTTTACCTCCTCTCTCCTCACTATCCAAAGCCTCAAACACTCCTTTCAGGTGAAGCAGCAACTTACTTGTACTTCTTTCAATTTAGTATACTGTATTCACTGCTCACGCAGTTGCCTCTACATTGGGGAGACCAAACGCAGAATGGGTGACCGCTTTGCGGAACACCT
This sequence comes from Heterodontus francisci, assembly GCF_036365525.1. Classification (NCBI taxonomy): domain Eukaryota; kingdom Metazoa; phylum Chordata; class Chondrichthyes; order Heterodontiformes; family Heterodontidae; genus Heterodontus; species Heterodontus francisci. Next base: position 159,887,511 of record NC_090372.1, on the reverse strand, counting down.
CCGCTCAATCCACAGGTATGACCCCGAGCTTCCGGTTGCTTGCCATTTTAATGCACCAACATTTCTGTCCTTGACGTGTTGCAATGTTCCAGTGAACCTCAACACAAGCTCCAGGAACAGTACCTCACCTTCCGATTAGGCACTCTAAAGCCTTCTTGTCTCAACATTGAATTCAATAATTTCAGAGCATGACTGCCCTTTAAAAAATTTTATTTTTCAACCATCTGCCTGTTGTAAATTTGGTTTTTCATGTTTGTGCCTTTGGACAGAGCTGTTCTTTAGTCTGCCATTAACACTCTTTCTGGACTCTGTCTTTGAATACAACTATTAGCACTCCCTTTGCCTTTGTTCCGTGGCATCTTTGGCATTTAATCTCTCCTGCCCTCTGCCCTATCACACACCTTCCTTTTTGTTTTTCTTCTCCCCTCCCCCTTTTCACTTGCTTTGTTAGTTCTGAGGAAAGGTCACAGACCTGTAACGTTATTTCCAGCACTTTGTTTTTATTTCAGATTTCCAGCATCCATAGTATTTTGCTTTTATTTACACATCTTTACGCTGCCTGAGGGTAGTCTATTAATTAATTTGTTATTTTTGTAAATAGCCACTGCTCACTGTTAGCTTTTCGGACTTTTGTAGAAGAAGCATGTTTAATTTAACTGTAACTGACTGTGTACTGTTGCAATCTAAGAACCTGCAACTTCTGGTGCATTTCATGCACATCAATAAGTTGTGCCAAATAGCAAGAAATTTACGTTATTTGACATGAAATGGGTAAACCTTTATGGTCTATGAAAGCTGTCTTATAATATGATTCTGATAGTATTTTATATACTACTTTTAAAAAACTTTTTATATAGTTATGATGCAAAGAATAGGGTCTATTTGTTGAATTTGTGGATGGTAGTGACAATTATCAGCGAGTTTCCTGGATGTTGCAGATGTTAGGCATGAGTTACTGTTAATATTAAAAGCAAGATCCTTCTATACTGAAAGTGCAGTTGCCAGTAGACAACATGGGATTCCTTCTCTGACATTTAGAGTCCCTTGAAGAATAACTGCAGCATGTACAACACAATTGCAAGGGGAGGCAGTGGTGTCGTGGTAATGTCACTGAACTAGTAATCCAGAGGCCCAGGCTAATGCTCTGGGGACACGGGGTCAAATCCCACCACGGTGGCTAGTGGAATTTAAATTCAATTAATGAATATGTTCAATTAATTAATAAAAAATCTAGAATTGAAATCTAGAGTCTGTAATGGTGCCATGAAATGATCATTGATTGTCATAAAAACCCATCTAATTCAGAAATGTCCTTTAGGGAAGGAAATCTGCCATCCTTACCTGGTCTGGCCTACATGTGACTCCAGACCCACAGCAATGCATTTGACTCTTGATTGCCCTCTGAAATAGCTGAGCAAACCACTCAGTTGTCATGGGCAATGAGGATTGGGCAACAAATGCTGGCCTTGCTAGCGACGCCCACATCCCATGAAAGAATAAAACAAGTACAGTACCTTCAGGCACTCAGTATCATGATTTGTGCAAGATGTACTTATTGATAGATCTGTGCTCTAGTTTTAAATTAATTTTTAATATAGCTGAAAACCATGTGGGAAGTTGTGTGTGGAATCAGAGGAGATCGGGGAAGCGTTAAATAAATATTTTTCGTCAGTATTTACAGTAGAGAAAGAAAATGTTGTTGAGGAGAATACGGAGATTCAGACTACTAGGCTAGATGGGATTGAGGTTCACAAGGAGGAGGTGTTAGCAATTTTGGAAAGTGTGAAAATAGATAAGTCCCCTGGGCCAGATGGGATTTATCCTAGGATTCTCTGGGAAGCCAGGGAGGAGATTGCAGAGCCTTTGTCCTTCATCTTTATGTCGTCATTGTCGACAGGAATAGTGCCGGAAGACTGGAGGATAGCAAATGTTGTCCCCTTGTGCAAGAAGGGGAGTAGAGGCAGCCCTGGTAATTATAGACCTGTGAGCCTTACTTCGGTTGTGGGTAAAATGTTGGAAAAGATTATAAGAGACAGGATTTATAATCATCTTGAAAAGAATAAGTTCATTAGCGATAGTCAGCACGGTTTTGTGACGGGTAGGTCGTGCCTCACAAACCTTATTGAGTTTTTCGAGAAGGTGACCAAACAGGTGGATGAGGGTAAAGCAGTGGATGTGGTGTATATGGATTTCAGTAAGGCGTTTGATAAGGTTCCCCACGGTAGGCTATTGCAGAAAATACGGAAGTATGGGGTTGAAGGTGATTTAGAGCTTTGGATCAGAAATTGGCTAGCTGAAAGAAGACAGAGGGTGGTGGTTGATGGCAAATGTTCATCCTGGAGTTTAGTTACTAGTGGTGTACCGCAAGGATCTGTTTTGGGGCCACTGCTGTTTGTCATTTTTATAAATGACCTGGAAGAGGGTGTAGAAGGGTGGGTTAGTAAATTTGCGGATGACACTAAGGTCGGTGGAGTTGTGGATAGTGCCGAAGGATGTTGTAGGGTACAGAGGGACATAGATTGGCTGCAGAGCTGGGCTGAGAGATGGCAAATGGAGTTTAATGCGGAAAAGTGTGAGGTGATTCACTTTGGAAGGAGTAACAGGAATGCAGAGTACTGGGCTAATGGGAAGATTCTTGGTAGTGTAGATGAACAGAGAGATCTTGGTGTCCAGGTACATAAATCCCTGAAAGTTGCTACCCAGGTTAATAGGGCTGTTAAGAAGGCATATGGTGTGTTAGCTTTTATTAGTAGGGGGATCGAGTTTCGGAGCCACGAGGTCATGCTGCAGCTGTACAAAACTCTGGTGAGGCCACACCTGGAGTATTGAGTGCAGTTCTGGTCACCGCATTATAGGAAGGATGTGGAAGCTTTGGAAAGGGTGCAGAGGAGATTTACTAGGATGTTGCCTGGTATGGAGGGAAGGTCTTACGAGGAAAGGCTGAGGGACTTGAGGTTGTTTTCGTTGGAGAGAAGGAGGAGGAGAGGTGACTTAATAGAGACATATAAGATAATCAGAGGGTTAGATAGGGTGGATAGTGAGAGTCTTTTTCCTCGGATGGTGATGGCAAACATGAGGGGACATAGCTTTAAGTTGAGGGGTGATAGATATAGGACAGATGTTAGAAGTAGTTTCTTTACTCAGAGAGTAGTAGGGGCGTGGAACGCCCTGCCTGCAACAGTAGTAGACTCGCCAACTTTAAGGGCATTTAAGTGGTCATTGGATAGACATATGGATGAAAATGGAATAGTGTAGGTCAGATGGTTTCACAGGTCGGCGCAACATCGAGGGCCGAAGGGCCTGTACTGCGCTGTAATGTTCTAATTCTAAAAAAAAAACAAAAATAAAATGAAACTGGTGCTTAAGTATATTTGGTAGAGCAAGGGAGAAACAAAGGACTGTCTCCAATATCCATTAGAATTCTGTTATGAACCTGTCCTACAAATGAAGGCACAGCATGCAACACCATACAGGTAAACAAAGGCAGTGTGGGCATCATGTCCTAAGGCAGAAATAAAGTTTAGTAAAGTTAACTTCATTTGTGCTTTTATTTCCCTTTACATTACAATTCTGGTTATCAAAACAAAGACTGAGTAAAGCTAAATCAATATAACCCAAGACATTAAAGGTCAAGTTCATGATACAAGTACTTGGGTGAATCAAATGTTATGCTTCTCACCAAATTCATTAGCAACTGCCTGTTCTTGTGCCAAATTTGCTATAGTTTGTACACCAATTACTAATTTTTAAACACAGATTGAGTGCACAAAGTTGTTCAATGTTCTCTTTAACTGAGACTATACAGTAGTTCCTTCCAATAAAAGGGGGAAAGAGAAGCATCACTCCCCCAAGACAGTTGAAGTTAGTACAGCAGCTAAAGAAAGTGAAAGCCCCAGAAAGATGCTACACTAACCAGGCAATGCTAAACTTTACTGAAAAGGCAGAAGAAACAACCTGTTGTATTTTTTTTCAAAAGTTTTGATTGGAAAACACTAGTTTTGAGAATGGGATTTAGAACATTTTCTGTAGAAGCATTCAACAGAAGATTTAAAAAAACGGATAGCAACCCTGGATTTCAGTGCATGCCATTCATTTCTTAGTGCAACTTCCAAACAGAGAGCTGATCAATGCTAATATTCCAACAGAACACTCCTTGATAATGGCCATTCTTCTTCCATATCTCAAAAAGAGGTTGGTAGCACAGAATCAACTCTGCAACATTTCTTTCAAACAATAACTTTAGAAAGCACAGATTCAGATTGTCAGTCACAAAATCACAGACTTTCAGCCAGTTTAAAAATGAGTAGTGTAAAAATTACAGTATGAAAATTCACTCCAGAACGCTGGTGGGAAACTGACAGAACTCCCAAGAAAACACACTGATCCAGTTGTACTTGACCTCAGCTTTTTCCAGGAGTTCCGTTACTGTCTGTAAGAAGTGAAACTTCCACCTGTTCCTTATGGGCAAGAGGTGGAGCCACAAGCATAGACTCCCTAAGGTAGGATTTCCCATTCCTGACTCTCATTTGGGATCCACCATTTGTCTAGTCATTTGTCTACGGCAGCGAGGCCTGGACAACGTATGTCAGCCAAGAGCGACATCTCAATTCATTCCATCTTCGCTGCCTCCGGAGAATCCTTGGCATCAGATGGCAGGACCGTATCTCCAACACAGAGGTCCTGGAGGCGGCCAACATCCCCAGCATATACACCCTACTAAGCCAGCGGCGCCTGAGATGGCTTGGCCATGTGAGCCGCATGGAAGATGGCAGGATCCCCAAGGACACATTGTACAGCGAGCTCGTCACTGGTATCAGACCCATCAGCCGTCCTTGTCTCCGCTTTAAAGACGTCTGCAAATGCGACATGAGGTCCTGTGACATTGATCACAAGTCGTGGGAGTCAGTTGCCAGTGATCGCCAGAGCTGGCGGGCAACCATAAAGGCGGGGCTAAAGCATGGCGAGTCAAAGAGACTTAGCAGTTGGCAGGAAAAAAGACAGAAGCACAAGGAGAGAGCCAACTGTGTAACGGCCCCGACAAACAATTTTATCTGCAGCGCCTGTGGAAGAGCCTGTCACTCTAGAATTGGCCTTTCTAGCCACTCCAGGCGCTGCTTCACAAACCACTGACCACCTCCAGGCGCTTACCCATTGTCTCTCGAGACAAGGAGGCCAAAGAAGAAGAAAGAAGGTATGCTGGTGAAAAGAGACATAACAGTATCCACAATGGGATTTTTAAAAATTCCTTCATGGGATGTGGGTGTTGCTGGCAAGGTCAGCATTTGTTGCCCATCCCTAATTGTCTTTGCTAGGCCATTTCAGAGGGCATTCAAAAGTCAACCACATTGCTGTGGGTCTGGAGTCACATGTAGGCCAGACCAGGTAAGGATGGAAGTTTTCCTTCCCTAAAAGGACATTAGTGAATCAGATAGATTTTTAAAACAATCGATGATAGTTTCATGACACCATTATTGAGACTGGCTTTTAATTCCAGATTTGTATTAAATAATTGAACTTTTTTTTTTGATTGAACTTAAATTCCACCAGCTGCCATGGTGGGGTTTGAACCCATGTCCCCAGGGCATTAGCTTGGACCTCTAGAATACTAGTTTAGTGACATTACCACAATGCCACCTTCTCCCCTATGTGGTCCTCACTAGTGAGGTTCAGATCAGGCAAGATGCCTGGGTCCCCAAATGTAACCAGGTTGGCTTCTTTATTGAGCGGTGTTGCCTGGGTAACTCTAACCATTGATGAGCAAGTGCTGAAGTTTCTGGTTTTCATGGGCCAGGTAATGTACCCAAAGTGGCATCGCCTCTGCCTGGCCCATGCAAATAAGGTGCCCTCCGGCTGATTTTCTGAGCTTCAGCAGGATCAATACTGGAATGAGATATTGCGACCAGAGAATTTCTTCGGCACTACCAGAAGCCAATTTGCATCATCATCTTGGCATATTTTATTTTGAAACAGCTCCAAATATGATAGAAAACTAAATGAGTAAAGACAATGGCTTGGATTTTGCGATCAGTGATGACAGAACACTGACCTTGGAAAAAAGCTGCCCACAAAGATTTAGTAGGCTCTAGAGCACAGACTTCTTCACATCTGAAATCAGTTTCAATTTGGTCCCACCAACAGGCAATCTGTAGTTGGGCAAGCAGCAGGCAGGCTGATCAGCCAATCAGATTGAAAAATTTAGTTTAGAGATACAGCACTGAAACAGGCCCTTCGGCCCACCGAGTCTGTGCCGACCATCAACCACCCATTTATACTAATCCTGCACTAATCCCATATTCCTACCACATCCCCACCTGTCCCTATATTTCCCTACCACCTACCTATACTAGGGGCAATTTATAATGGCCAATTAACCTATCAACCTGCAAGTCTTTTGGCATGTGGGAGGAAACCGGAGCACCCGGAGGAAACCCACGCAGACACAGGGAGAACTTGCAAACTCCACACAGGCAGTAGCCGGAATTGAACCCGGGTCGCTGGAGCTGTGAGGCTGCGGTGCTAACCACTGCGCCACTGTGCCGCCCATCTCAGACAGCAAAGCAGAAAGTAAAAAGCAGGGAATATAAATCACATTTAAATCATCGTACAGAAAGTGAAATAAAGACTGGGACATACACATTGGGTTAAGGAATTTTTAAATGTTCTTCTGAGAGAATGCAACTCCACATATGTAAAATTAGTTTTTCAGGGCCTGTGAGGTTGTTCAATGGTAATTATGACTTAGTACACCATCAAAACTCAATTACTCCTAATTGAGCAAGGTTTAACATTTTCTTTTTTTTAAATAAATCGCAAGAATAATGTGTAAGTAATTGAAGTTCATGACATATCAGGGATTTCTAATGATTCTATCGGCAAAGACTGCAACAGTGCACCCTGTGAAGGAGCAGCAACATCTGGATTTCCATATTTAACTGTGCCTGTGCAGACGTCAGAAGTTGCTGTCAGTTTTACACAGTATTGATAGTGAGCACAGATAGTTTCACCATCATTACAACTGCAAATTCCAAGCCAATGATATAAACTGTATTCAGTTTGTTACTATTCAGATTTTAGCATGAAATGAACTGAAACTTCTTAGCAGACACACCAAGTGCTTTTAGAACATCTTCGAGGAGGCACTTTAAGGGATGACGTCCAGCATATAACTGTGTGTAGTGCGGGAACAAATGTGAAAGCTTGCATTTATTATTCTTGATGCGGGAAGTGTTGCAAAATTCCACAGAGCTCATTGTGGCTACTCAACCCAATAAAGCTGTAGAGATTATTAATTTTAAAAATAGTGGTAAATTTTAAATTAACAACCATATCAAAGCCACCATTACCCTAAAGTAAAATCAGCTTGGGAGAACAGCAATTCCTTGCTATTTTCAAATGCACTGCCCACTATCTAGCCTATTCAGAGATGTTAGTATTTGGAAATTGTATAACTCTTGCTAGAATGCATTAGATTTTATGATGTTGGCATCTATATTGTGCACAGAGTGAAAGCATGAGCAAATAGAAGCCATTTCCTTTTAATAATACACTGTCCCTCCCCTTTTTGGCCTTTCTCTGATCACAAAGGGGAAATGGGTAAACAAAAACCTTTTACAATAGCAAATAGTAAATTATCATCAAACTCACAGGGCAGTTTGGTGGCTAGCCATGGTGAGGAGTTTGGGACATAACCACTTTTTGTTGCAACAATAAGCAGTTGAACTCCAAGCGTGTAGTGAAGCGTGATGAAGGCTACCCCATCTGCTTCCGAATATCCCGAGGCGAATGAGGTCTGGTTGGTAAAAATCTCAATGAAGGCTTTACCCAAAGGCTGATGTGTACTGGAATCACTCACATGGACTTTTAACGTCACCTCTGGAAAAAAAACAGGAGGATACAGTAAGAAAGCACTGATCACCAAAAATTTAGATTGAAAAGGTATTTTTGTATTTTCTGTAAACATTAATTACCCACTTTAACTTATAAAATATATGACTTGTACCTGCTTGTTATGGTGCTCAGAAAGATGATCTGTAATACAACATAACAAGCGAGAGAGTACTTAATGTGCTTTTTAAAAAAAAAGTTGCAATGGTAAAAACAATACATGCGACAATAATGCACCTATAACAGCAGAAAGTTTAAACAGTATTAGTTACATTCAAAAAGGACAATGTCACCACACTTCAAGTTCTGTTAATCTTCTGCTACTTCATGCTAGTTTTTGGAATGACCCCTTCACGCAGAGTGATTCGTTAGCTTTATTAAGTGATGCTGCAATACATGTGCAAGGCAGAGGGAAAAAGCAGTTATCTACAGTTGAAGCACATTGCATTACGTGCACCGATTTCTATTTTCAACTATTTCCTGTCTCATGTCTTTTTCTTTAAGCCACTGGCCTTACCGCCTGGAGTCCAGCAGTCTTAAAGTTGAACTCTGCAGTTGCACACTACTTGTCGTCAGTTTTAATGCCCATTTTTTACATTTTTGAGATTCATAAAATGGGCTGGACTTTGCGATATTGGCGGGGCTCCCGGTACCGGGCCGAAAAGGGCTGCCGGCCAATCACAGGGCCAGCAGCTCAGCAGTGCCACCGCGAGCAATGGCAACTGCCGGTACTATAGAGGCCTTGCATCCAGGCCTATCGCTGGAGACCTGGAACTCAAGTAAGTGAGGCAGGGTTTCTGGGGCCAGTCCAAAAGGCCCTGGCGAGGAGGGCATGTAGTCCAGAAGGGGTGTCCTAGAGAGGTGGAATTTTTCCCGACAGGGGTCCTCCATGGGCCACAGATTGCCCACGGGAGGAGAGACACTGCCACTACCACCCCCACCAAGCCCACAGGGAGGGCGCCTCATAGTACTGGGTGACCTCCCGCTGTGATGGAGGACCCCACCCCCCCACAACTACCTCTGGTTAAATCCCAGTGGCGGGGGGGGGGAAAAGAGGCCCTTAAGTGGCTGTCAATAGGCTGCTTAGGGCCTCAATTGGCCTCTGGGCAGGAAGGCTGTCGTCGGCCTATACCGTCCCCGACAAAATCGCTTGCCATCAGGGAGGCAAAGGGCCCTCCATCCCCCCATCCCGTCGCAATTCTATGGCTACCCGCCCCCCGCCCCCCCACCCGCCTCTGACCCCGTCCAATAGGCAATAGGTGGGGAAAAAGACTTAATACAACTTTTCTTTTTACAGGAATTTTAGTTTCATTTTTATCAAATGTGATTTATTGCACGTACAGTGCAACCTTTATAAATGGACATTCAAAAAACAGACACTGAAAAGAAAAGACACTTGAGAGACCAAAAAACTTGCACGGTAATATACATGATGCATGCTGAGACCACGGACAGTTGCAAATTCTGAACTAAGGGCTGCCTTCAATGCACCAAGCCTTTTACAACTTAAACCACAGAACACGACCCATTGAAAACTTTCACATGATGACACTCAGCTCTACCTCACCACCATTTCTCTCAACTCCTCCACTGTTGCTAAATTTTCAGACTGCTGATCCAATATCCAGTACCGGATGAGCAGAAAGTTCTTCCAATTAAATATTGGGAAGACTGAAGCCATTGTTTTCCGTCCCCGCTCCAAACTCTGTTCCCTAGCTACCGACTCCATCTCCCTGGCAATAAGCCAGATGGTTTGCAACCTTGGTGTCACATTTGACCTCGAGATGTACTTTTGACCTCATATTTGCGCTATAACTAAGACCACCTATTTCCTCGTCGCCCTGTATTAGCTCATCTGTTGCTGAAACCCTCATTCATTCTTTCATTACCTCTATACTTAACTATTGCAATGCACTCCTGGCTGGTCTCCCACATTCTACTCTCTGTAAACTTGAGGTCATCCAAAACTCTGCTGCCCGTGTCTTAACTCATACCAATCCCATTCCCCTATCACCCAGATTCGCTGACCTACATTGGCTCCCGGTCAAGCAATGCCTTGATTTTAAAATTCTCATCCTTGTTTTCAAATCCCTCCATGGCCTCACCCCTCCATATTTCTGTAAATCTCCTCCAGCTCCACAACCTGCCAAGATATTTGCACTCCTCTAATTCTGGCCTCGTGTATCCCTGATTTTAATCACCACCATTGGTGGCCGCGCCTTCAGTTGTCTGGGCCCAAGCTCTGGAACACCCTACATCTCTCTGCCTCTACACCTCGCTTTCCCCCTTTAAGACACTCTTTAAAACCTACCTCTTTGACCAAGCTTTTGGTCATCGGACCTAATATCTCCTTTTGTGCCTCGGTGTCATACTTCGTTTTATAATGCTCCTGTGAAGCACCTAGGGATGTTTTACTACATTATAGATGCTATATAAATACAACAACTTCTTGTCGTTGTTAAAGAAATGGCTTTTGTGGAATGTGAGCTCTTTAACTAGCATCCACAGTGGCAGAGAAACCACTATTTCTGGCTTGCTATCCCACAGATAGAGCAGTTTCTCTGCCATTTTGGATGTTGGGTAAAGAACTCCCTATTCTACTGAACACTCCCGCCACCCACCCCGCCAAAAAAAGGACAGCTCATCCCTGTCCCTAAGCTGTCTGTAATTTACAGGTTTCTGTGTACTTCCTTAGTATGTGTTTCTCTTTAATAGGATCTCTTGTGCCCTTCTGGGTGGCAGATGTTAATACTATGGAACACTTGATATTCAGCATAAATTTCAGCACTCAGGTCAGGCACAGCATAGATCAGATTCCAGGTAAAACTATATCCTTACAATGAATAAACATGCCTTAACCCAACCCAAAAGAACTACCCTATGCTGCACAACAGTATAACCGTTCCATTTCACACTTGTGACTTTCATGTTATTTAGAAGGAAGGGAAAGAAAGATCAAAGCAAAAGAACAAACTTGCATTTGTGAAGTGCCTTTCGTAACCCCAGGGCATGCCAAAGTGCTTCACAGCCAATTAAGAACTTTTGAAGAGTAGTCTTTGTTGTAATGCAGGACTATATAATATTTTTATGCTGTAGACTCACCCATTAGGAACTGGGAGTGTATATACAGACACACAATACAGCCTTATATGTACTGTGACTTAGCCAGATGTGTACTTTGCAGACTAATTTAAAAAATACTTGTCAAATAAATTTCATATTGGCTATCAGGGGAAGGAACAAAAGTCTTCATCCATCAACTAGGGATGACATCCAGACCAGGTTCCAAAAGATGAGAGCACATTGTTCTGGTCCCCTGCCAAAATACCTAGCTCCAGCTTACTGTGCAGATTAAGTGCTGTTATGGTGCCTATTATGAATATTATGATTCTGGATAGGAAGTAAATTAAGTATGAGCATTTTCTTGTATGCTACTGTTCAAATTATTGCAGATTGTTTTTTTTTAAAAAGTGTAGCAATAAAAGACAGCATCCAGTACAGCAGCATAGTGGTTATGTTACAAGGCTAGTAATCCAAAGGCTTGGACTAACGATCAGAAGACATGAGGTCAAATCTCACCACAGTACTTGGGAATTTAAGTTCAGTTAATTAAATAAAATCGGAAATGAAAATCCAGTATTCGTAAAGGCGACCATAAATGATCACAAAAACCCATCCGATTTACAAATGTCCTACAGGCAAGGAAATCAGCCATCCTTACCCAATCTGGCCTACATGTGACTCCAAACCCATAGCAATGTGATTCACTCTTAACTGCTCTCTGAAATGACTTACCAAGTCACTCAGTTTTATCAAGCTATTACAAGAAACAAAAAGTATAAAAGCGGATGACGACTCAGCATCGACCTTGGCACCAGACACAACAAAGACACAACCAGCCCAGCTGATCCTGCGAAGTACTCAATAACATCTGAGGACTTATACCAGATTTGGGACAGCTGTCCCACAGACTAATCAAGCAACAGCCTGAGATAGTTATACTCACAAACTCATACTTTTCAGCCAACACCCCAGAATTATCCATCACCACCACTCGATAAACCCTGAGGTGATGGCACAGTCAGGGGGGAGTGGCTCTGGAAGTCTTCAACATTGACTCTGGACCCCATGAGGTCCCATGGCATCAGGTCCAACATGGGCAAGGAACCCTCCAGCTGAAACAGTACTCCTCCAGGTTGAACGCCACTTGGAAGAAGCACCGACAGGAACAAAGGCACAGAATGTACTCTGGTTGGGGACTTCAATATCCATTACCATGAGCGACTCGGTAGCACCACTATTGACCAAGCTGGCAGAGTCCTAAAGGACATATCTGCCAGACTTGGTTTGCAGCAGGTGCTCAGAGAACCAACATGAGGGAAAAAATCTACTTGAACTCATCTTTACTAATCTAACTGCTGCAGATGCATCTGTCCATGACATGATTGGTAGGAGTGATGCTTGTGGAGACAAAGTCCTGTCTTCACACAGAGGACACCCTCTATTGTGTTGTGCTGCACTACCACCATGCTAAATGGGATTCAGAATTGGATTAGCAGCTCAAAAGTGGGCATCCATGAGGCACTATATGTCAGCTACAGCAGAATTTTATTCCACCACAACCTGTAACCTCATGGCTTGAGATATCCCTCCTTAAGACAGAATGTTCTTCAAGACAATTGTATTGCCTTAGATTTTAAAAACTTAAACAAATATGCAAAAATCAAGGAACATGTGGCACAAATGAAAACACAGAGGATTCAACAGTATGGTAAAAGGAAAGCCACCACATGAACTCCCTAATGTCACTTTGTAATGTAGTTTTGGGTAAAAATACCCAGCCTTCCACTGTCCAACTTTTGACCTTGTGAATCACACAGTGTGAACCATATAGTATCAGGGAACAAAGTTTAAATCCACATTCAGATTAGGTTTAATATATCTCAAGTTGTTGGTTCCAACAGATCTAGGTGTTCTGATATGTCCAATGAGGTAGTAGTGTGAAAACCCTAGGTCCACAAAATTCAAAGACAAGCATCAGTGAATAAGAATGATAAATATAGAATAAAGCTGCTTGGCCTGTATGAGACAGATTGTCAGGACTCGGGGCTGTAGTGCAGGCTCTTCTACAGCAGCATATTTTCTTTGTATTTTTGGATTCATTTGTTTATTTATGTGAGAAAACTGAAAATAATCCCTTGAACCCTGCCAACTTAATGCAAAGTGAGAGAAGACACAAAAGGAGATTTTGGCAAGGGAGACACTGAATGATTATTCATCCTCTATAAATTTAACCTACAACAACCTAAACTTGCCCATTTCTCAGATTTCTTTGACCTGCTTTCCTTAGCCTCAAGCTCCTCATAGATTCTCCTATCCGTTTGACATGTGGGCACAATAGATCTTGCCACCTTTGAGGTCACAATCAGCAATAGGGCCATTTTGAATCACTTCATCACTTTTGCTGTACACATCCCCAGTCCACCTGATATTTCTAGCCTTTTTGGGAGAGGGGAGACGTGGAAGGAAACTACCTTAGTCTCCAGCAGCCCCTCGCACTCTCTTCTCTGGTGTCTGTGGCTTTCATTGCTTTACTCATTACGCGACTTGCCTCCGTCTTTGATACCCTTTGCCCCACCAATGTCCAGAGGTCTCCAACACACAACTGCTCCTTTAGAGTAACAGGCAGTTCAGTGGTCTCAAGTCTGTAAGTTGGAGACTACAGAACACTTGGCATAAAACTGGCCTATTACTGTCACATCTTGCTGAGCACCTTAAACAATGATGCCAAACCCCATTACTCCATCATCATTCCTTGAAGGAAAAGGCAACCTCATTGTCTTTTTGCTATCACTAGCGACCTTTTTAACCTCCCTATTACCCCAATTACAGAAGTGACAAGCTCACTGACCTCTTTCTTTTTAAAATCAAGAACATCCACTCAGCCATCTGTGCTTCCTGGATCCCTCACAGAATCACCCCAAACCACTCTCTGACACCAGTTTTAATTTGGGGTTTCATACCAGATCTTTTCCTCAGGTTCAGCATCACAGACCACTCCAGTAAATGAGCCCTTTCTTGCCAAATATCTGAGTAAATGTAGGAGACCAGGAATGAAGCAGATTAGAGAACCTTAGGTTAGCTTATGAGAAATACTGCACTTTCTCATTAATTACAGAAAGTGAAAGAACAAATGCTCAGACTGTGGCTTAGGCTATGCACTAAAGCTGAAGAGAAAACAGTAGTTTAGGAAAGGAATCCCAGAGAGTAGGGTCAGTGCAGCTGAAAGCTTTGCTACCAATGTTAGGAAAAGGGGTTGCATAAAAAAAGAGTAAGAGGATGGTGGGGGTGGAAATTAGGAGATACAAGGCTGGAATTGGTTGCAGATTAAGGTCGGCTGTGTTCTTGGGGGGAGGGGGTGTAAGGGATTTAAATCCAATGATTAAAACTTTGAAGTTGATGCGTTAGGAGACAGTAGTCAGTCAATGTGGGTTAGCAAAGACGGGGTTGACGGGCCAGCAGGAGTTGGTGCAGGACGGAATATTGTTACGACCAGATGAGCAATGTGTCTAGGGAGTCTCTTGCTGTCTTCACCTGGTTTTATTGTAACAGGGTTTAATTTTAAATACGCTGTGTTCTGAGCTATCCTTTTTGTGAATCCGTGTTTACAGTTTCCAATTATCAGGCAAATAACTGAGCACAAACAGGCTTTCTTTGGTTTAAAGGAGAAATATGAAATTTATTAAACCTTAACCCTAATATGGTTCTTGCCTGTGGATATACGACATGCTCGCGCTAGCATGCACAGGCGATATAAACATGCAAGGTAGGTTCAGAAAAGAGTAGATGGGATAAGTAGAACAGTTTGAGGCAATGTCTTCTTACTGTTTCCTGAGCTCGCCGTGGTCCTTAATTGAAGTTATATTCTTGCGTTTCGTTGGGGCCCAGTAAGTTTCTTAAAATTCTGTTCACGTGGCAAACCTTTCTCTCTTGGAGTTGCAAGTCTTTAATGGTTTCAGTTCCGAGAGATTGGCAGGCAGACAGGCAGGAGGTTTTCTTAGTTCCAGGAGAGCACACAGCGTTCTGCCTGGCAATTCCTTTGTCTGGGAGTTCAAATTCAAAAAGCTCCCAGGGTGCTCAGCAGGTTAGTCATGTGACTAGTTCCTTATATGGAACAGTCTCTTCATATCCCTTGCTGGAGGCCCAAATTGCTCTGCCCCAGCCAGCTAGCCATGTGACTAAAACTAGTCTGACCACTTCTGTGTATTGGAGAGCAACTGCAGAGTTTCCATTGTTTCAACATTGTCTGGTATGACGCTCGGGGCTTGCGATTTTAAGTTGTTGTTCATGTGGCGAAATAATGTGTGCCTAAGTCTTGGTAGGTGGGGGTTTGCCTGACACCTCCACACCCAGAGGTTTGAAGAAAATGGTGCATTTCATTACAGGGTTTGAGACAAATATAAGATACAGAAAGAAAACCACGCATTTCTCTCATTCATTCAGCACCCTTGAAGCTCATTAAAAATTGTCTGTTCTGGGGGGGCCAGGGCTGCTTTAATTCCCCTCTTTTTTTTCCCAGGAGTGTTAGTGGGGGGGTGGGTTTATCCTGAACTCCTTGACTCCTGCAAAGACTTTTGGCTTCAGGGAATGGGTGGTTCCATTTTCCTCTGACTGGGGGGGGGGGGGGGGGGCGGAGGAGTCTGTTACTCTCTCCTTTGTTCTCTGGGACACTCCTACCTGCAGGTATTTGTGCAGACGTAACTGCATTTTCCGGTGACCCTTCAACTAGTGAGGCATCACCCTCATGGTTTCTCTATCCCCTACAGGTCTCTCTTTGTCTCTGCAGGTTCCTGTAAATGCTGTTAGCAACTCTGGTGGGGTGCTTCTTGAGTCTGTATTTACATAGGAGGATGTGGGGTCTAACGTTTCACATTTTTCTGGGTTGGCTCTCATCCAGGATTCTTCCTGGACTTCCTTTAACCTGCCCTCTGGGTCACTTCTTCCCCTTCTCTTTCTAAACTTTTGCCAGCCATGTGCCTGCCTGTCCCCTTTTGTTCTTGGCAGGGGTCCCTTACAGTTCACCATCCCTCCGCTGGAGGGTCCTCCTAATACTGGTATGGGACTTAGGGGTGCAGGTTTCACTGTAGGTTGGGGTTTCCCCTCAACCTGACATATGTGGCAACTCCTGCAATACTCCACCACATCTTTGTGGAGTTTTGGCCAGTCAAACTGCTGTCTTATGCGGGTTTTGGTCTTTCGTATACCGGCATGTACAGCTACTATAGTCTCGTGGGCCCTCCTTAATATTTCTCCCCCGTACCTCTGTGGCACCACAAACTGCTGAATGACTGTCCACTCCTTGTCCTCAGGTCTGTGAGGAGAACTCCATTTCCTCATCAGTACCTCAGTCTTTAAATAGTAGCAATCAGGGACTCCCTCTGCTTCACTTTCAGACTGGAGAGCCTGTGCTAACTCTCGCAATACTAGGTTAGCTCACTGAGCCTCACCTAAGGAAAATCCATTTAATTAATACCCTGGGTCTCCTGACTTTCCAAAGAAAGTCTCGGCCAGGCAGATCTCATGGTCATTTGCCTGCAGTGCCAATGCAGTCTCCTCTGGGGAAGCTGGTTTGATCATGGCCTGACCTATTACACATTCAGGGACCCTGCAGGAGACCGTCTCCTGCCACCGCCCTGTCTCTGTGACTTCCTGCGGTCTTTCACTACTGGGGGGGCTACCACCTTCATCCCTGCCAGATCATTACCTAGGAGCAGGTCAACACTGTCCACAGGCAAACTAGGGACAATCCCTACTGTCACCGGTCCAGAAACTAGGTCGCACTCCAGGTGCACCTGGTGTACAGGTACAGACATACACTGCCTCCAATACCATTTCACCACCATTTTCTGTTCACTGCCCTCTCTGGGGGAAAGGTCAGGCCTTTTCCCAGTAAAAGGGATCTGGTGGCCCATGTCCCTGAGGATCACTATGGGCTTGCTTGCCCCACTCAAGGGATATGGGATACTTTCCCTTCAGATACAAAACCCTGGTAACCTTCAGGAATCCTATTAATTTTTCCTGCATTGGCTGCAGTAAGCTTCCTGCGTTGCACTCACACTGCAGTCAAAGCCACAGCCCGTTACGTGTTTTCCATTAGGCCCTTGTCTTCATTGAGCGGGTGTGTCCTGACTAACCCTACTTGTTTCCCCTTTAATTTCCAGCAGTCAGCTTTTAAATGCCCTACCTTGTTACAGTGGAAGCACACAGGTCTCCAGGTCTCACTCTTCTCCCAGCACCTTCCTTTTTTGCTGGAGGAGGGCCCCCTGTGTCTCCTGCTTTCCTTTCTCTTCCAGGACTGCCTGGGCTTCTATCACCTTCACACCCTTTGTCCTTTTCAGATTTGTGGGGGTGATCAGGAAAGGTTCTCCCCTGGGAAACCGACTTTGTAGATTCAAGAAAATTCATCAGCCAGAATGGCTCCCTGAACCTGCTGCTCCTCGACATGAGTTTTTATTGAGAATGGGAGAGAGTTTTTAAATTCCTCTAACAGGATTACTTCTCTGATAGTATCATAGCTGTATTGTACTTTTAAAGCCCTCAGCCACCCGTCAAAAGCCAGCTGCTTGCTTCTTTCAAACTCCAGATAGGTTTGAATGGCTTGTTGTTTGAGGGTTCTAAACTTCTGACGGTAGGCTTCTGGTACTAATTCGTATGCCCCGAGGATAGCATTTTTGGTCAGTTCGTAGTTTGATCAAATCTCATCTGGCAGCGCAGAATAGACATCATGGGCTTTTCCAGTTAGTTTGCTTTGCAGTAAAAGAGACCAGGTCTCAGCTGGCCATTTTAGCTGCCTTGCCAGTTTCTCGAAAGACACGAAAAAAGCTTCCACATCTTACTCATTGAATTTTGGAATCAATTGGGTGAGTTTTAATAATTTTATATCCAACCTGAATTCTGATCCTCTATATTGGCCATGCTTTCACTAGGGTTACTCTGTCACCCCCTAGCTAACTCAAGCCGCCGTAACACTCTTTCTTCGCACTGAAGGGGTTAAGTAGAAACAAGTTGAGTTTTAGAAAAGCATCTCAGCAGAATTTAACAGTCAGGTTGAGAAAAGAAACAAACATGCTGCTAGGGTAAAGGACAAGATTAGGGAGCGAAGGTTGCAGCTGAGACCGCGAGGCCACTATTTCCGTGGAAGGTTGGTGTAATGGGAAACAAAGAGAAAAGACTAACAGTTGACAACAGTTTGGAGCCATCTGGTATGTGTATTGATAAGGCTGAGGAAGTGTGCTCATTGGAATGCGTAATCAATCACCATTGTTTTAATTAAAGTTTATGGTCAATCATATCAATCATCCGTTGGTTAAACACACTGTATGATAAGAACAGTATATATGTCTGTGCTCCTGAATGTAAAGTTAAAGTATTATCTTGGAATACCTGAGGTAGTATCTCTCCCTGCATATGCTTGAATAAATTGATTGAACCCATACCCGAGTCTCCTCGTGTGGTGATTGTCCCACAACAGCATTCTTTTTGGAATTTCCTTTCTCTCTCTCTCTCATACCTTCTCCTGTCTTTCTTTCTCTTCACGTTCCATTTGGAAGGCTATTTCTTTCTCCCTCTCCTGCCTCTCTCGGTCTTTTTCTATTTCCTCTAAATTCAAGTTTCCTCAGTTCCAATTGTATCTTTACTAACACTACCCTGTCGGATTCTGCTTCTAAGCCTGTTCCTACTTCTTCAGATTAGAGGGAAAAATGGTTGGCCACTAGCCTTAGAAGTTCAGACTTCCAAGCCTTGCCACGTACAGTGATGCCACACTGCTCAGCCATTTTTCTCAACTCCTCCACAGACAGTGTTTTTAACTTATCCCAAGTTACTTCATCCTGTCTTGGAGCGCTACTCACTTCAGTTGCAGACATGTTGGTATCAATCACACACAACCACAAGAAAACCTGTAACAATTTGCTCTTTTTGATTGGGAACAATTTGGCTTCCCATTTCAATTTAACTCGTTTGTTTGTGGGTAACAATCCAGACGCTCGCACCCAATTTCTGTTACGACCAGGTGAGCAATGTGTCTAGGGAGTCTTTTGCTGTCTTTACCTGGTCTTATTGTAACAAGGTTTTAATTTTAATTACACTGTACTTAAACTGTATACTCTGAGTACTGTCTGTGCGGAGTTTGCAAGTTCTCCCTGTGACCGCGTGGGTTTCCGCCGGGTGCTCCAGTTTTTCCTCCCACAGTCAAAGACTTGCAGGTTGATAGGTAAATTGGCCATTGTAAATTGCCCCTAGTGTAGGTAGGTGGTAGGAAAATTGAGGGAAGGTGGGGATATGGTAGGGAATATGGGATTAATGTTGGATTAGTGTAAATGGGTGGTTAATGGTTGGCATAGATTCGGTGGGCTGAAGGGCCTGTTTCAGTGCTGTATCTCTCTATGACTCTATGACTGTGTTTTGAGCTCCCTTTTTCGTGAATCAGTGTTAACAGTTTCCAATTACCAGGCAAATAACTGAGCACAAACAGGCTTTCTTTGGTTTAAAGGAGAAAGATGAAAGTTATTAAACCTTAACCTTAATTCTAATATGGTTTATGCCTGCGGATATACGATGCGCTCACGGTAGCATGCACATGCGATATAAACATGCAAGATAGGGACAGAAAAGAATGGAAGAGATAAGTAGAACAGTCTGAGACAATATCTTATTACTGTTTCTCGAGCTCGCGGTAGTCCTTAGTTGAAGTTATATTCTTGCGTTTCCTTGGGGCCCAGTATTTTTCTTAAAACTTTGTTCACATGGCAAACCTTTCTCTCTTGGAGTTGCAAGTCTTCAATGGTTTCAATTCCCTGAAAGATAGGCAGGCAGATGTTCGTAGTTGCAGGAGAGCACATGGGGGTTCTGCCTGGCAATTCCTTCATTTGGGAGTTCAAATTCAAAAAGCTCCCAGGGTGCTCAGCAGGTTAGTTACGTGATTAGTTCCTTATATGGAACAGTCTCTTCACATTGCTTGTTGGAGCCTCAAATTTCTCTGCTGCAGCCAGCTAGCCATGTGACTAAAACTAGTCCGACCACTTCTGTGTATTGGAGAGCAACTACAGAGTTTCCATTGTTTCAACATTGTCTGGTATGATGCAAATGTCCTTCCACTCAGGGCTTGCGATTTTAAGTTTCTGTCCATGTGGCAAAATAATGTGTGCCTTAGTCTTGGCAGGTGGGGGTTTGCCTGACAATATCTAATGTCATTTTGCTTTCTTGCAAAAGGACTTTCTCCGACATCCTTCTACTGCCTTTAACAAAAAATTCTCCCTTCAATCAAGTAGTCAGTTTCCTCCAGCCAAACTCCTTTGGTTTGTTTGTCTTCTACCAAACTACGCCTCACACTCTTCTTCTTAGGCAGTCCCTCGGGAACGAGGATGACTTTCTTCCATTCCAGGGTTGTGGGTCCTAATGACAGAATAGTCCAATTCTGGATCCGCACACTCTGCTACAGGTGGGGCAGGTGGTGTTTGGTGAGGCGAGTGAATGGGATGCTCGGATTTCCGAACGCTCCTTCCGCTGTTTGCACTTGGTTGCTGCCTGGGCATGTCAATGTTGTGCGAACTGGCTGGCACCTTCGCGGATGCTTCTCTATCTTGGGCAGTGTCGGGAAAGAGATTCCCATGAATCAATGGAGATGTCACATTTTTTCAGGGAGGCTTTAAGGACATCCTTGCAGCGTTTCCTCTGCACTCCTGGTTAGCTTCTTGCCATGACAGAGCTCGGAGTAGAAAACTTGTTCTGGGAGTCTTGTGTCAGGCATGCAGATGATGTGGCCCGCCCAGCGTAACTGACTAGCCATGACCAGTCTCTCAATACTGGGGATGTTGACTTGAGAGAGGACACTGATATTAGAGTGCCTGTCCTGCCGCTGAATTTGCGGGATCTTTTGGAGGTACCACTGCTGATATGTCTCCGGGGCTTTGAGATGTCTGCTGTATAGTGTCCATGTTTCCGACGCATACAAGAGAGCAGGTAACACTGCGACCCAGTAGACCATGAGCTTGGTGCCAGGTTTGAGGTCTTTGTCGTCAAACTCTTTTCCTCAGACGACCGAAGGCTGCTTGGCACATTGGAGGCGACGCTGAGTTTCGTCGTCGATGTCTGCCTTTGCTGAGAGGAGGCTCCCAAGGTATGAGAAGTGATCCACACTGTCCAGTGGCTCGCTGTGGATCTTGATGGTTGGGGGGCAGTGTTGCATTGCGGGAGTAGGCTGGTAGAGCTGGTTATAGCTAAAGGTAGCTCTTGGGCAGTCAGTTCCCTAGGGAACTCCTCATTGTTCACATCTAACCGTGGCCATCTGCTGCCATCCAATGCTCTTTCTCCCCACTAAATCCTCTCTTCTGCTGTTTAAGTTCCCCTGATTTTAACAGTGGGTGCATTTTTAGCCTAAATTTCAAGTTGTTAGTTTAAACAGCCTCTGTCTGCTGGTACAAACCCCAACCCCCAACCTTACCTTGTGAGTTCCAGTAAAGATTTGGATAAAACCTGGATGCGTTTTTTCTCTCCAATCTGGCTTCAAATTCCTGACTTCACTGGACATCAATATCATGTTTCTGCTCTGGACTGTATTGGAAAAATGTAAGACTCTGTTTCTGTGCTGCCTTTTTGTGTATTTCTGATCTGTGAACTGTGGAAAAGATCTGGAAAAAATCTACATCTAGATCTTCTTTGAAACTTAACTTTGAATTTCTGGATTTACCTCAACTCCTCACACTATTAGAGCACTCACACACATTGCGACATGAGGAAAAACATACAAGTTGTGACTTGACAATTCGATGTCATTCATAAATTATAACTGTCCCTCCGTTCTTCCCATTTCATCTACTCAGTAATTGCAAATAGATTTCAGCAGTGCTTACTGATAAAAACTGGTGAAACCATAGCAACACTGTTTGCTCTTGGAATATGGAAGTGTGAATGAAAAAAGCCTCATGAAGAGCACATGCAACATAACCAGGGAGCTCCACTCAACCCACCCTTTTTGATTCGATATGCTGAGACCACATTATACTCAAGGGAGGGGGGTTATTATAACCATAGCAACATAAAGGTTAATTATCACAAACTACAAAGCAGGAGCTGTAATAGGAGCTGCAAGATGACAGATTGCCAACGCAACAAAGGGAAAGCCTGCAGAGAAACACTGAACAAAGAAAAACTGACAGTGGGTAAACATTCCAGAGGCTGTGAAGATGCAGTATAATGCAAAAAAAAACCCAGGCCCAATAATGCCCAACCAGGGTTTGAAAAGAATGCAAGTTTGGGAGTTAGTGCAGTAAAATCTTGCAATACACAGATGGCAGAACACTGCTGACTTTGCAGAAATGAGCGGCACCTTCAGATGAAAAGGTCATATTCCACCAAAGCGACAAAGTTTTACAAAGTTTTTAAAAACAAATTTCAGTCTCACTTCTACCTCGCAAGGGAAGAAATAGTTGAGGCTCTAACCATCATTTTCCAATCCTCTCTGGTTACAGGCATGGTGCCGGAAAACTGGAAGTCTGCTAATGTTGTACATTGTTTAAAAAGGGAAGAAGGGATAACCCAAGTAATTACAGGCCAGTCAATCTAACCTTGGTGGTGGGCACTTTATTGGAAACAAAATCACAGTGGCGCAGTGGTTAGCACTGCAGCCTCACAGCTCCAGCGACCCGGGTTCAATTCTGGGTACTACCTGTGTGGAGTTTGCAAGTTCTCCCTGTGTCTGCGTGGGTTTCCTCCGGGTGCTCCGGTTTCCTCCCACATGCCAAAGACTTGCAGGTTGATAGGTTAATTGGCCATTATAAATTGCCCCTAGTATAGGTAGGTGGTAGGGGAAATATAGGGACAGGTGGGAATGTGGTAGGAATATGGGATTAGTGTAGGATTAGTATAAATGGGTGGTTGATGGTCGGCACAGACTCGGTGGGCCGAAGGGCCTGTTTCAGTGCTGTATCTCTAAACTAAACTATAAATCATTTAGATTAGAATAGATTATCAAAAACAGCATGGATTTGTTTAGGGAAGGTCATGCTTGACTAACACGATAAAATTTTTTGAAGAGGTAACAAGGAGTGTCGATGAGGGTTGCGTATTTGATTGGTCTACATGGGTTTTAGCAAGGCTTTTGACAAGGTCCCACATGGCAGACTGGCCAGAAAATTAAAAGCTCATGGGATCCAAGAGAATCCAAAATTGGCTCAGTGACAGGAAGCAAAGGATAATGGTCGACGGGTGTTATTGTGACTAGAAGGCTGTTTCCAGTGGGTTCTGCAGCTCTCAGTACTGGGTCCCTTACTTTTTGTGGTATATATCAATGATTTAGACTTATATATAGGTGGCATAACAGTTTGCAGATGATACAAAATTGTCCATGTGGTTGATAATGAGGAAGAAATAAATGGACTGATCATGTGGGCAAAAATGTGGCAAACAGAATTCAATCTGGAGAAGTGTGAGGTAATGTATTTGGGGAGGAAAAACAAAGCAAGGGAATATACAATAAATGGTAGGATACTGAAATGTAGACAAACAGAGGGACCTTGGACTATATGTCTACAGATTCCTGAAGGTAGCAGGATAGATAAGGTGGTGCTGAAGGCATACAAGATACTTTCCTTTATTGGCTGAGGCACAGAGGTTATGCTAGGTTGTGTATAAAACACTAACGACCATAGCTGGAGTACTGCATACAGTTTCTGGTCACCTCATTACAGGAAGGATGTGATCATACTAGAGACTGTGCAGGAGAGATTTATAAGAATGCTGCCAGGAATGGAGAATTTTAGCTATGAGGAAAGTTTGGATAGGCTGGAGTTGCTTTCTTTGGAAGAGAGAAGGCCGAGGGGAGATTTACATTAGGTGCATATAATTACGAGGGTCCTAGATGGAGTGGATAGTAAGGACTTATTTCCGTTAGCTGAGAGGTAAATAACCAGGGGACACAGATTTAAAGTAATTAATTGGTAGAAGGATTAGAGGGGAGTTGAGTATTGTTTTTCATCCAGAGGGTGGGGCGGTCTGGAAATCACTGCTTGAAAAGGTGATAGAGGCAGAATCCTCAATGCATTAAAAAACACTTGGATATGCAATTGAGGTGCTGTAACCTACAGGGCTACAGATCAAGAGCTGGAATATGGGATTAGGCTGGTGTTACAGCCATGTGGTGAGGTTTGCGGGGAGGGGGGGGGGGGGGGGTTCCCACTGTACAACTCCCACCTGACCGCAGCAACTATATTTTGTCAAATAAACAGACAGCGACAGGTTTTCTTGTTTATTGATCAATACACATTATCCCGAAATTGTCGCAACCGCTCATGCATTACTTAGCACACACACATGCACACATGAACATAGGGACAGATGGAGGGGAAAAAAGGGGGTAAGTAGTTAAAAGTAGGGGGTAGGTTTCAGGGGAGATCATGGTAAACCTGTTGAATTCTCTCGGAAATCAAGTTATCTTTGGTTGCACGCCTGAGGTGATTGTTGATTTCTCTTGGTTGAAAGTTCAGTTGAAATCAGTGGATTACTTCTAGTTCACTGCTGTATAGTGTAGATGCAGAATTCTGCAGCAGGACATGTGCCTTCCGGTTTGTTGCAAACAAGCTTCTGGATGCTGACTTCTGTCCTCTTGGGTGTCTCTCTCTCTTGGCTGCTTTTTAAGATAAAGTTGTGTTACTTCTCACCTCCTGGTAGGAGACACTTTGGTCTCTCCCTCATGATGATCGCACAATGGCCCAGGACATGGCTACTTCAGACTTTCTTTGTTTCAGAAGACGACATTCAATTTCAGAATATTTTAAGATGAGTGTAGGATGGATACAATTGACACCTCTTAGCTTTGAAGATTTTCCTTTCCCCATGTCAGACAATTTGAATATACAAAGGCCAAGTCCTTTTTTCTTCGGTGGCCATTTTGGAACATGGTTCACTTTTTAAAAGGTCCATTTCTTTTTTAAAAAGACAAAGTCAGTTTTTATAACTCTTCAGATTTTGTCCATAATTTGCATCATTGCACTTCTTGTGTGCTTGACACTGGCTAGGTCTTTTTCAGCCTCATGGACACGATGAGCACGTGGCCTTCTTCTGTGAAAGAAATCTTTCTATGTTTCTACCTTTGTACCAACATCTAGTTTCTAAATACTGAAAAGAGTTGATCATCATTCATTATAAAACTCACCAGCCATTAAAAGTCCAGCGTTCATGCACTTTAGTAGAGATTTGCAGAACTCTAAATGATGAATCACAGTTGAACCACCAACAATTCTTTTAGTTGGGCGTAATACCGACACACCCAGAGTAGGAATAAAATGGAAAAACAAACTTCTTCCCCAAAGGTTTGGTTGGTAAGTACACCATCTGCTGTGGCACTGAGCTTATAACAACAGAATAGTCCTTGGTTTGATTCCCCATCTGTGCTAGCTGATCTTAGCTGGAGTGTCCGTCGGGCATTACAATTGGCTTCTGTGCCTCTGGGCTTGGAAAACAATTTAAATTTTGCCTCCCGCTTCATAGAAACCTCCCTCACCACCTGTGGCATACATTATTCTCTAAGAGAGGGGTGGAGAGACAACCTGTTTCTCACTGCTTTTGGCATTTGTTAACACAGCCTGTGATAATTCTCACTCCAATTTTTCCTTTCTTCTGAAGGGAGGCGGCCTGGACTATGCTTGAATTTCTGCCAAAGAAGGTACTAAGTTCCCAAACTTGCCATTTGTAGAATAAAAGGGCAAATCTACTCTGTGGCACAGTACATCCCTGTACCAAAACCAAAATGATTTATAAAGCTTTGAACAATGTAGTACTGTTGCATTGGATCTTAAAAGCAAATCCACTATGCTAACAGGCACAAACAGGACTACAAAAAACATAATCTGCTTCTACAAATTATTCTGATAAAATTCATATCAAAAGCAAGGGTCAGGTAAGCATTTCCTCTTTAATACATTTCTAGTTCAGAAATGCATTACAAGATACTGAAAATCATCTGAAAGTGCAGTTCAATCAACCTTTAACCCTGCAACAGTTAGCTTAACTATAAGCACTGTAAATTGACAGAGGTGAACACACCCAGCTACAATAAATAAAACGATCTTACAACCAGTGTGCAAATCTGCCAAATCCTATTTATCCTCTTCTACATCCTGTGGAAATATTAGGTGTTCAATCCTGAAGAGTCAGTAGCAGTCATGATTTTGAATATAAAAAGGTGCAGCACTCTGCGCGATTAATGCAAAGCACTCTCATAAGCAAGAATTAAAAATATCAGTATATTTAGAATCCTATATTTATAGAAAAATAAACTCTGAATAGGCCAATTAGCAAGTTATTTTGAACATCAGTTCTTAAGTGGAATTTAGTCCACAATAAATGTACTATGCAGTGAATTGCAACCAAGCCAAGCTATTCAAAAAACAGTTCTGATGAAAGGTCACTGACCTGAAATGTTAATTCTGCTTCTTTCTCCACAGATGCTGCCAGGACTGCTGAGTATTTCCAGCACTTTCTATTTTTATTTCAGATTTCCAGCATCTGCAGTATTTTGCTTTTATTTACCAAAGCCCGATACATTTTTAGTAAGACTTCTTTATTCCTGTACTCCAATCCCCTTGCAATAAAGGGCAACATGCCATTTGCCTTCCTAACAGCCTGCTGTACCTGCAAGTTAGCTTTGTGCGTTTCTTGTACGAGTACCCCCTAGTGTCTCTGAACATCAACACTTACCAATTTCACACCTTTTAAAAAATATTCAGCTTTTCTATTTTTATGTCAAAGTGAACAACTTCACACTTCCCTACATTATACTCCATTTGCCATCTAGTTTCCCACTCACTTAACCTGTCTATATCTTTGCAGCCTCTCTACATCCTCCCCGCAGCTTACCTTTCCACCGAGCTTTGTATCATCAGCAAACGTAGATATATTACTCTCTACCTCTTCATCCAAGTCATTAATATAGTGTAAATAGTTGAGGCCCCAGCACTGATACTTGAGGCACCCCACTATTCACTGCCTGCCAACTTGAAAATGCCCCATTTATGCCCACTGTCTACTTCCTGTCTGTTCACCAATCCTGTATCCACTCTAATATATTACCTCCTATACCGGGAGCCCTTATCTTGCCTATTAATCTTTTATGTGGCACCTCATCAAATGCCTTTTGAAAATCCAGGTATACTACATCTACTAGTTCCCCTTTATCTACTTTACTAGTTACATCCTCAAAAAACTCTAATAAATTTGTCAAACAGGATCTCCCTTTAGTAAAACCATGCTGACTTGTTCTAATCATACTCTGCTTTTCCAAGTGCAAATGTTAAGACTTCTTTCATAATAGTTTCCAGCATCTTCCCAATGACTGATGTTCGGCTAACTGGTCTGTAGTTCCCGGTTTTCTCTTTACTTCCTTTCTTGAAAAGTGGCATAACATTTGCCATCTTCCAATTTCATGGGACCATTCCTGAATCTAAGCAATTCTAGCAAATCATAGCCAGTGCATCCACCATCTCTGCAGCTACCTCTTTTAGAACCCTAGGATGTAGGCCATTTGGTCCTGGGGACTGGTCAGATTTTACTTGATGGACTAAATGCTAAATGTTTGTGGCTCGAACAGCTTCAGCTCAAAGTGATTGAACTGCAGGCCGAGCTGCAGACACTGCAACACATCAGGGAGGGGGAAAGTTACCTGGACATTTTGGACCAGGAGGCGGTCACACCCCTTAGGATAGAGTCTTCTGATTTGGTCAGGGACAGGACTGTGTGGCTGCAGCTGAAGCAGGTAAGGGGACCCAGAGGGCAGGAGTGCAGGAGCCTCAGCCTTTGTGATTGTGCAACAGGTTGGAGGTTCTTTCAGCTTGTTTGTATGAGAGTGGGGGCTGCAGGGTGGATGAGTAACCTGTCCATGGCACGATGGTACAGGAAGCCATTCAAGTGGAGGGAGAAAAAAGGAATGTAGTGGTAGTAGGGGACAGTATAGTGAGGGAGATGAACACTGTTCTCTGCAGCAAAGAGCGAGTGTCCAGACAGCTGTATTGCCTGCCAGGGTTCAGGACATCTGCTCAGGGCTGGAGAGGAACTTACAGTGGGAGGGGGAAGGATTCAGTTGTCGTGGTCAACGTAGGTACCAACGACAAAGGCGGGACAAGGAAAGGAGTTCTGTATAGTCAGTATGAGGAACTAGGTGCCAAATTAAGAAGCAGAACCTCAAAGGTAATCTCTGGATTATTACCTGAGCCACGTGCAAATTGGCAAAGGGCAAATAAGATTAGAGAAATTAATGCGTGGCTCAAAGACTAGTAGAAGTGGGTTCCAGTTTGAGGGGCACTGGCACCAGTACGGGGGAAAGTGCAGGCTGTACCATTGGGACAGTCTACACCTGAACCATGCTGGGGCTGGTGTTCTAGCAAGCCACATAACTAGGGAAGTAGAGAGGGTTTTAAACTGAATAGTGGGGGCAAGGGATCAAATTTGGGAAGATATGGTAAATCAAGGAGTAGAGACAAGGCAAGAGACAAAGGTATTAATATGGGAAATGATAAACAGACAGTGACAGGAAGGGATAGAGCGTACATATCTAAGAGTAAATCAACAGATAAAGCTAGAGGTTACAAAGATAATAAAAGGACAAAACTAAAGGCTCTGTATCTGAATGCACGTAACATTCGAAACAAAACAGATGAACTGAGAGAGCAAACAGAAATAAGTAAGTACGATCTGATAGCCATTACAGAGACATGGCTGCAGGACGACATAGATTGGGACCTGAATATTGAAGGGTATATGGCATCTAGGAAGGACAGGAAGCTAGGACAAGGTGGAAGGGTAGCTCTGTTAATTAATGATGGTATTAGCGCAATAGAGAGGGATGACCTAAGTTCAGGAGACCAGGATGTAGAAGTGGTTTGGGTAGAGATGAGAAATGTTAGAGGCAAGAAGTCACTTGTGGGAGTGGTGTTCAGGCCACCTAACATTAACCACACTGTAGGACGGAGTATAAAGGAAGAAATAATGGCAGCTTGTTAGAAAGGTACAGTGATAATCATGGGACATTTTAACCTGCATATAGACTGTAAAAATCAGATGGGCAGAGGTAGCCTAGCTGAGGAGTACATAGAATGTTTTTGGGACAATTTCTTGGAACAATACGTTCTGGAGCCAACCAGAGAATTGGCTATACTAGATCTGGCATTGTGCAATGAGATAGGATTAATTAATGACCTCATAGTTAAGGCGCCCCCTAGGTGGCAGCGATTGTAATATGATTAAATTTTACATTCAGTTTGAGGGAGAGAAGAGTGGGTCCAAGACAAGTATTTTAAATTTAAATAAGGGCAATTATGAGGGTATGAAAGCAGAGCTAGCTAAAGTGAACTGGCAAATCAGGTTAAGGGATAGGTCAATAGAGATGCAGTGGCAAACATTTAAGGGGATATTTCAGAATACACAGAAGATACATTTCAACGAGAAAGAAAAATTCTAAGGGTGGGACCCACAATCCTTGGTTAACTAAAACAGTTAAAGACAGCATCAAACTTAAAGAAAAAGCCTATAATTGTGCAAAGATGGGAGGCAGGTCAGAAGATTGGACAGAATATAAAAAAACAGCAAAGAATGACTAGAAGATTGATAAGGAAGGTAAAATTAGAGTACGAGAGAAAGCTAGCTAGAAATATAAAAAGACATAGTAAGAGTCTCTATAGATATTTAAAAAAGAAAAGTTTAAGTGAGCATTGGTCTGAAAGAAAGTGAGTCTGGGGAATGAATAATGGATAATAAGGAGATGGCAGATGAATTGAACAGATATTTTGCATTGGTCTTCACTATTGAGGATAAAAGTAACATCCCAGTATTAGCTGTAAGTCAGGAAATGGAAGGGAGGGAGGAACTCAAGAAAATTACAATCATCAGGGAAGTGGTAGTGAACAAATTGTTGGAGCAGTCCCCGGGTCCTGATGGACTTCATCCCAGGGTGTTAAAAGAAGCAGCTAGTGAGATAGTTGATGCGTTAGTTTTAATTTTCCAAAATTCCCCAGATTCGGGGAAGGTTCCATTAGTTTGGAAAATAGTGAATGTAACTCCTTTATTCAAAAAGGGAGGCAGACAGAAAGCAGGGAACTACAGGCCAGTTGTCTTAACATCTGTCTTTAAAAAAATGTTAGAAGCTATTATTAAAGACATGAGAGCAGGGCATTTAGAAAAATTCTAATTCAGGCAGAGTCAACATGGTTTTGTGAAAGGGAAATCATGTTTAATCAATTTATTGGAACTCTTTGAAGGAGTTACATGTGCTGTGGATAAAGGAGAACTGGTGGATGTATTGTACTTAGATTTCTGAAAGGCATTTGATAAGGTGCCACATCAAAGGTTATTGCAGAAAATAAAAACTCATGGTGTAGGGGGTAACATATTGGCATGGATAGAAGATTGGCTAGCTAACGGGAAACAGAGAGTAGCCATAAATGGGTCATTTTCTGGTTGGCAAGATGTAACGAGTGGTGTGCCACAGGGATCAGTGCTGGGGCCTCAACTTTTTACAATTTATATAAATAACTTAGATGAAGGGACCGAAGCTTTGGTTGCTAAATTTGGTGATGACACAAAGAAAGGTAGGAAAAAGTGTGAAGAAGGCATAAGGAAGCTACAAAGGAATACAGATAGATTAAGTGAGTGGGCAAAGACCTGGCAAATGGAGTATAATGTGGGAAAGTTTGAACCTGTCCACTTTGGCAGAAAGAATAAAAAAAGCATATTATCTAAATGGTGAGAGACTGCAGAGCTCTGAGATGCAGAGGGATCTGGGTGTCCTAGTGCATGCATTGCAAAATGTTAGGATGCAGGTACAGCATGTAATTAGGAAAGCTAATAGAATGTTATCAT
Source organism: Heterodontus francisci (assembly GCF_036365525.1). Classification (NCBI taxonomy): domain Eukaryota; kingdom Metazoa; phylum Chordata; class Chondrichthyes; order Heterodontiformes; family Heterodontidae; genus Heterodontus; species Heterodontus francisci. The sequence goes on along the minus strand of NC_090372.1, from coordinate 159,856,722 downwards.
TTATCATGAGGGGAATTGAATACAAAAGTAGGAAGGTTGTGCTTCAGCTATACAAGGCATTGGTGAGACCACATCTGGAGTACTGTGTACAGTGCTGGGTCTCCTTATTTAAGGAAGGATGTAAATGCGTTGGAGGCAGTACAGAGAAGGTTTACTAGACTAATACCTGGAATGGGCGAGCTGTCTTACGAGGAAGGATTGAACAGGCTAGGCTTGTATCCGCTGGAATTTAGAAGAGTAAGAGGCGACTTGATTGAAACATATAAGATCCTGAGGGGTCTTGACAGGGTGGATGTGGAAAGGATGTTTCCCCTTGTGGGAGAATCTAGAAGTAGGGGTCACTGTTTAAAAATAAGGGGTCACCCATTTAAGACAGAGATGAGGAGAAATTTTTTTCCCTCAGAGGGTCGTGAGTCTTTGGAATTCTCTTCCTCAAAAGGTGGTGGAAGCAGAGTCTTTGAATATGTTTAAGGTAGAGGTAGATAGATTCTTGATAAGCAAGGGTGTGGAAGGTTATCGGGGTAGGTGGAAATGTGGAGTAATCAGTTCAGCCATGAACTTATTGAACGGCAGAGCAGGCTCGAAGGGACGAGTAGCCTATGCCTGCTCCTAATTCGTATATTCGTACATATGTCTGTAAACAGATTTAACGCAAAGCTTTTTTTCTGTTGTCTGATGCAACATAAATGAGATGTGTGGAGTTCAGTTGATAGCTGTTAATAATCCTGTTTGAGATCAAAAAAGTATATACAGTGCAGAGCTATCTATTTACAGGACTTGCTTCTTAGTGTTACAGTTACAGAGTGAGATTGGTATGTAGTCACAGGACTGTATTCTGGTACTCAGCTCATTAGCATACTAAAATCTATCTTAAAGGTACATTACTCAAAGGCAATCACACAACAGCAGATGCACTGGTTATGATTTTCCAAAATTCCCTAGATCCTAGACAGTTCCAGTGGATTAGAGATTAACAAATGAAACATTATTCAAGAAAGGAGGCAGAGAGTTGTTACGACCAGGTGAGATAGGGGTCTAGGGGGTCTCTCTCAACCTTTGACTGGTTTAACCGTAACGAGGTTTAATTTTAAAAACGCTATTTTTAGCTCCCCCTCAGTTAATCCTTGTTCACTGCATTCCTATTGTAAGGCAAAGAAATCAGACAGGTTTTCTTAGATTTAAACAAGAAAGGTGGAAGTTTATTAATTTTAAACTCTAATTCCGGTAACGAATACGAGTACGCGACCACACTAGCATGTAAACGCCATAAACACACACGCAGCTAGAGACAGAAACAGTGGAAGGAATAAAGAGGAAAAGTTTGAGGCAATATCTGGTAGTTACAGTCCTCTTGAGTTTGATGTTGAGTCTTTGGTTGCCAGTAAGTCTTGCTGTTCGTTGGGGCCCAGTGCACGCTTTAACTTGTTTAGATGTAGGAGCCTTTTCTCTCTTGAGATTTAAGTGTCTTTAGTAGGTCTGGAGGCTTGGGAGAAAGCGAGAGAGAGCCAGCCAGGAGACAGGATGTCTTGTTCCAGGTTCAGTTGCACTCTGCAGTCTGTGTCTTCAAACTTCCTGTGTCTACTTCAAAAAGCCTGGACGAGCCGGTTCGTCATGTGATCAGCTGGTTTAACCACTTCTGCGTTTGTGCATTCTATCATCTCAGCAGACCCTGGAATGTGAGCTTCCTTACACCTTCAATGTCTGGTGATCGAAATTAATTTGGGTTAACTGGACACCAGGGAGTAGTTCTTTGTCTCTCCAAGCACTCTTAGTATGCAAATATCCTTCCAGCCAGATGTCTGGTGCTCTCTTGTAAAACAAGTCATTTCTTCACTCCAGCAACAGTTTAAAAATTAATGTTCATATGAAGAAATTAATATGCTTCATTCTTGGCAGGTGGGGGTCTTCATGACAGAGAAAAAAGGGAACTATAGACCACTTAACATGCTATCAGTTGTCAGGAAAATGCTGGAATCTATTAATAAGGAATTCAGAAAATCATAGTAAGATCAGACAACGTCAACATGGTTTTATGAAAGGGAATAACGTTTGATAAATTTATTCGAGTTTTTTTGAGGCTGTAGATAAAGGGGAGCCAGTAAATGTACCATACTTGGATTTCCAAAAGACATTTGATAAGGCAGCACACAAAAGGTTAATATGCATAAGGGCTCATGGAGTTGGGGGTATTATATTAGCATGGATGGGGAACTGGTTAATGGATAGGAAGCAGAGAGAGTAGGGATAAACTAAGCATTTTCAAGTTGGCAGCCTGTAACTAGTGGAGTGCCACAACGATCAGTGCTGGAGCTCAGCTATTTACAATCTATATTAGACAAAGGGACAGAGAGTAACGTATCCAAGTTTGCTGACAATACAAAGCTAGGTGGAATGTAAACTGTGTGGAGCACACAAAGAGGTGCAAACAGAAATAGATAGGTTAAGTGAGTGGGCAACAAGGTGGAGTGTAATTAGGGGAAGTGTGAGATTATTCACTTTGGTTGTAAGAATAGAAAAGCAGAATTTTTTTTTAATGTGTGAAACTTCTAAATATTTATTTTCAGAGAGAATTAGGGTGTACTTGTACAAGGAACACAGAAAGTTAGCATGCATTACAGCAAGCAATTGGGAAGGCAAACAGAATGGCGAGCTTTATTGCAAGGGGAATTGGTGTACAAGAATAAGGAACTATTGCTACAACTGTATGGGGCTTTGGTGAGACCACACTTGGGCACTGTGCAGTTTTGGTCTCCATATCTTGGAGGTAGTACACTGAAGGTTCACTAGATTGGTTCCTGGGATGAGAGTTTTTTCCTGTGATGAGAGGTTGAAGTAATTTGAGCCCATACACTCTGGAGTTTAGAAGAATGAGAGGTGATCTTATTGAATCATAAAAGATTCTGAAATGGTGGATAGAGAGGTTGTTTCCCCTAGCTGGGGAATCTAGAACGTGGGGGCACAGTCTCTAGATGAGGGGTCTATCATTTAGGACTGAGATGAGAAGAAATGTCTTTAGGCAGAGCAGTGTGAATCTTTGGAATTCTCTACCCCAGAGGGTTACGGATGTTCCGTCATTGAGTATATTCAAGGCTGAGAGAGACAGATTTTTGGTCTCTCAGGGAATCAAGAGATATGAGGAGCAGGTGGGAAAATGAAGTTAAGGTAAAAGATTAGCCAAGATCATACTGAATGGCACTGCAGGCTCGTGGAGCTGAATGGGCAACTCCTGCTGCTATTTCCTATGTTTTTTTTTTATATAGAGATAGGGCACCGAAACAGGCCCTTCGGCCCACCAAGTCTGTGCCGACCATCAACCACCCATTTATACTAATCCTACATTAATCCTATATTCCCTACCACATCCCTACCTTACCTCAATTCTCCTACCACCTACCTATACTAGGGGCAATTTTTTACAATGGCCAATTTACCTATCAATCTGCAAGTCTTTAGCTGTGGGAGGAAACTGGAGCACCCGGCGAGAACTTGCAAACTCCACACAGGCAGTACCCAGAAACAAACCCAGGTCACTGGAGCTGTGAGGCTGCGGTGCTAACCACTGCACCACTGTGCCGCCCATCTTCTTCTAGCTGCTGCAAAGAACAAAGCCAAATTCTTTCATAGAAATGTCTAGAACACGGAAACCAGTCATTTGGCCCAGCCAGTCCATATTGATGTTTACCCTCTGCCTGAACAAATAATTCTAATCAGATTTACCTGCCTTGCTCATATCTATTCAACCCCTTTCCCCTCACCTACCTATCCAATATAATCCTGAATGTTGATATTGTTTCTGCCATTTAAACCATTCAACCATTTAAACATGAAGTGAGTTCCATAGCCTCAAAATACTCTGAGGACGTTTCTCCTGCCCTCTGTGCTTATATTTAATCTTGTATCTATGGCCTCTTGATCGCTTTAACTACTGGAACCAGTCTGCTTTTATCTATTCTGTCCCATCCTTCAGATCAATGTCCTCGTACTGTATCACCGTTGTAATACTGGCATTACAATGTATCAGCCACAAAAAGCTAATTTCGACAGTGATCTCGGGTCTGTTTCTATAGCAAGCCTAGCAGTCATGTAAACTGTATAGTTCAGGATGCCAAAGTGGCTTTTGTGTATAGAAATGTTAAAAAAAAAAATCAACAATTCGATGTGCAACCACCTGAGGCAAATAAGAGGAAAGAGCAATATAAAAAAATGCCAACAACCTACTAATATGTTTGGTGAAGGAACAATTGGACTCATTGATCCTTTGGGCTGAATTAACCATAATCAGGACATCAGTCTTTGAACATAGATACTTGAGTACACAGATCTGCAAGTCTGAAAAGGAACACAAACTAAAGCATGAAGCACATGACTAAGCTCTGTGCTGGGACCATATTTTCTTAAATTGGTTCAGATGGAGCAAGTGTTAGAGCAAGGCACAGCTGAAATTCTGTTTAGCTTTCAGATTGGCTTGATGTTTGAATCCCACTATTGTATACTGCAACATTATGAAGGTCACAGGGAACAAGTTAAAAAGCATACATTAAACCAAGGGAGGGAAAAACAAACAGGTTGCCAATGTGTTGTATTTATTGGAAAACTTTCTTGGACTCATAATTACATTTGCTACATAGAGTCTTAAGTACATAAACTAATTTGCTATAATTGGACAAACTCCCCCAGGACATGGGTACAATTTTATACTTTGGCATGGTTAACAAGATACTTTTGGATCACTGAACTTGATCACATTGATCTGAACTCAGATCAGAAAACTGCGATCATCATGGCAAAAACAGGTCAAACAGAACAAAGGTCTGTTTGGCACACTTAATTTGGTGAGCTTAAGTACTTAGAATCTGTAGCTAATCTCACTTAAATATTCATAAAAACACTGCCCATAAATGTTCCAAAATCTGTTGCTTGGAGGCACAAACCCATTACAACTGTAAAGCAGTTTTGCTTCAGCGATCACATCTGAACAAGAGGTCAGTACAGAATATAGTAGCACCAAAACGGTCCTAACTATGAAGGTCAGAAGTTGGTACTGAAGCTTTAAATCAGGCTATTCATTTATGTTGTATAGAAAGGGCTATAAATGATTTGAATATCCTTTTACATGAAATGTTAATTACAAAAGAGCAATGTCAAACAAACATATGTGGACTATTCTCCGAGATTTACATTATATTTTGTCTCCACTCTGTTAGCATTTGGAGGTCCTTTTGGAAAACAGAAGCATGCACAGGAGGCCAGATCTCCATATTGCAAACTGATTGCTGGCAGAGCAGCAGCAAACAGATAATGCACAAAGATTGGGCGATTAACTCCAAAGCCCTATTCTAAGTACTTTCATAATAAAAATGTAAGAGGGTGTGGGGAAGAGGCAGGAGAAATAGATAACTCGAGGAGTTGCCTCAGGCTACATGAGCTGGATGACTTCCTTCTGTGCTGTAGGACTAAAAAGCTTCAAATTTTAAGTGAGAATGAAAATGAACAGCAGACCCATACTCAAACTGTAAAGTATCCAAATGAAGACTTGTAAAATTCAGGCTTTTTGTTAGAATGAAGCTAAGTCAATACAATTGAGGTGTTTACAAGTTAAAAAGGGTGGAACAGGGTAGATAGAAGCAGAATGCTTCCAGCGTTTGGACGGTCTAGAGCGAGGGCTATAGATGCAAGATTAAACGCAAGAGATTTCGAAGAGTGAGCAAGAGAAACGTATAGAATCCTAAACTAGAATGATACAGCACAGGAGGCAGCTATTGACCCATCAAGTCTGTGCTGGCTCTTTGAAAGAGCTATCCAATTCGTCCCACTCCTCTGCCCTTTCCCTATAGCCTTGCAAGTTTTCCCCTCAGGTATTTATCCAATTCCTTTTGGAAAGTTATTGAATCTGTTTCCACTATCCTTTCACGCAGTGCAATCCAGATCACAACAACTCAGTGCAAAAAAAAATTCTCCTCATCTTGGCTCTGGCTGTTTAGCATTGACCTTAAATTTGTGTCCTCTGGTTACCGGCTCTTCTGTGACTGGAAACACTTTCTCCTTATTTACTTTATCAATACCAATCATGATTTTGAACACCTCTATTAATCTCCCCTTAATCGTCTCTGATCTAAACTGACTAATCCCACTTCTCTAGTCTCTCCACTTTAACAAAAGTCCCACATCCATAATACCATTCTAGTAAATATCCTCTGCACCTTCTTTAAGGACTTGGCATCCTTCCTAAACTGTAGAGCCCAGATTTGGACACAATATGCAACTTTTACACAGATCACATCCCATGAACAAGAGGGTTGTCAGGCTGTGGAATTCACTTCCAGGGTTAGTGGTTGAGGCAAAAACTGTATCAACAGTCAAGATGAGACTGGATCGGCAGATGGCAGAAAACATTCTGAAGTGATAAGGGAACAGGACTCACATCGAAGATAAGCATCAACATGGACTGGCCAATGGCTTATTTCCATGTTATATTTCTATGTATTTTCTTTTTTACAAATACTGATGGACTTGCAGTGCAATTCCATTTTATAATAGACAAATTATTTTTCCGCATGAAATGAGTCATAGGCCTGAGAATAAGCAGCCAGTTGGCGGACAATCTCACGTGAGTTGACCTCACAACATAATTTTGTGTTGTGACAAATGTTGATCACTTAACCAGCTCAGTGCAGGTTTGTTTGTATTGATGGCAGAAACCAAGATGTAGAGTATGGGTCTACTCTGGTAATTGATCACCATTTTTCCCTTTGGAGTGCTGTTAACTACAGAAACCTCAGTCACATAACTTAGAAATGCCAAGCTTTGCTATACTTCAAATACTGCTACCATCTGTAGAGTTAGGTCACAAAAGTTGAAAGCAAATAGAAAAGCTCTTTTATAAAACCTAAACAATTGCTTGATCTCAAGAATGATCACCATGTTATGCATGCCTTCGCCTGAGCACTGCTGGGTTCTGCTGCATCGTAGGTTGAGCAGATTAGTTAATGAAGTGCAAGGGACAAGCTTCCACCCTTTACTTTGGAGGAACAGATGCCTTAATTCAATGGCAAGATGGAGAGCAGATTTTCAAGGGTCTATGATGCTATCAATTTCCTGGATCCCAGGTTATTTACACCAAGAAGTTCAGTTGACAAAAGGTTTCAATGTAAAAGTGACCTGCTAAATATTTGCATTGACTGGGTCACATTGGCAAGGCATCAATATTTTGTTCTTTTTTATTCGTTCATGGGATGTGAGCATCACTGGCAAGGCCAGCATTTCTTGCCCATCCCCAATTGCTCTTGAAAAGGCAGTGGAGAGCTGTCTTCTTGAACTGCTGCAGTCCATCTGGAGTGGGTACACCCACAGTACTGTTAGGGAGGGAGTTCCAGGATTTTGATCTGGCTACAGTGAAGGAAGGCAATATATTTCAAATCAGGATGGTGTCCAACTTGGAGGGGAACTTGCAAGCAGTGGTGTCCCATGCGTCTGCTGCCCTTGTCCTTCTAGTTGGAAGAGGTCGTGGGTTTGGAAAGTGTGTTGAAGGAGGCGTGGTGAGTTGAAGTGCATCTTGTACATGGTATGCACTGCTGCCACTGTGCGTCAGTGGTGGAGAGATTGAGCATTTAAGGTGGTTGTTGGGGTGCTGATCAAGCAAGCTGCTTTGTCCTGGATGGTGTTGAGCTTCTTGAGTGTTGTTGGAGCTGCACTCATCCAGGCAAGTGGAGAGTATTCCATCACACTCCTGACTTGTGCCTTGTAGATGGTGGAGAGACTTTGGGGAATCAGGAGATGGGCTATTCGCTGCAGAATTCTCAGACTCTGACCTGCTCTTCTGGCCACAGTACTTATATGGCTGGTCCAGTTCAGTTTCTGGTCAACGATAACCCCCAGGATGTTGATAGTGGGGAATTCAGCGATGGTAATGCTGTTGAATGTCAAGGGGAGATGGTTAGATTCTCTCTTGTTGAAGATGGTCATTGCCTGGCACGAATATTACTTGCCACTTATTAACCCAAGCCTGAATGTTGTCCAGGTCTCGCTGCATATGGACATGGACTGCTTCAGTATCTGAGGAGTCATGAATGGTGCTGAACATTGTGCAATCATCAGCAAACATCCTCACTTCTGACCTTATGATGGAAGGAAGGTCATTGATGAAGCAGCTGAAGATGGGCTAAGACACTATCCTGAGGAACTCCTGCAGTCATGTCCTGGGACTGAGACGATTGGCCTCCAACAACCACAACCATCTTCCTTTGTTCTAGGTCTGACTCCAAACAGTGGAAAGATTTCCCCGATTCCCATTGACTTCAGTTTGGCCAGGGCCCCTTGATGCCACACTCGGTCAAATGCTGCCTTGACATCAAGGGCAATCACTCTCACCCCACCTCTGGAGTTCAGCTCTTCTGTCCATGTTTGGACCAAGGCTGTAATGAGTCAGGAGCTGAGCGGCCCTGGCAGAACCCAAACTGAGCAGGTTATCGCTGTTTAAGTGGTGCTTGATAGCACTGTCAATGTCACCTTCCATCACTTTGCTGATGGAGTGATGGGGCGTTAACTGGCCAGATTGGCAGAATAATGAACAGCTCTGTCCAAAAGCACAAACATGAAAAACCAAGTTTCACCACCCTGCTTTCAGGCCACATTTTTGTCCTTGGCCTGCTGCAGTGTTCCAATGAATATCAATGCAAGCTCGAGGAACAGCACCTCATCTTCTAATTAGGCACCCTACAGCCTTCCGGACTCAACATTGAGTTCAACAATTTCAGAGCATGACTGGCCTTTATTATTATTATTTTTTATCCATGTGCCTGCCTTAAACTTGGTTATTCATGGTTGTGCTTTTGTACAGAGCTGCTTATTATTCTGCCATTAACACTGTCTCTGGACTAATGCTTTGTCTTTCACTACAACCATTAACACTCCCTTTGCCTTTGTTCCTTGACATCTTTGTCATTTAATCTCTCCTGCCCTCTGCCCTATCACACACCATCCCTTTAGTTCTCATTTCCCCCATCCCCACTTCACTCATTTAAAATCTATTACATTTCTAACCTTTACCAGTTCTGATGAAAGGTCACAGACTTGAAATGTTAACTGTGCTTCTCTCTCCACAGATGCTGCCAGACCTGCCCAGTATTTCCAGCACTTTCTGCCCTTTATCTTGACTTTGGCTTTGTGACGCCTAATTTTATCATTTGGTCCTCCTTGCTCAAAGACCACTTTGTGCACTCTTAGCACTTTCTCGATGTCAGAATTACTCTTACTGATCCCTACTGTAAATAGCTCAGCCCAGTTTAACTGTATTTTATTAAGCTAATTTCTTCCCATCTGGGAGCCCTGTTTCCCTCCTACTACCAATGACAAGTAATTGGATGCACCATCCTATTCCATCCTAACACCAACTTTACCTAACACTGGAATACTGTTATTGGGATAACTACTAAGTTTCACACCAGTTTTGCATAAGGGAATGTGACTTAGGGACTTCTTGTACTCTCCTTCCGAGATAACAGACACTGCTACAGTTGTATCACGATGAAAGTAAGTTGTGAATCTCCAACTTTCATTTTTTACTGTGGACGCTGGAATTATATCTTCAGCCCTTTTTCTCATTTTCCATGTGCTAGTTTCCTTGCTTTCTGACTGAGTACTACACTTAATCATTCACGGACTTCCAGGCTCCTGAACTAGCTTTAGGTCTACCATGGCCTTGGCATGGTGTATTGCTGCAACCTGGAGCTTTACCATAGCCTGGAGCATCACTGCTTTCTCTACTCCTGCAAGCTACGTGAATATGACTGACTTTCCCACAGGCATAGCACTTTGAATGGAAATGGGGGCATTTAGATGGTTGGTGACTACTATGGCAATGGTAGCATCTACATTTCTTACACTGAGTCTGTGAACTTGGCTGCCGTGGTCTGGTTCCTGTTGAAATCTGAGGGATCTTTCCTGCAATCTACAACTATCTCTTCCTGCCATTTCCATGGTTGTGACCTCATCACAGGCCTCCTTCCAGATCAGCTTATTGCCTTTACACAAAAGCTTGCAGCCAAATGTGCAACCTTTGTTCATAATTACACCACTCCTCTTTGCTAGGGTTGAATTCCCCCATTGCCCCAAAATATGTCATCAGTGCCATTTTGTTTTCAATTACATACTGTGCTGACTCACAGAGTTGTACTTGAACATGATGTGCAGACACACCCGAAACAAGATTTCAAATCGCCCAAACTTCCTCAAAAATTGACTCTGGGAGTTCCAAAAAGTGTCTCACAATGTTCTTCAGACCATAATCTCTCGAATAAAATGTTTTTAAAAAATCAATCCCATCTCGTCATCTTTCTTTTGTGTATTCACTGAGAAAGTCTAGCATGAGGTCTGACTGTAAGCAGCCATTGTTGAAGGGCTTCACTTACACCTCCCCAACAGAGAGGGCAGCAGAGAGGCAGTATACAAAATACTTAGCCAGTTCAATACATATATCACAGGCTTATCAGTTAAAATTACATAGTGACTCCTGACAACGCAGCTTAGCGCCGATGTCATCAGTGTGAGAGATTTCTAAATACAAAAGACATAAGGGGATATGAGGATAGTGTGGGAAAAAGGCATTGAAGTGGATGATCAGCCACTGAATGGCAAAGTGGGCTGAATGGCCTACTCCTGTTCCTATGTTACTCGGATTGTTTTTTCCTGCCAGCATGGTGCTGCGCATGCACAACAATGTCAGTACCTGGCTTGCCAGCACTAAATCGCACATCCCTCGCCGCCGCCTTCCCTCAGCCACTTGCTCCTGGCCTCGCCGCCGCCTCCCCTCAGCCACTCGCTCCCACCCTCGCCACCGCCTTCCCTCAGCCACTCGCTCCCACCCTCGCCACCGCCTCCCCTCAGCCACTCGCTCACACCCTCGCCTCCCCTCAGCCACTCGCTCCCAGCCTTCAGTGGCCTAGAAGGGGGAAGTGGTGAGGCCTGGAGCGAGTGGCTGAGGTGGGGAAGCAGCGAGAGTGGGAGCGAGTGGCTGAGGGGGGAGAAGCGACGAGCAGACAGGCGCAGGAGGGAGTGGCGAAGAACAGCGTGATGGCTTCTATCTGAATTATAGCCCAGAATCCATTTGCACTGCTGTAATTGTGCAAGAAAATAAACCTCATGAATCTACTTCCAAAACCAATATGTTAGAATAATAAGCATCATACAAAGAGCGAATTGCAAGATGCCTTACAATGAGATGATTTGTTCTGTACTAGCACAGGTACTGTTGGGGTGGATGAAGATGGCGATCGCAGCCACTGTGGGGATTTGGGTTTAAGGCTCTGTTTCCTTTTTGTGACAAGTTGCGCCTTGAATAATTGGGGTGGTGGTGGGATGCAGGAGGAATAAAACAAAATACACTTTAAATTTGCTCTATGCCTTATTTATCCAGCTATGTACTTTCATCCTCCAAGGGCGCATTAAATGAAGTTTATTTTAAGGCTGCTTTTGCTGATAACGCAACCACTAGGTGGTGCAGTACTGGCACATGCGCAAATGCAGCCTCATCAACTGCAATGTCACTGTCTGCGACGTCTCAGGGAGCTGCCAATAATAAAGATGACACTGCTCAATTTATCACAAAAACAAAAACAAATTAAACCCAAATGCCCACAGTGGCTGCGATCACCGCCTCCATCCCACCCCCAATAGTACCCCGGCTCCCTCCTGCCATCTCACTTCTCTTCGCTGCTGCCTCCCGCGCCTGTCTGCTCGCTGCTTGCTCCACGCCTCACCACTTCTCCCCCCTCAGCCACTCACTCCTGCTTCACTGCCACCCCCCCCCACTCACCCCCACCACACCTGTGGGCTCTTGCACCCAGCCTCGCCGTTTCATCCTCTCTGCTCTGTCTCGGCTCCCTCCTTCTCACAGTCTCCCTTCTCTCCCCTGCCTATCTTGTCACTCTCTCTCTCTCCCCCGTTTCCCCTGTGGGAGGAAAGAAAGGCAACGATCGCGGGAGGGAGCAGGGACAAGAGGCGGGAGGGAGCGGGAAGCAGAGGCAGAGCAGATGGGAGGAGGCGGCGAGGCCACAAGCGAGTGGTCCAAAGCTAGGTGGAGGGGGGCTTGGTGAAGCGGGGAGTGAGCGACCAAGGGGTGCGTAGTGGCGAGGCCAGGAGCAACTGGCCGACAGGTTGGGGGGTGGGGTGGGGGGAAGGGTGCAACGGAGAGCGAGTGGCCGAGGGGGGATGTGGGGAAGAGGTGGGGAGGTCGGGAGCGAGCAGCAAGCAGACGTTGCAGTACACGAATGACGTTTTAGTGCGCATGCACGAGTTAGTCCTGGTAAGCTGGGCGCTGGCGTTGGCTGCGGATGCGCCGCACCATACTGACAGCAAGGGTCCGTTCTGCACATGTACAAAGCTGAGAGAGCTCTGATGACGTCGGCGCTAGACTGCGTTGTCAGGAGTCAATTTGATTAGTAAATGCAAAGGATGCATTAACATTTTCCCTAATGCCTTAAGTTTCTTCATGTTCCTTTATCCCCACCTCAAATTATTAACTCTTCTCTAAGCAGCAATTACAGGTTTTGATGCATTTAATTTCTTTTTGAGAGAGAAACCGTCAGAGTGAAAATCCTCTTTTGGAAATAAATGGGAGATTAATTATTTCCTCATAATTAATGACTAGATAATGAAATTGCACGTTTTAAAATCACATGTTCCTATAATTAGCAAGTCTTTAATTATGAGCAGTCAATCTCTTGTGTTTTGTTACAGGAATTTCACCCTAATGAGGGAGTGCATTAAAAATTTACAAAAATACCACACAGACTGAAGTCAGAGTGAGCTGCTGTGGTGCACGAATAGAAACAAGTATCAAACCCCTCAGGTTTGTTTTTTTCTCTCTTACTTCTATTTACAGCTAGCTCTTATTTATCTGCAGCAGGGATTTCAGTTAGAATATTAATAGCCTTTAACAATCTCCTTTCTTAACTCCAGACGCATCTGGTGCATTCATTCATATGGAGATCAGCCACATCCCACTTTCAGGTTCATTCCAATTTAGCTGCATGAGCATCTGTCACATCATCTTGAATCATTAACAGGCACAACCAATCCCAACAGCCTTTGCAAATGAGTCAGAATTAATTAAAACAATTGTGGAAAACTGAGAAATATTTATACTAAAAAATCAAAGATAAATTGATTTTCAATATTTGTCCTAATGTTTTGATGCAAAATTATGTTCATCTTTCTCATTCTTTAAATCTCTACACACACTGTTTGGTGGAGAGAAAATAACAATGTATCCCTTTAACAGCTTTGCTTGCCTGCGGAGCTTGCTGCCAGCTCCCGCCTGCATGACTCCTGCCAGGAGTTAAAATCTGAGTTTAAGACCTTCAGCAGAGTGGAGGGAAGGAGAGAGCAAATGATGGCCACATACAGATTCTGGTGCGTATGCAAATAAAGAGACACACAAAAAAAAGGGAGATTCTGGGTTTTATACTTGAACATACTCTTCATTTATTCTTTCCCCAGATGCCAAAACTAGAAATCCTGATCTTCCAGGTCTTTCCTCCATTTTACAATTTTCCACTCACTGTCATCATCTAATCAATATCTCATCTCTTTTACATTTTTCAATCTTTTTGACATCCTGCAGTGGGGGCTTGTATCTTCATCTTGGCTTCAGAACTTTAAAAATGCATTGCCTGCAGCAACGCTTGTGACATGAGCAGCCCCAAAAACAGCTTGCAAGTACAAAAGTAACCAGAAGTGCTATACATGATATAAACGAGTCACAGGATTCAATGCATGGAATGCTCACAAACCACTCAAATATTACTCTTCCATTTGGCATGGTCTACATTCCAGTCGTTTAAGTTTAATGGTTAAACAGAATTTTGTTCTGAACTGTCAAAAAAATATACTTTTCCTTGCAGTCCACTGCACAGCAAAATCAGATCAAAAGGGAAAAGAAAATCACATCTGTAAATTAGGTTCAAACAAAAGGAGCTCCAATTGTAGGTCAGTAAGTAGAGCAGTGAAGATCAGGCTAACAACTGAGCAGATTGCTCCTGAAATCAAGTGAACTGAAGTGAGAAAGGGGGAGGCTGCAGAAGAAACAGTCACAACCACTGCCCTTCTCACACTGTCATTCCACTTTGAATGGTACTTAAAACTACATTTAAGTGCCATTTATGGATTCATATTTTAAAACATCCAAAGATGCTACAATGAAACAGAGGTGAGAGTCACTACACTGAAATGTCATAGACAGTAACAGGATCATTGCTACCACTAAAAGTTAAAATCAATGGTATGGAGATTACTAACCTTTCCAAATCTCAATGCTGCTATTTAAAAATTGCAGTTGGGCATGTTCTAGCCGATTTGCATCACTTCCTTTGCTAAACGTCTCAATCAAAAAAGCAGCTGCAGCATCATCAGGAACCCATCAGGTGAATCCGCCCAGGGCAGTTGCATTCTTAGAACCTCTGAATGTTGAAGGACAAAATCTCTCTACCTGCCACATCTTAATTACTGACCAATCTCTTCACAAACCAGATTATTTGACGTTGCAAAATGGTTTTCTGGTCATTACCCTTGGCCTCTTCATGTATTAGATATACATTACTGATGTTTAAAAATCTCATTTTGCAACAGTCTTCAGATCAAATAAACAAATTCAAGTGAGCAAGTCTTCAAAGCCAATTACTATTTTTTAAAAAAAGTGTAAAAGGTAATTTCAACCACAAGCGATTGGAAGTGAAACATACCAACAAATCTCAAAACAGACATCTGCAAGAACAGATTTATCACAGAATCGTTAGAGCAGAAGGAGGCCATTCGGCCCATAGTGTACGCACTGGCTCTCCGAAAGAGCAATTTCCTCAGTTTCATTCCCTTGCCTTCTCCCCATAACCCTGCACATTCTTCTTTTTCATATAACTGTCTAATTCCCTTTTGAATGCTTCAATTGAACCTGCCTCCATCACGTTCTCAGGCAGTGCATTCCAGACTTTAACCACTCGCTGCGTGAAAAAGTTTTTCCTCATGTCATTTTTGCTTTTCTTACAAAATACTTCAAATCTGTGCCCTCTTGTTCTCTATACAAAGGGACTCCATTCCACAATGTGACAGAAGCTCACAGATATTGTTAAACAGCATCACCATCCTTCCTCTCCACTCCTAAACTAAGAATGGTGCCTGTACCAATCCCAAGTCACTATGAAAAAAAACCCCAGACAAGTTCTGTGTCACTGGAGTCAATTAAATATGTCTGCCCCAAGTACAATCTTGGGACAATTTAACAGGGTCATTGAATAGTGATTGGGGGTGCAAATGCAGGCTGTCTTTTACCCCACCTCACATCCACCAATAGTGGCCCAAATGACACCTGGCTGAGATCAGTTAGCTCAGTACACACCTAAAGAACTTCACGCTCCGAATGGCTTCATATCACACATGGTCCATACATTGACAAAACCATCAGGAGAATTGATGCCATCTTTTAATTACTTGCATTAAAAAAATCTCATCCAAGACCTTTCATGGTTATGGGAACAAAGAAAAAACATTTTTTTATTCATTCATGGGATGTGGGTGTCACTGGCTAGGTTGGCATTTATTGCCCATCCCTAATTGCCCTCAAGAAGGTAGTGGTGAGCTGCCTTCTTAAACTGCTGCAATGTTTGGGTGTAGGTACACCCACATTGCTGTTAGTGAGGGCGTTCCAGGAATTTGACCCAGCGACAGTAAAGGAATGGCGATACAGTTCCAAGTCAGCATTGTGTGTGGCTTGGAGGGGAACTTGCAGGTGGTGGTGTTCCCATGCATCTGCTGCCCTTGTCCTTCTAGGTGGAAGAGGTCATGGGTTTGGAAGGTGCTGTTGAAGGAGCCTTGGTGCCTTTCTGCAGTGCATCTTGTAGACGGTACACACTGCTGCCACGGTGCGTGGTGGTGAAGGGAGTGAATGTTGAAAGTGGTGGATGGAGGGGGTCAATCAAGTCAGCTGCTTTGTCCTGGATGGGATCAAGCTTCTTGAGTGTTGTTGGAGCTGCACCCATCCAGGCAAGTGGAGAGTATTCCATCACACTCCTGACTTGTGCCTTGTAGATGGTGGACAGGCATTGGGGAGACCGGAGGCGAGTTACTCGACACAGAATTCCCAGCGTCTGACCTGCTCTTGTAGCCACAGTATGTGCGTGGCTGGTCCAGTTCAGTTTCTGGTCAATGGTAACCCCCAGGATGATGATAGTGGGGGATACAGTGATGGTAATTCCATTGAACATCAAGGGGAGATGGTTAGATTCTTTCTTGTTTAGAGATGGTCATTGCCTGGCACTTGTGTGGCACGAATGTTACTTGCCACTTATCGGCTGCATCTGGACACCGGCTGCTTCAGTATCTGAGGAATCGCGAATGGTGCGAATTGTGCAACCATCAGTGAACATGCCCACTCTGACCTTATGATGGAGGGAAAGTCATTGATGAAGCAGCTGAAGATGGTTGGGCCTAGGACACTACCCTGAGGAACTCCTGGAGTGATGTCCTGGGACTGAAATGATTGACATCAAACAACTACAACCATCTTCCTTTGTGCGAGATATGACTCCAACCAGCGGGGTGTTTTTCCCCACCCCGATTTCCATTGATTCCAGTTTTGCTAAGGCTCCTTGATACCATACACAATCATACGAACAGACAAACATACAAATTAGGAGCAGGCGTAGGCCACTTGGCCCCTCGAGCCTGCTCTGCTATTCAATAAGATCATGGCTGATTTGATTGTAACCTCAACTCCACATTCCCACCTACTACCCTCAATAGCCTTTCACCCCCTTGCTCATCAAGAATCTATCTACCTCTACCTTAAACATATTCAAAAGACTCTGCTTCTACCACCTTTTGAGGAAGAGAATTCCAAAGACTCACAACCCTCTGAAAGAAATAATTTCTCTTCATCTCTGTTTTAAATGGACGACCCTTTATTTTTAAACTGTGACTCGCAGTTCTAGTTTCTCCCACAAGAGGAAACATCCTTTCCACATCCACCCTGTCAAGGCCCCTCAGGATCTTGTATGTTTCAATCAAGTCGCCTCTTACTTTTCTAAACTCCAGCGAATACAAGCCTAGCCAGTCCAACCTTTCCTCAGAAGACAACCTGCCCATTCCAGGTATTAGTCTAGTAAACCTTCTCAGGACTGCTTCCAACACATTTACATCCTTCCTTAAATAAGACCACCAGTACTGTACACAGTACTCCAGATGTGGAATCACCAATGCCCTGTATAACTGAAGCATAACCTTCCTACTTTTGTATTCAATTCCCCTCGCAATAAATGATAACATTCTATTAGCTTTCCTAATTACATGCTGTACCTGCATACTAACATTTTTGCAATTCATGCACTAGGATACCCAGATCCCTGCAATTTCTCACCATTTAGATAAAAAAGCATATTATTCTTCCATTTGCCAGATCTTTGCCCACTCACTTAACCTATCTATATCCCTTTGTAGCCTCCTTATGTCCTCTTCACAACTTACTTTCCTACCTAACTTTGTGTCATGAGCAAATTTAGCAACCATATCTTTGGTCCCTTCATCCAAGTAATTTATATAAATTGTAAAACGTTGAGGCCCCAGCACTGATCCCAGTGGCACACCACTCTTTACACACTGCCATCCAGAAAATGACTCATTTATACATACTCTGTTTCCTGTTAGCTAGCCAGTCTTCTCTCCTTGCCATAATGTTACCCCTATACCATGAGCTTTCATTTTCCACAATAACCTTTGATGTAGCATTAAATAACTTTATCAAATGCCTTCTGGAAATCTAAGTACAATACAGCCACCAGTTCTTCTTTATAAACAGCACATGTAACTCCCTCAAAGAACTCCAATAAATTGGTTAAACATGATTTCCTTTTCACAAAACCATGTTGACCCCGCCCGATTACCTTGAATTTTTCGAAGTGCCCTGCTATAACATCTTTAATAATAGTTTCTTACATTTTCCCTATGACAGATGTTAAGCTAACTGGCCTGTAGTTTCATGCTTTGTCTCACTACCTATTTGAATAAAGGAATTGCATTGGTTATTTTCCAATCTAATGGAACCTTCCCCGAATTTTGGAAAATCAAAACCAATGCATCAACTATCTCACGAGCCACTGCTTTTAAGACCCGAAGATGAAGTCCAACAGGACCCAGGGCTTGTCAGCCCGCAGCTCCAACAATGTGCTCAGTACCACTTACCTGGTGATTGTAATTTTCTCGAGTTCCTCCCTCCCTTCCATTTCCTGATTTACAACTATTCCTGGGATGTTCTTTGTATCCACTATAGTGAAGACTGATGTAAAATACCTGCCATCTCCTTACTTTCCCTTATTAATTCCCCAGACTCACTTTCTTTAGGACCAATATTCACTTTGTTCACTCTTTAAATATCTAGAGAAATGCTGCCAAATGCTGCCTTGATGTCAAGGGCAGACACTCTCACCTCACTTCTGGAGCTCAGCTCTTTTGTCCATGTTTGGTCAAAGGCTGTAATGAGGTCAGGAGCTGAGCGGCCCTGACAACCCAAACTGAACATCAGTGAGCAGGTTATTGCTCGGCACGTGCCACTTGATAGCACTATCGACGACCCCTTCCATCACTTGGCTGATGATGGAGAATAGTGGTAACTGGTCAGAATTGATTTGTCCTGCTTTTGTGTACAGGACATAGTTGGGCAATTTTCCACATTGCCAGGTAGATGCCAGTGTTGTAGCTGTACTCGAACAGCTTGGCTAGGGGCACGGCTAGTTCTGGAGCACAAGTCTCAGTCCTATTGCCGGAATGTCGTCAGGGCCTATAGCCTTTGCAGTATCCAGTGCCTTCAGCCGTTTCTGGATATCGCGTGGAGTGAATTGGATTGGCTGAAGATTGGCATCTGTGATGTTGGGGACCTCAAGAGGAGGCCAAGATGGATCATTCACTCAGCACTTCTGGCTGAAGATGGATGCAAATGCTTCAGCCTGGTCTTTTGCACTCATGTGCTGGGCTCCCCCATCGTTGAGGATGGAGATATTTGTGGAGCCTTCTCCTCCAGTCAGTTGTTTAATTATCCACCATCATTCACTACTGGATGTGGCAGGACTACAAAGCTTAGATCTGATCCAAAATAAAAACAAAAAGTGCTGGAAATACTCAGCAGCTTTGGCAGCATATGTGGAGAGAAAAGCAAAGTTAACGTTTCAGGTCTGTGACCTTTCATCACAACTGGCAATGGTTAGAAAATAATTAAGTTTTAAGCAAGTGACGGGGAAGGGGGTGGGGTGAGAGAACAAAGGGGAAGGTATTTGATAGGATAGAGAGTGTTCAACCCTCTGCCCTATCGAACACCTTCCCCTTTGTTCTCTCCCCCACCCCCTTCCCCTTCACTTGCTTAAAACTTAATTCTTTTCTAACCTTTGCCAGTTGTGATGAAAGGTCACAGACCTGAAACGTTAACTTTGATTTTCTCTCCACATATGCTGCCAAAGCTGCTGAGTATTTCCAGCACGTTTTGTTTTTATTTCAGATTTCCAGCATCTGCAGTATTTTGCTTTTATTTTAGATCTGATTCGTTGGTTGTGGGATTACTTAGCCCTATCTAGCGCATGCTGCTACTGCTGTTTGGCATACAGGTAGTCCTGGGCTGTAGCTTCACCAGACTGACACCTCATTTTTAGGTATGCCTGGTGCTGCTCCTGGCATGTTCTCCTGCACTCTTCATTGAACCAGGGTTAGTCCCCTGGCTTGATGGCAATGGTAGAGTGTGGGTTATGCCGGGGCATGAGGTTACAGATTGTGGTTGAATACAATTCTGCTGCTGCTGATGGCCCACAGCACCTTACAGATGCCCAGTTATGAGTGGCTAGATCTGTTTGAAATCCGTCCCATTTATCACAGTGTTAGTGCCACACAACACGATGGTGGGTATTCTCAAGGTGAAGATGGGACTTGGTCTCCAAAAGGACAGTGTGGTGGTGACTCCTACCAATACTGTCATCGACAGATGCATCTGCAACAGGTAAATTGGTGAGGACAAGATCAAGTATGTTTTTCCATCTTGTTGGTTCCCTCACCACCTGCCACAGTCCCAGTCTAGCAGCTGTGTCCTTCAGGACTTGGCCAGCTCGGTCAGTAGTGGTGCTACCGAGCCAATCTTGGTGATGGACATTGAGGTCTCCCAACCAGAGTACATTTTGTGCCCTTGCTACCCTTAGTGCTTCTTTCAACTGGCGTTCAGCATGGAGAAGCACTGATTCATCAGCCGAGGGGGAGTGGTAGGTGGTAATCAGCAACAGCTTTCCGTGCTCATGTTTGACCTGATGCCATGAAACTTTATAGGTTCCAGAGTCAATGTTGAGAACTCCCAGAGCAACTCCCTCCCGACTGTATACCACTGTGCTGCCATCGCTGTTGGGTCTGTCCTGCTGGTCGGACAGGACATACCCCGTGATGGTGATGGCGGTGTCTGGGACATTGTCTGTAAGGTATGATTCCGTGAGTATGACTATATCAGACTGTTGCTTGATTAGTCTATGGGACAGCTCTCCCAAATTTGGCACAAGGCCCAGATGTCTTCCCCTTCTGTTTGGTTAAACTTATCAGATTCTATGTTTCTATAGCTATTGGTGCGAAATGGATCAAAGTATATGAGACAAAAGCGGGAACAGGTTACCGAGTTGGATGATCAGCCATGATCATAACGAATGGCGGAGCAGGCTTGAAGGGCTGAATGGCCTACTCCTGCTCCTACTTCCTATGTTTCTATGTCAGTAAGGAGGCCTTTGCAGGGTCGACAGGGCCAGGTATGCCGTTGTTATTTCCAATGTCTAGATCGATGCCAGGTGGCCCGTCTGGTTTCATTTCTTTTCTTACACTTTGTACTGGTTTTGATACAACTGAGTGGTTTGCTAGGCCATTTCAGAGGACATTTAAGAGTCAAACACATTGCTGTGGGTCTGGAGTCACATGTAGGTCAGACCAGGTAAGGATGGCAGATTTGCTTCCCTAAAGGACTTTAGTGAACCAGATTTTGTTTTACAACAATCGACAATGGTTTCCTGGTCACTATTAGACCAGCTTTTAATTCCAGATTTATTAATTGAATTCAAATTTCACCATCTGCCATGTTGAGATTCGAACCCGTGTCCCCAGAGCATTAGCCTGGGCTTCAGTGAAAAGAAGCTTAGATTGTGTTAATGAATGGAATCTCATTATTCTCAGAACTGTAAACGAACAGGAAAAAAATTGAAAAATAATAAAAGGTAAAACTCCTGTGTTGAGTTATTTTCTCAAATAAGGAAAGTCAAAACAAGAATTCATGAAGTGATAAAACAGTTTTAGTGAAGCAGAGGATCAAGGCCCTCATTAGTATGATTTATATCGGGCTTCGACCACATGGGGAGGAAGGTCCTTAACCTACCCTGCCCCCCATGAGTTTTTTTTCTTTGAAAAGGTTCTTCTAACCAGTTATACAAATGCAGATCGAGAGCTGTGTTTAGACTTAGAGCACTTAATCATATGGAGGAAATTTTATTCAACATAGTTCTGACAGTGGCTGTGTGGACAGCATTGGCAGGCTTATTGTTTGAAGACAAATCTGTACAAGACATTATAGCACACATTAAAAGGCAAATTTTACCTATCATTAACACACACACACACACACGCGCACGCGCACACGCACACACACACGCACACACACACACAGAGGTGAAGAAGGGAAGATTGACTTCAATCATCAGTAATTTAGAACATTAATTAGAATTAGAACATTACAGCGCAGTACAGGCCCTTCGGCCCTCGATGTTGCGCCGACCTGTGAAACCATCTGACCTACACTATTCCATTTTCATCCATATGTCTATCCAATGACCACTTAAATGCCCTTAAAGTTGGCGAGTCACATCGTAATTCACAAGTCTTATTCAGCACATTAACACTAATGGGCTTCATCTGTGTTGTATTGTTCCAGTCCTCTGAACTGCAACACTCAAACTGAAAAAGTACAGTCGAGTTGACATCCCAGCGCTATTGCTTTTAGTTCAGTCTTCTGGGTGGAGTGGTGATGGTGGTGGGGGTGAAAATCAAAACAGATTAGAAACATAAATTTAGAAGCATAGTATTTTGCTTTTATTTTAGAAACATTGGCTCCAGGGCTACGAGGTATCACAAAATATATACTTATTTTTGCATTTGAGATGAGCTTCGACCTCATATTCGCCATGAAGACCGCCTATTTCTACCTCCGTAACATCGCCAGACGTCAGCCCCCATCTCGGCTCATCTGCTGCTGAAACCCTCATTCATGCCTTTGTTACCACTAGGCTGGACTATTCCAATGCACTCTTGGCTGATCTCCCACATTCTACTCTCTGTAAACTTGAGATCATCCAAAGCTCTGCTGCCTGTGTCTTAACTCATACCAAGTCCTGTTCCCTATCACCCCTGTGCTCGCTGACCTACACTGGCTCCCGGTCAAACAGCGAATTGATTTTAAAATTCTCATCCTCGTTTTCAAATCCACCAGGGCCTCACCACTCTCTATCCCTGTAATCTCCTCCAGCCTCACAACCCTCCAAGATATCTGCACTCCTCTAATTCTGTCTCTTATGCAACCATGATTTTAATTGCTTCACCATTAATGGCCGCACCTTCAGCTGCCAAGGCCCCATGCTTTGGAATACCCTCCCTACAATTCTGTCTCTCCACCTCACTTTCCTCCTTTAAGACACTCCTTAAAACCTACTTCTTTGACCAAGCTTTTGGTCACCTAATATCTCCTTTTGTGACTCGGTGTCACTCTTTGTTTTATAATGCTCCTGTAAAGCCTTGGGACGTTTTATTACGTTAAAGACGCTATATAAATATAATTTGTTGTAGTATTCATTTCACAAAACTAACTAACCGTATTTTAAATGGATGGGCAACCAAAACATTAGGATAACACCACACCGTACCAATCTAGCCAAATGAAATGAAAAGAACTAAAAAGACAAATCATTACTCCTAATAATAGAGACAAACCTTTTAGAGGATATTAAACCTCTTATCCAATTAACCTGGAGCTTCTGGAGCACAGATGGAGGCCACTTGGCCCGTCTTGGTTCTTTTGTCAAGATCCTTAAATCTGTGTCCTTTGGTTCTTGAGCCCTCTGCCAATGGGAACAGTTTCTCCCTATCGACTCTGTCCAGACCACTCATGATTTTGAACACTTTTATGAATTCTCCTCTCAACCTTCTCTTCTCCAAGAACGACCCCAACCTCTCCAATCTATCCTCATAACTGAAAGTCCCTCATCCAGAGAACCATTCTTGAAATTTTTTCTGCACTCTCTTTAAAGCCTTCTCATCCTTTCTAAAGCGCGGTGCCCAGATTTGGACACAATACTCCAGTTGAAGCGGAACCTTTTATAAATGCTCATCATAATGTCCTTTCATTTGTACTCTGTGCCTCTAAATCTCATACGCCTTTTTAACTACTTTCTCAAGCTAGCCTGCCACCTTCAACAATTTTTGCACATATACCTCCAGATCTCTGTTCTTGCACCCCCTCTAGTTTATATTGCCTCTCCCCTTTCTTCCTACCAAAATGTATTACTTCACATTTCTCTGCATAAAATTTCATCTGCCCTGTGTCTACCCATTCCACCAGCCTGTCGATGACCTCTTGAAGTCTATCACTATCCTCATCACAGTTCATAATACTTCCAAGATTGGTGTCTGCAAATTTTGAAATTGTGCACCCTACAGCCAAGTCTAAGTTATTAATGATATATCAAGAAAAGCAGTGGTCCTACTACTGACCCCGGGAAACAACACTGTATACCTTCCTCCAGTCCAAAAAACTCTTCCTTTTATTCCACGGGCCTCAACTTTGCTGATAAGTCTATTATGTGAGATCTTATCAAGCGCCTTTTGGAAGTCCGTATACACATCAACCGCATTACCCTTTCTACAGCCTCATCAAAAATACTTAACCAAGTTAGTTAAGGATGAAATAAAAGCAAAATACTGCAGATGCTGGAAATCTGAAATAAAAAAAAGAAATGCTGGAAATACTCAGCAGGTCTGGCAGCATCTGTGGAGAGAGAAGCAGAGATAACGTTTCAAGTCAGTGAACCCTTCATCAGTTCTGATGAAAGGTCATTGACTTGAAACGTAAACTTTGCTTATCTCTCCACCGATGCTGTTAGTTAATGATGATTTGCCTTTAACAAATCCATGCTGGCTTTCCTTTCCACTCTTGTATAAGTGACTGTTAACTTTGTCTCGAATTATTGTTTGTAAAAGGTTTCCCACCATCAAGGTTAAACTGACTGGACTTAAGTTGCTGGGTTTATCCTTACACCCTTTTTTGAACAAGGGTGCAACATTTGCAGCCAGTCCTCTGGCACCACCCCCATATCTAAGGAGGATTGGAATATTACGGGTAGATTAGATTAGAGATACAGCACTGAAACAGGCCCTTCGGCCCACCGAGTCTGTGCCGAACATCAACCACCCATTTATACTAATCCTACACGAATCCCATATTCCTACCAAACATCCCCACCTGTCCCTATGTTTCCCTACCACCTACCTATACTAGTGACAATTTATAATGGCCAATGTACCTATCAACCAGCAAGTCTTTTGGCTTGTGGGAGGAAACCGGAGCACCCGGAGAAAACCCACGCAGACACAGGGAGAACTTGCAAACTCCACACAGGCAGTACCCAGATTCGAACCCAGGTCCCTGGAGCTGTGAGGCTGCGGTGCTAACCACTGCGCCACTGTGCCGCCCACAGGGTAGAAGCTCAGCAACTGCTGCCCCAACTTCCTTCAGCATTCTTGGTATTATTAACTAGGTATTATCAAGAATAGCCTAAATAGAGCATCAAAAAAATTGAGGCAGGATTTCATTTTAGATCTTTCCATAAATTGCAGCTTCCTTATATGTTCCACTATAAAATTTATCCCATTTATACACAGATTAGACTCTTGAATTTGCAACATGAGTTATGCAGATATTATACTGTAATGTTGTTTCAGGATGAAAATATACAAATCACACATGTATTATGCTTGCTTTCTACCTCATTGTACATCACTGTAAACTCAAACTAAGCCTTGATCTCACTCACACCAGCTACAGTCACTGGTTCAGATGTGCCTCTTGTAAACATTAGGAAGGTCAAACTCAGTTCAGATAAATGTGATCCAAATGGAATTTCATTTCCCACTTAAAAATGGTTTAAAGTTCAGACCTTCGTTTTAACAACACTGTAAATACAGACCCTCCTTCAGTTCGTAAAGTGCAGTTCCTGGTCCCAGCAAGATTCCAAGTGGCAGGATTACTGCAGTAAGTGATAAAATACCACAGTATAGTTAATGAGCTATGGCTTGTTCTATTTAAAGCACATTAGATGCTCAAGTCACATATCAAATTACCTATTTTTAATTCAGTTTTAATCTAAGTTGCATACAAAGCTTTGCCAAAAATTGAATTTGATAGTGAAAAAAGTGATTCAAGCTATGACAGATAGAACATTGACAATAGTACAAAACTGAATCACCGTCCTCAACTTTAAACTATACTTTATGCACAGTCCAACATGATGTGTAATATATTGTCACAGCTCAGCATTTTGTTATACTGCCCTCTTTGTTGGGGAGGTGTGATCTCTGTTGCCCTCTCTGCATGGGAGTTATAAAGTTTGTTTAATAATGGCTGCTTACTGTGATTCCATATGTTAGAATCACTCAATGCAATACATAACAGGAAGACGACGAAATGAGATAGAATTCCTTTTTACATTTCATTTGGGAAATTATGGTCGAAAGAACATTGGGAGTTTCAAAAAGTGTGTCCCAAAGTTGATTTTGAAGAAGTTTGGGCAATTTGAAAGCTTGTTCTGTGTGGGTGCACATCGTGTTTAGATACAACTAAGTAAGTCAGCACAGAATGTAATTTTAAAAAAAGCACTGACACCATATTTTGGGACAATGGGGGAATTCAACACTAACAAAGAGGACTGGTGTAATTATGAAAGTTACACATTTGGTTGAAAGCTAAAATAGGAAATGAGGATAAAGTAAATGTTTTCCTCACCATGATTGGGCCAGGTGCTTTTGAGGTGGTGTTTAACCAATGTTGCCCATGAGACCTCTGTACTATGAAATATTCTGAAATTAATGAGATTCTGGACTCATATTATGGCATGACTAAAAATGAAATTGTGCTGCAAGTTGCATTCCATGAAAGGAAGCAGTTGCAAAGTTGCAGATTATATTCTGGAATTAAAGAAACGCTCTCATCACTATAGGTATGGCGCGAACTGAGAAGTCAACCTTAGAGACATGTTTGTTGGAGGTCTAAAGAACAGTAACATCCAGGCCAAGCTTTTGAGTGAAACCAATAAGCTGACATGGAAGGAAGCCTGTGATGAGGCCACAGCCATTAAAATGGCAGGAACAGATAGTTGCAAATTGCAAGGAAGTTTTTTTCCCGAGCCGGCATGGGAGGTCCACCGGATTTCAGCAGGAACCAGACCACGGCAGCCAAGTTTACAGACTCAAGTGTCAGAAATTTAGATGCTATTGTTGCCATGGTAATCACCAACCATCTAAATGCCCCCAATTCCAGTCAAAGTACTGTGCCTGTGGGAAAGTCGGTCATATTCAGACAGCATGCAGGAGTAGAGGAAATAGTCATGCGCCAGGTCGCGGTAAAGCTCCAGGTCACAGCAATGCAGCAGGTCAAGGTTGTGGTAGATCGAACGCTAGTTCAGGAGCCTGGAAGTCCTCAAATGCGCATATAATAGATATAGAAACAGAAGTTGATGTTATCGAGCAGGAAGATCAAGAGTTGTACTCAGCCAGAGAACAAGAAAAACAGCACATGGAAAATGAGAGTAAAAGGGCTGAAGATATAATTCCAGCACCCCCAGTAAAAATGAAAGTCAGAGATTCACAACTTACTTTTGTCGTTGATACAGTTGCAGCAGTGTCTGTTATCTCAGAAGGAGAGTACAAGAAGTCCCTGAGTCACATTCCCTTATGCAAAACTGAAGTGAAACTGACTAGTTATTCCAATAACGGTATTCCAATGACAGGTGAAGTTAGTGTTAGGGTGGAATACAATAATGCATCCTATTACTTGCCATTGGTAGTAGTAGCAGGGAACAAGTCTCCCAGATGGGATAAAATTAGCTTAAGAAAATACAGTTAAACTGGGCCGAGCTATTTACAGTGGGGATCAGTAAGAGTACATTTGATATTGAGGAAGTGAAGACAGACTCATTTTTAACCAATGAATTACCTGTGAATTACTTTACATACACAAATGACATGCCAGTGACTGGCAGAAAAGTTTCTGAAGAAACTCGCAAGGATGTAGTGCTCAGTAAATTGCTCAATTATGTCATGAATGGCTGGTCTAAAGAGTGTGATGATGAGAAATTGCAGGTGTATTTCACATGAGAAATGAACTAAGTGTAGATCAAGGCTGTCTCCTCTGGGGTTTAAGAGTCATTGTTCTGGCAAGATTTAGACAGAGATTGTGAGAGGAACTTCATCAAGAGCACAAAGGGATCGTCTGCATGAAAGTTGTAACAAGCAGCTATTTTTGATATTCAAAAGGTTGATAGAGAGATTGAAGAGTTGGTGAAAAGTTGTGAAGTGTCCCTCAGAATGAGAAATGATCCAACCAAGGTTCCTTTCATTTCATGGTCAAACGTAAGAAAATCATGGGAATGAGTACATGTCGATTTCTTTGAAGTGGAAGGTAAAGAGTTTTCTTTTCGCTTCATAGCTATAGCAAGTGCATAGATATGGAGTCTATGCCCAACACCACATTTGCCAAAACTATTGAGGTTTTGAGAAGTTGGTTTGCAATTTATGGGTGCCAGAGGTGTTGGTGTCAGATAATGGTCCACAGTTTACGTCAGAAGTGTTTGAAATATTTCTGAGTATGAATGGAGTCAAACGCACTCTAAAATCACCATATCACCCAGCATTGAATGGTGCTGTAGAAAGAAATGTACAAATTTTGAAGAGGTCTTTGTAGAAGTATTTGCTAGGTGACAAGCTAGGCAGTAATTTCCATGCTTCTCTTGGACACAGGCTAGACAATTTTCTGTTCTCTTACAGAATAACCCCACAGGTTACTCACCTTACGAGTTAGTGTTTAAACACATCCTAGGACTAGGTTTAGTTTGCTTAAACCTGACGTCAATAGCAAAGTAACAGAAAAGCAAGACAGAGTGAAGATGAGTCATGGTACACGAGGCATGAAACTTAGAGAGTTTAGTCAGAAGGCTATGGTGAAAAACCACCAAGATAATAAGGAAAAGTATGTGTTTGGAGTTGTTGTAAAAAGAGTAGGTGCATTCACATATCTAGCAAAGATTGGAGAGACTCCGTCACTGTCATGTAGATCATTTGCTTGAAGAGGAAATCTGACAAATGGAGAGCATGAGAAACCACTTGTAGTCCAAGTTGACAGTCCCAAGTGAAAGTCAGAAAGAAACTGAAAGTTTGCTGGTATCACAGAATCCATAGGTAGAGCAAAGTGAGTCAATTTCACAGTCCCCACCGCCGAGTGGAGTTGGTAGTCAAAGTTCAGTGTTGACACAGTCTGAGATGTTGGGAGAGCTGAGTCAAGCTAATGGAAATGGAAGAAGATACGCAGACAGAAAGAGAGAGAAAGAAGCCAGATAGTATTACTGAAAGTATGTAGAAAGGAAGAAATAAGTTGTTCGTTTCATTACATCTTGTCAAATGATGACATTTTTGTTAAAGACCTACTCGTGTTCAGGAAAAACATGTTTTTTTACATGTAAATTACTCTGGAAATATTGGTCATATCTGTTTTAGTTGTGATTACAGTAACAAGCATGCAACCCAACCTGCTAAATTTCAGGTATTGTTATTGTATTCTGGGAAATTATGTACATGTACCATTTTACACTGAAAGGTGCAGGGTTTTTTTTTTTAAGTGGGAAGGAGTGTAGTATATTGTCGTAGCTGAGCATTTTGTTATACTGCTCTCTCTGTTTGGGGAGTGTGGGGGGGGGGGGGTATAATATCTGCTGCCTATGTTTGGGGAGGTATAAATAAAGTTTGTTCAATAATGGCTGCTTGCTGTGAGTCCACAGGTTAGAATCACCCAGTCCAATACACATGTTGAATGGACCTAAAACTATATAGTTAATGCTCAACCTGTAAATAAGGAGGATTCCTATAGTTCATGTTCTACTTCCGGATTTTAAAAAAAATCTCAAAGGCAATGTGCTGAAAACGTAGAAAGGAAGTGCACTCTGCCAGTTATTGTAGGTAAACAGGATACATGACCAAGAACTGGGGAAAGACAATTTATAACCTCCTGTCAGGCTACACTGATAATTCATAAATGACAAAGTTATGAGTGGCTTTTATGTTCTGAGGGGTATATTCTGCATTCCATGGCTTAGTATTATGTATATTTATACAACATTAATTAAAATAAATTCAATGTAAAATGATTTTATACCGGACCACACTTTGGCAGAACCAAAACTTATCCTGTTTGGCTCTCAACAGAAACTTGGCACCTTTCTCCACCTCCTTCCCTGGCTACTTGCTCAGACTGAACAGCAGAATGCATGATCTTCTGCTGAGCTTACAATCCCAGGTTCAGTTTATTGCAAAGATCACTTGCTACCAACTGGAGAATTATTGCCCACCTATACAACTAATCTCTCACTTTCTGCTACCAAAACCTTCTTAAGGCTCAATTATTGCATTTTTTTCCTGGCCTTCCCAGCTCTACCCTGGACACCCACTTCCTCACCTAGATCTCTGCAGTCTGCATCCTACCTTGCATATTAATATCCTCTGTCTTTAGTGACCTACACTTGCTCTCCATCAACAGGACATTGACTTTAACATCTCCTCTTCACACCTCTATAGCCAAATAGTATACTACCATTGCAATATTTTAAGTCCTATGGCCTTGTCCACATCTTCAGCTCTACTGTACACCCCTCAGCCTCATCTCTATCAGTGCCAGAGCCTTCAACCGTTCTGGAACTCACTTCCTAACCTTGGTGTCTTTCCCCACCACTAAAAGCCTTTCCAGAACTTCTGGTGTTATTGTACTGAGTTGTTTTGCATTAACTGATTGCTGGGCTTCCCTTAGTCTGTTCTCCTCTGCATAAGAATATTCAATGCAAACATCAGGTGTGGCACAAGGTCACAAGAGGACATTAGCAACAGTACAGTGTACTTAAAAAGGGCCCTAAAAGTGTCACATGTATGGAGTTTTCAACAATCCTGCTGGATTTCAGGAAAACGAAAGGAGTTAATGCTAAAAATACTACTTCCAGACACACTGTGAAGAAAAAGGATCTTTCACAGTTCGCATCTGCTTCCAGTTAGTGGTTGGAGCCAAGTACACCCAGGCTTGTTGTCAAGGTTGAATGTTAGGCCACACTCTGTTGATGAGATAGATACCTAGAAAAAAACTGATAGTTACCTGGATTGTCTTACCACAGTTGTTTAAAACAAGAAGTTTGAAGGAACCTATGACTAGACTCTGTTTCTGTCAATTAACTAAAATGTGGTACAGTATTGACTCCAAGGAATCCTTGCAATAAGATATCATTCAGATTGGCTAAAATGGCAAAGAAGGTTTAATATAAAAGATACAGAAGATAGTACTTTGACACAAAAGATGAAAGGAGAGAAAAAGTCAATAAGAAGTTAGAAAGAAATGTCAAACAGTTTCTGATGGATAGAAGACTCTTGATAAGACATGGAATTTATGAGTACACAGAGACTTTAAATTGAGACCTCTATTAGCCAGAAAAAGGCAAATCATTCAATGCATCACTTATATGCAAGAATTATGTTTCTGAGAACTGAAGTAAGATTATTTCTACTGAGTTACATCCTCTTGGCTTTGAAAGCTAAATTTTATCTTGAATATACATCTGTAGCTTTATTACCAGCAATTTATTGCCAAACTGTTCTTATAGTTAAATAATTGAAGTCATGTCCTTTTCCAACCTTAGTGCTAGCTTGCCCTTACTACAAGAATGTTTAAAATAAAAGCCAGCCCCAGGCTTTAGGCCCGCCATTTCCACAACCTCCACAGCATCCTTACAGCTCAAAAACTAAACTGACAGCAAAACAACTACAGTATAATGACCATGCAACTGCTGTATCTAATCTGTAATGACTTACATTAATATAAAGATAGGTACTCTATTTCTATACATAGCATAACCACTCATTTATTGTCAGGTTGTTTAAATATTGTATAGCAGTGGGGCCAAAGAAGTATTCTTTATATATCCAATGATATATAGGCATTTATTTGGAATAATAATAATGTGTTAAGCAAATATCCAAGAACTAAAGGCATTATTCCAGAACAGGTTTACACTGAGGTACTAAGAGAGTATCAAGCCTGTGTCCTCAGTACCTTGCTCTACGGCAGCGAGGCCTGGACAACGCATGTCAGCCAAGAGCGATGTCTCAATTCATTCCACCTTCGCTGCCTCCGGAGAATCCTTGGCATCAGGTGGCAGGACTGTATCTCCAACACAGAAGTCCTCGAGGTGGCCAACATCCCCAACATATACACCCTACTGAGCCAGCGGTGCTTGAGATGGCTTGGCCATGTGAGTTGAATGGAAGATGGCAGGATCCCCAAGGGCACATTGTACAGCGAGCTCGTCACTGGTATCAGACCCACCGGCCATCCATGTCTCCGCTTTAAAGACGTCTGCAAACGTGACATGAAGTCCTGTGACATTGACCACAAGTCGTGGGAGTCAGTTGCCAGTGATCGCCAGAGCTGGTGGGCAGCCATAAAGGCGGGGCTAAAGTGTGGCGAGTCGAAAAGACTTAGCAGTTGGCAGGAAAAAGGACAGAAGCGCAAGGGGAGAGCCAACTGTGTAACAGCCCCGACAACCAATTTTATCTGCAGCACCTGTGGAAGAGTCTGTCACTCTAGAATTGGCCTTTATAACTACTCCAGGTGCTGCTCCACAAACCACTGACCACCTGCAGGTGCTTACCCATTGTCTCTCAAGACAAGGAGGCCAAAAAAGAAAACAAAAGACTAAGAGAGTCAGCAAAACAAGGCAGCCATTGATTTAACTCTTGGCATCCAATATATTCTATCAATTTGAATACAAAATATTCATTACTCAAATCCCTTCTTTAAAAATGGACTCCGCAGTATAATGTAAAGCACATGCAAATTGCTGTGTCATGGCCCTTCCATGCACGCATTCAAAACTTGTAATTGAATTTTCCTTCCATTTCGCATTTGTTACACAAATACCTCCCTTTTGTTTCATTGACATTGGATAGTGTTCATCAACTGACTCACCAAAGATTGTACTGATACAACACTAGCCACCTTGCTTGAATGGAAAGAGAAATAAATATGCAGAGCTACTACAAAAAAACAATTGACTGAATAGCAGATCAATTACTTCCAGCATTGCCACATTCCATACTTCTACCCCTTCACTGGCAAAATCTTCCTACATGCTCTCAGCACCTCTAGATTTGACTACCCGAACACTCTTTTTGTAGGCCTCCCTCCCTCACCCATAACATCCCACTTGCGTTAAACTTTGCCACAAGCATCCTGTCCCACTTGTCCATCATCCTTGCCCTTATGACCTACATTGGCTCCCCACTTACTTGCCTTCAAATCTTGGTGTGGCCTCACTCCAACCCATTGCCACAATATCTGCCAGATTTATATTCCATTTCTTCCAGCACACAGCGCCCTCCAACACTTTTGCCTCTGGTCTTGTGTGCATTGCCTCACCGAAACACTCCAGATTTATAAATCCCTCTCCAGCTTTAAAAGTCTTCCCACCCATTTCTAACCTCTCCCTTCCCAACTTTTTCTTTGATCTATGGTATAAAGCATCTCAAGGAGCTTCATACATTAACAGATGCTATATAAATGCAAGTTGTTGTTGTTGAAAGAGGTATAAATACAGACCCTTTTTAGTTATTTGCATAAATCAAATGAAAATCACTTATGACCGAGTGCGTCTGTATTCTGCATTTGCCCAATGCTATTCTATATGCAGTTTAAGACATCATTTAAATTATTTCCACTCCATATATGGTTTGAAAACAAAATTACATTGCAAGAACAGACTTTATAATATCTACAAATGACTGTAATATATGATCTAAAGTTAAATGCTGCAATAGTAACCTACATACAACTTCTATATTGTTGATGTTCAGAGTTAGAATTACACAGAAATGATATAAAGACCAAAGAAGTCAGTCAATCAATGTAGCAGAACATGCATGAAGAATCCATGAGGCTATACATGCAAGAATTCTGAAACTTCACTGACAAAATTCGGCATCAAATGTTTTAAACCCAGAAGCAGCTTAATTTCGCAGAAATCTAGTTGGCAATGCTGTGCAGAAATTGTTGCCCATTGTGGATGTATACTGGTACTCTTCATTACTAAGTTACAATGCTAAATTGCTATATTAAATGTTAATTTATGATAAAATTGTTTATAAACAATAGGTAAATTGGCCATTGTAAATTGCCCCTAGTGTAGGTAGGTGATAGGGAATATGGGATTACTGTAGGGTTAGTATAAATGGGTGGTTGTTGGTCGGCACAGACTCGGTGGGCCGAAGGGCCTGTTTCAGTGCTGTATCTCTATAAATATAAAAAAAACCTCCTTCCCATTCCAACAGACAAGATCACTCTTCCTCCTCCACTCTGCTCAGTTCAAACAGACACTTAGCACACTTCCTACCTTCCTGGTTCATGGAGCGAGTCTACCTCAATTCACATCTCACCACCAATCTTGACTCCTACTTGACACTTCTGCGACTTGAGAAGGTCAAGAATTACTGCATGCTGTCGTCATTAATTCAAAACCTTGTCATTTGGTTAATTCCTGTCTACAGTGTACAGCAGAACTTGAACTCCTAAAGCAGCATCCAGGTACAGGAGATAAGCACAGCAATGAAGGACAATTTGGGAATTGAAGTAAGATGACTTGGGTAGAGTGGGAGGGGGGTGGGGAAAGAAAGAATGATTTTCACAGTTGTTGCAATCAAAATACAGCTCTGATTTTCCGCTGGCCCAGTTAATATCTAACCCTAGGGATGCTGTATTTCCCCAATATTTGGTAAGATGACCTGTTACAAGCTCATCCATGTTTTTCTCCAGGGCAAATGTCAAGCCATTCTCCTAGTCCTTGTCAGCATAGACAAAATCTTAAATTTTTACTCACATTGGGTGGAAAAATACCATGTTTGTAATTCTTTCTCTGTAGAAAGAGCAATTGGTTAATAGTTGGTGTTAATGACTTGCTGCGTAATTTTAATTGTTTTAGATTTACTGTCAGCCATATATAAATATCTAACCTTGGAAGAAAATTCAGGTTGATGTAGTAATTAACAGATTGCTACAGTTGGTCTACGATAAGCCATTGAGCTATTCCTTTGTTACTACACATTGTTAGGGATACTGAGAGGTTCAGTTCAATATAGGCTCAGATCCATGAGTTATTGAGATAATTTGAAGGTGGTTAGGTCATTTCCCATAGAATGGACATTTTTATAGGATGGAGGAACAAATTTGGAAATTTTTATTTTACAATGGAGGATAGTACTGTTAAATGGGCACGAAAAGCTCAAAGTTGTGGTGGGTGTAGAAGATGAAACGT
This sequence comes from Heterodontus francisci, assembly GCF_036365525.1. Classification (NCBI taxonomy): domain Eukaryota; kingdom Metazoa; phylum Chordata; class Chondrichthyes; order Heterodontiformes; family Heterodontidae; genus Heterodontus; species Heterodontus francisci. Next base: position 159,822,022 of record NC_090372.1, on the reverse strand, counting down.
AACACCAAGATGAAAGATTTAAAAGAAAGCTTTTAGGTAACAAACCAGATATTGTTTGAGAAAACAGTTCATAAATATCTGGAATAAATGACCAAATTAGGTTATGAGTAAGTTGGGTCAGCAATAGGTTATGGAAAAGAAACAGTGTCTTCCTTTCCTCTACCCCCTCCTCCTCCTACTAAATCACCACTATGGTAAAAAAAAACCTAAAATGGACATGTGGAATTGCACATAAAAACAAGAAATGCTGGAACCACTCAGCAGGTCTGGCAGCATCTGTGAAAAGAGAAGCAGAGTTAACGTTTCGGGTCAGTGACTCTTCATCGGAACTGACAAATATTAGAAAAGTCACAGGTTATAAGCAAGTGAGGTGGGGGTGGGGCAAGAGATTGCACATTTTGTAAAAAAGGTGGAGAACCTAAACACCATCAGACCAAAGACAGGCATCTGTGTACATCCTTATGACGTATTATACAATATGCACATAGGATAACATGAAAACACCAGTTGCAAATGAACTGCATTTTAATGAGATACAGTGTACCACAGCTTCAATTGAGGATGGCATATACCATGTTTTCAGGATAAACACATTTCACTTGCATGATTGGAGGAAAAAAGCTCTTCCATTAAAATGAAGATGGACTTTCTCCTGCTTAAAATACTGTTTGAGGGGCAAGGGAGTAATTCATCTGCATAAAGCTTCACCCGATACAGCAGTAACTCATAAAATCCAGCAATTAACTGTAAAAAGTGCATCTAATTGAAATTAAGTCATATTTACCAGTCATTGAAGATCTTCTGGCAATGTGAAATCAATAAAACTCAAATATTCAATGCACGTCAGAGTTTAAACAGCTTAAACGGTGCAGCTTACCAGTAGCAAGTAGAGAGTTTTATGTGTATGCACAGCTAGGACCACCTTACCACACAGCTAAAGGAACAGGTTGCGGGAACTGAGAGGCAAAAAGGATGGCTTAAGTTTTGTCTACATTAATTTGAAGGATATTTTAATTCATTTAAATACTAAGGTGCGAATTTTAACTCTCGGTTGGGAAAGCAACCTAGCAGGTGGTTGGCCTGTCCGGGAGAAGCAGCAGGAGGCTCAGTTGATTTTAATGGACAGGCCTCATTAACATGTCGATGGCCAACTTCCTGACCAAAACACCGACTGGATCAGATCAGGTGCTTGTTTCACAGAACATCCAATTTTACTTGTGATTTGACAGTATTGGCAAAGTACCCCTCTTACTGGGTGCCAATAACCATTGATTCCAGCTAACTCTACAAGTCAGTAGACTGCATGGCAAGTTGTGAAATTGAATTCAATTAATCTGATTTAATTTGTGGGCTAACACCAGAAAATGACCATGAATGCTGGATTGTTATAGAAACCCAAACAGTTCTCACGTCCGTCTGGGAAGGAAACCCGTGTTGGGATTTGGTCGAAATAGACAGGCAGTATTTTATTTCCCATTTTGAGTTTCCCTGAGAGCTTTAGGAGTGAACCATGAAATGTGGAACTGGAGTCACATACTGGGTCAAAATCCTGCAACTCCTTACCTAATTAAGTACCGTGGGATTGCAAACTACATGGTCTACAGCAATCCAAGAAAACAGTTGACCACTTCAAGTGTAACTAGGATGGGCAATAAATACAAACCCATATCCCAAGAATTAATTTTTAAAAAGCCAGACTGTGTACATACTTTTTTCCCCTGAAGGACACAGGAACTATTTAGGTTTCTATAGCAATCCAGCATTTATTGCCATTTTTCGATGTTAGCCCACAAATTAATCAGATTTATTGAATTCAATTTCATAAACTGCCACGGTCAGATATGAACTCATGATCTCTGGGTGCCATAACTACCAGGCTACTGTATCCACTAATCTCTCCAACGATCACGTCAGGTTAATTCTGGCCATGTTACTCAACCTCAAGCTGAGAGTTTCCTTCCACACATTCATACAATCTCCTTCACCCCTACTCACCCTTCACTCCTGACTCTGGTCTGTCTACTTCCATTATTTTCTCTCTACTAACAGCAATCACTCTTTCTGCCACCATGTCCCAGCCCACTGGAATGATTTCTCAACATGCTGCCACCTGAGATATCTACCATAATATCAAGGAGCAAGAATTATAAACAACATGAAGTTAACTATATGCTTTGTGGCTACTGAATTTTGAAAAACAGATGCATTAAATTGTGACTTAAATAAAACAGTATCTTAATGCAAGTGTGGCATCAACCAATTATATTCATCCAGCAGTAGGGCAAGCATGTATGCTACTAGTATTGGCACAAGTTAATATTTGTTTTATTGAGTATATTCTTGCCAAAAAGTTTAGTGAGTTGATAGAATCCCATTGGAATCCAATTCCCATTTTCTTGGGAATGAAAAATGATGCAGTTGAAGACTGCCATTTTATGAAAACAGCATTGAAAGTGTCTATCTTCAGTATTGAAGATATTCATCAACAAGACAAAAACAACCAATTCTGTTTCACCATCTTCCTTATTAAAGCAAATGTTTAAAACAAGAGCAAAATATTGCAGATGCTGGAAATCTGAAATAAAACCAGAAAATGCTGGAAATACTCAGCAGGTCTGGCAGCATCTGTGGAAAACAGAGTAAATGTTTTGGGTCGATGGAACATTAACTCTGTTTCTCTCTCCACAGATGCTGTGAGACCTGCTGAGTATTTACAGCATTTTCTATGTTTAAAAAAAGACATTGTATAGTCTAAAAGTGCAATAATACTACAGAAGAACTGATTCAGGCATTAATCTGGGCCATTATATTTCACAAAGATTGAGGACATATTTATAGACCTCCTCACCACTTCAGTTCATGTTCTTGTGGCACTTTTTTCCCCATTATGAGCAAAATTAGCTGCATTGAGGTAGGTAGGGTTTACTGGAGGTGTGCCACTGAAAGTAGCACAAATCAGAGTAGACACCCAGTAATATCTGTTAATTCAAGCTCAATTAAATGCCTTTTCTTAAAAAAAGACAGGTACATAACAAGAATTCTCAGGACCAGGAAAAAACTATTAGGCCCAAAATTGCCCATCTCTTTTTTACACCCCATATTTGTCAATCTAATAAATGCATCCAATATTCTCTTGTACTTCCCCTATTCTGCAACTATCGCCCTTTGGGTAAACATTTACCTATTTTGTTGTCTTGCCCTTGATTTCAATTTGCATCCCTCAATATTTCAACCCCTTTGTAATTAGCAAGTGCCTGGATTGGTTCATAATCCTGAAAACAATGTCCAAGTAATCAACATCCGAAGGTGCTTCGCCACAGAACTAAATTAAGGGAAATGGCTGCCAAGCCACAGGGAAGGGCAAAACCATTAAGAGGTGACTGAAAGCTTAGTAAAGAATGTGTTTATATTTTTCTTTTAAAAAGGAGATGACGGTAGAGGGTTTTAGGAAAAGTGTTAAGTAGGCCCAAGGTGATACTAGATTTTCCCTTTAATGGTAGGGAGAGGAAAACAGAAGTCAGAGAACAAAAGGAGGAAGTGACACATGACTATAGGAAGTCGCAAAGGTGCAGTGGCTGAGACTGTGGAGGGATTTAAAGATGAGAATGAGCATTTTAAATTTAATATGAGGGGGATAGAGTCAATGTAGGTTAGCAAGGATTGGTGTAATAAGTAGGCAGGATGGTTGTGGCCATCTGAACTTTGGACAATTTCAAATGATGGCAAGTGGAGGATGAGATCATCTTGAGGTTTCTGCTTTTAAAGAAAACAAGTACACGTTCCTTACGTTTTCCCAAAAGCTTAAATTGCTGATACCCAGATCATCTTTACTACTTCCTTCTGTACTCTCAACAGCAATAACAATCTACATTATAGTGATTTGCCGGATTCTATGAAGTACTGCAGGTGGCAGTCTGAATAATATCTCTTACCAAAATACAAACACTTCCAATTGGGAGCGGTGGGATCTCCCAATCTACTCCTGTAACTTCAGTTGGCGATTTGCAGTACCTTTGGAGTAATGGCCATTTATGCCATTTCTCTGCAGTTTTTCTACAGAAATTTTCCCTTAAATGTTTTAGGATTTGTACTCTTGTTGTTTAAATTTTCATAATCCAAGCTGGTAACAAGATACTTCATCTGTTATCAATGAATATCAGGAAGTTGTGGGCATTGTGCCTGGGATTATCTGACACATACTGGTACCAGGTGAAGTCTTGTTACCGGTGCAAATTTAATATATAGTGTAAATCTGTTACATTTAGGCGCTATGTTGATGGGTTCACAGATTTATCCAGATTCACCATTAGGTATTTTTCAAGATCAGCATATCACACTAATGGTCCAATGTCTTTACTGGACATTATTTTAGATTGCCAAGATGAAAGCCAAAGTTTAAAACAGGCTCAGTCAGCTTGCTTTGTGTGTGAATTCCCTTGTTCTGTCAGTACACTGCAAATCCTGTTTTGTACTGGTATTTGTCAGGTTGATGTCTGGCAACTGGCATCTGTGAGCAAGATTCAGTCACTTGTCCTAGTGAATCTAGCTCCCTTGCCCTAGTATCACAGACCTAAACACACAGTATCTTTCTCACAGCTAGAAAGCTGCCTTTGATCACAAGGCAAATGTTACTTCATGAAAGATAAGCATTGATGAGGAAAACTATTTGGTCAATCTATCTCATCCTTATATAGAAACCTATAAACCCATCACATCAAACTGCCTCTTGAATTATTCCAGGATTTTTCTCCTCCAAGGATTCTTGCCATTAAAAAGTTTATGCGAGGCACTGATTAAAGTGTGCGCGTGAAGAAGGTCTGGCAGCATCGGTGGAGAGAGAAACAGAAATAACTTTTCAGGCCTGTGACCTTTCATCAGAACCCTTTTCTCTCTGCAGATGCTACCTGACCTGCTGAGTATTTCCAACATTTTCTGTTTTTAATTCAGATTTCCAGCATCTGTAGCATTTTGCTTTTGTGTGTGAAGAAGTGCTTCCTGACACCAGCATGTCTTTTTTATTTAAATGTTCCCTCATCTTGCAGGAGTTATTGAATTTGAAATAGTGGTCAAGATTATTTTTTCTATTTCATTTCGTGCTTTATATGTCTTTATAGTTCATCTGGCATGAATGTCCTATGCAGGATGAAGCTTTCCTAACCTTTTCTCATAACTCTGCCTTGACACTGAGAAGTAGGCTCCTCAACTACTTTTGCACCGGTTCCCTTGTGTCCTGTTGCCAAGAACTGAACATAGTATTCAATGGGCAGCCTACCAAAGCTTCAGCATAATTTGGCAAAACAGCTCAACAATCAGTTTCCTTTGATAATTGTTGCGCTGCAATGACTGGATGTGGCCATTATAAAGTTTATTATAACTCCCCATTCTCTTTCAGCCTCTCCGTGGCTAGGTCAACACCATCCAGTTTAAAAAAGAAAACTGGTTTCAAACTTAATGGGAGGAATTTTATGCTCTCCCCCATAGCAACTTTGGAGGCAGGGAGAGCATATAATCAAACAGGATGGTGGCAAGGTGGAGGGGTAACCCTTCCCACCTCCCTCAAAGGAAGTCCAGGGCGGGAAGGCCTGTGAATGGCCTTCCTGCCCTGTAGCCAATTGAGGCCCTTAAGTGGGAAATGAATGCCCAATTAAAGGGCATCAGCCTGCCTCTACCAGTATTAGCCCAGCGGCAGACAGGCCTGTCGCTGCATGGGGAGCATGCCAAGCAAATCCTTGCGGGTTGATTACTGGCTCCGGTTTGGGGCGGGGGGTAGCCTCATTAAGAGGAACTTTGTGCCTGATTGAGGGACCGAGCATCAGGAAATAAGGGGGCCCCCACAGAGCCAGCCCAGCCCTTGCTGCCAACACCCCTACACCCCCTCCCCCCCAACCCCGACTTGCCTGTGGCCTGGGTCCCTTGCCTCTGGTGGGTCTAGTACTAGCAGCAGCTATCGCCTCTGCTGTGGCGCTGCTCAGTTAAGAGCTGCCGGCCTCCGATTGGTCGACAGCTCTGAGAGTAGGACTTCTGTACCGGGGTCCTTGATCCTAGGGAAGGCCTGGCGCTGTCCACTTAAGAATATAACTGGCACTTGATTCGGCCGGCCTTCCAGAGAGGAGGCGAAGTGGGGCTCTCGCCGGTGCTTTAGCTGGTCATTGAGACCCTCGTCGCCCAGAAAACATCCCAGCCAATATGTGTAATATCTTGCACTTCCTGTATTCATCTGCCACAGTTCTTTCCATTTGCAAATATTGCCTACGATTCCTTGACTGCTTCATCAGACACTACTGTCACCCTCATCACCCAATAACTTACTGCTTAGTATCTTCATCAGATGAAAGGTCACTGACCTGAAACATTAACTCTGCTTCTCTCTCCACAGATGCTGCCAGACCTGCTGAGTATTTCCAGCATTTCTTGTTTTTATTTGCTCTTAAAGTATAGCTCAACCAAGAAAATGTCAGAGAAGTAATTTTGCTGGAGGAATTTAAAAACTCTCCCTCTCTCCATAAAGACACATTTAGAAGAGCAAAAGACTCAAAGCCCAGCAGGCAGCAGTCCTGGACGATGAGTTTGCTCTCATTTATGTCAGATTCCCAGGGGAAAACATTTTCTAATCACCCCCACAAATCCGAAAAGGACAAAGGGTGGGAAGGTGATAGAAGCCCAAGCAGTCCTGGGAGGGAAGAAAAAGCAGGAGACACAGGGGGCCCTCCTCCAGACAAAAAGGAAGGTGCTGTGAGTAGGAGTGAGACCCAGAGGCCTGTGTGCTTCCATTGTAATAAAGAAGGGCATTTAAGAACTGACTGCTGGAAACTAAAGGGAAAACCTGTAGGATTAATCAGGGCACACCCGCCCAGTGAAGAGGAGAACCTGATGGAAAGCACAGCAGAACAAGTTGTGGCTTTAACTGCAGTAAGAGTGTGACCCAGGAAACGTACAGCTGCAAGTGCAGGAAAATTTAATAGGATTCCTGAAGGTTATCAGGGTTTTGTGTCTGAAGGGAGAGTAACCCCATACCCCTCAAGTGGGGCAAGCAAGCCGATAGTAATCCTCAGGGACACAGGGGCCTCTAGATCCCTTTTACTGGGAAAATGCCTGCCCTTTTCCCCAGAGAGTGCAGTAAACCCCAGAATGGTGCTGAATGGTATTGGAGGGCAGTGTATACTTGTATCTTTACACCGGATGCACTTGGAGTGCAACCTACTTTTGTGACCGACGACAGTATGGATTGTTCCTAGTTTGCCTGTGGACGGGGTTGACCTGATCCTAGATAATGATCTGGTGGGGGCAAAGGTTTTAGCTTCCCCAGTAGTGAAAAAAAGACCGCAGGTGGTCAGAGAAAGAGGGCAGTGGCAGGAGACGGTCCCCCGCAGTTTCCATGAATGTGTAATCAATCAGGCCATGAACAAACCAACTCCCCCAGAGGAGACTGAATTGGCACTGCAGGCAGATGACCATAAGGTCTCTCTGTCCGAGACTTTCTTTGGAAAGTTAGAAGACCCAGGGAATGAGTTAAATAGATCTTCCCTAGCTCAGGCTCAGCGAGCCGACCCAGTATTGAGACAGTTAGCACAGGCTGCCCAGTCTAAAATTGAAGCAGAGGGAGTCCCTGATTGCTATTTAAAGAATGAGGGTACTGATGAGGAAATGGAGTTCTCCTCACAGACCTGAGAGCAAGGAGTGGACAGTGGTTCACCAGTTGTTGGTGCCACAGAGGTACCGGAGAGAAATAGTAAGAATGGCCCATGAGATTACAATGGCTGTACATGCCAGCATACGAAAAACCAAATCCCGCATAAGACAGCAGTTTGACTGGCCAAAACTCCACAAAGATGTGGTGGAGTACTGTAGGAGTTGCCACATGTGCCAGGTTGAGGGGAAACCCCAACCTACAGTGAAGTCTGCACCCCTAAGTCCTGTATCGGTGGTTGGAGGACCCTCCAGCAGAGGGCTGGTGAACTGTAAGGGAGCCTTGCTGAGAACAAAAGGGGACAGGCAGGCATCAGGCTGGCAACAGGTTAGAAAGGAACAGAGAAAAAGGGACCAAGAGGGCAGGTTAAAGGAAGTCCAGGAAGAATCAGACCCCACATCCTCCTATGTAAATGCAAGTGCTAGAAGCACACCACCAGAGTTGCTAACAGCATTTATAGGCACCTGCAGAGACAAAGAAAATCCTCAAGATGGCAAAGAAATGTGAGGGTGATACCTCACCGAGTCGAACTGCTGTCGGGGAGTGCAGCAGAATCTGGACAAATACCTGCAAGCAGGAGTGTCCCAGAGGACAAAGAAAGGATTAGCAAAGAATCCGCCCCCATAGTCAGGAAAATAGGGAACCAGCTATCCCGAGGTGAAAAGCCCTTGCATAACTCATCGTGGAACTGAAACAGTGTTCAGAGAGGAACCGCCCACTGCCGCCACCCTGAATAGAACTCCAACCTAGGACTAATTCAACCGAACCTCCTCCCCTCCCCGCTCCCTGCAGACCTCAACAAGAACACCACCCCTTAGGCAGTCAAGGAAATGTGCAAACTGAAAACAACTGACCCAAAAACGGCATGTTTAGTGGGATGCCAGAAAGGGCAGGTTAAAGCAGCACAGCCACCAAAAAAAGACAGGCTGTAACAATTGTTAGGGTTCTGAATGAATGAGAGAGAGATGCATGTGTGTTCCTGCCCTTATCTTCTCTCTAGTCCCTTTTAATGAAATGCTCTTTTAAAAAAAATCACATTTCATTCTGCTGGGTGTGGAGGTGTCATTCAGACCCCCACCTGCCGAGAAGGAGGCATATTAATTTTGTCATATGAACATTGATTTTAAACTGTTGCTGGAGTGAAGAAAGGACTCGTTTAAAAAAAAATCACCAGACACTTGGCTGGGAAAATACATTTGCATACTAACAGACAGTACGTGTGGAGACAAAGGAATATTCCCTGCTCCAATTAACCCAAATGAATTCTGATCACCAGACATTGAAGGCAAGGAAGCGCATTCCAGGTCATGCTAAGATGATACAATCCACAAAGCCAGGACTGGTTAAACCAGCTGGTCATATGACTAACTGGCTGGCCCAGGTTGTTTGATCTAGCCACAGGAAAGTTTGAATTGAGAAGGCAGTTGGGAACTGGATCCTGGAGCAAGGAAGCCTCTCTCTCGCTTTCTCCTAAGCCACCCGACCCACAGAAGACACGTAAACCTCAACAGAGAAAAGACTCCGACCTCAAAACAAGTTGAAGCAAGCACTGGGCCCTGACGAATTGCAAGTCTGACCGGCAACCAGACACTTCACACTGAATTCGAAGGACAGTAATATAGAAACCCATCTATTGCCTCAAACTTTTCCCCTTTATTCTTTTCTACTTTTCTGTCTGTATGTGTGTGCTTATCGCGTATGCATGCTAGCGTGGTCACGTTGCATACACGTAGTCGGTAACCGGATTAGATTTTAAGATTAATAAACTTCCACCTTTCTTGTTTAAAATCGAAGAAAACATGTCTGAATTGATTTCTTTGCCTTACAATTGGAGCAGTGAACAAGGATTCACTACTGGGGAGCTAAATCACAGTGTGTTTAAACTTAAACTCTGTTAAGGTGAGAATTGGTGAAGGCTGAGAGGGAACCCCTAGACCCCTTTCTAACCTGGTCGTTACACATTCCATTCAGTACATTTCCCCAACCTGACATTATTCGCCTAAATGATACCTGCTGCTTCTTTTTCATTCAATTCCGTACCCAACTCCAAATGTGACCAAGGATACTTTATCAAAAGCTGTCTGGAAGTCAAGTTATAGCACTTTTACAAAATATACTTGGGATGCCTTTACTGCAGAAAAGTGAAGGCAATAGGACAGACAGAACGTATCCTCCTGAAACTGTGTATTTTCAGTTGCCACCTTCTAGATTGTCTAGATGAAGATACTCAAATTTGCTCCTCATGCTTGATTCCATGATTTTGCCAGTTCCAATGCTAGACTAATGACACTGCCAGCAGTTGGTTTTGTTTCATAAACTTTCCTGAAAATAAGTACCACCTATTTTTCAAGTTCACTGGAACCTCACCAACTTCATGATGATTTACAGCACATGGTAAATTTCATCTTCAGCGTCACATAGCACCTTCAAGCATATTCACAGTGTACAGTGGCATTGTGACTGTGGTTTTTAAAAATTCTTTCATGGGATGTGGGTGTTACTGGAAGGCCAGCATTTGTTCCCCATTCCTAATTGCCCAACATATGGAAGAGGGTGGGGGGGGGGGGGGGGGGGACACACGCTGAAAACCTCATCCCTGACCTTGCTGCCGACCCCTCTAGACCCCCTTCCCCTGCAACTGCCACCCAGTGAAACCCTTCCTGCCATCACTCACCTCTGGCCTGGGTCGCTCCACGATCCTGGGCCTCTGCTGGGTGTCCTTCCAGCAACAGCCACCGCCTCCTAAATGGTGCTGCCGAGCAAAAGAACTACTGGCCTCTGATTGGTCAACAGTTCCCGGTGAACAGGCCTTCCCCGCTGGCGGCCTCTGCCTGATTGGCACGTAATAACGGCGGGCCTTCTCGGAGAAGACAACCCGGGTCTCTCGCCAGCTCTCCAGGTGGCAGCCAAGACCCCCGTCATCTCCATAAAATTCCCTCTTAGTTTATTTTAAGAGCATTTAACCATTTTATAATTATTAGAGATCCTTCATTACTTGCAGTGATCTAGGCTCTTTGCTACTTTGTGAATTGAGATATTTATTGACAATTTAGATGCTGACAGAATGTTTCCCTTTGTGGGGGAATCCGAGAACTGGGGGCACAGTTTCAAAATAAGGGGTTTCTCATTTAAGACGGAGACAAGGAGGAATTTCTTCTCTCCGAGGATCGTTAATCTTCGAAATTCTCTTCCCCAGAGAGCAGTGGTGGCTGGGTCATTGCCTATATTTGAGGCTGAATTGGACAGATTTTTGATCTACAAGGGAGTAAAGGGTTATGGGGGGCAGGCAGGAAACTGGAGTTCGGGCCACAGTCAGAGCAGCCATGATCTTATTGAATAGCGGAGCAGGTTCAAGGGGCCAGATAGCCTACTCCTGCTCCTAATTTATGTTCTTATGATTAGAGTTAGGTCAACTTTTATCCTTCCTATGGCAGTTGTGAAGCTACATTTAATTTTGCTTTTCTTGACAATCAAGTATTACTACTGAAACACATACATTACTGAACAATAACTTTCAGAAGTGCACCAACATTCATTTAATAACACTGCAGACTTTTCTGGACTTGCTCAGTTTGATGGACTCCACTGAAATATCACAGCTATTCACTGGAGTATTACAAATATCCGGTCATCTTATTTCTTGCCACTAATCACATACATTCTCAGGAAATGAGACAATGCAGTATTGTAGGGCCCATGTATAATTTTTCTTGGCTTGCCTATTGCACTGTACTTTCAACAAAAAAAAACTTTCTACAATATTCTTAGCAAGCTGTAACTGTTCCCAAAGGAAAAAAGACAGTGGGCAGCCCAAATGTTTAATTTGATAGCATGCAATACAAGAGAAGAGATGCCTTACAATCTGCATTTTAACCCTTTGGGAAACACCACGTTCCTATTTGAAAATATACAGGCCAGTGCATAGCTAAAGCACATTTCTAAATTTATATTTTTGAAACTAATTTTCTTAGATTGCGGTGTATAAATATGCCACTGCAGTTCTCAAAAAGGAGGTATAAAGCATTTAAACAATTAAAATGTTTTGCTCTTTGGAGCACTAGATCACCTAGCCCTCGAAAGTCTTCACTTCCAATGCTGACCTTGCCAAGTTCCCCCACTGGCTGGGTAAGAGCGTCTCAGGGGTGCCCACACTATATTCCAGGCTCAAATACCACAGCTACATGACTGGAAAACCTGCCAGTTTCAATTTTAATGAGCTATGTTTACACGCACTCAGTGCGCTAGGTGGAATGACTCACAGCAAATGCTTCACCTCAGGGAGAGGAATAACTGTCATTACGCCCAAGAGTTGGTTGATGACAAAGCAGCAGTCAGCAGCGTCTGCAGCCAGACCTCTCCTCAGTTCTGAGTAAAAGTTGAATGGGGCAAGTGGGAATTATTAGGAGAATTACAGGGGCAGAAAACTTTCACAAGAAAAACAAATAAAATGAATATAGAAAATGTACAAACTATGGAATTTATTCTCTGTATAAGACTATGGTCAGCTGATGTTGAGAATCAAGTTTTGGTCCCCTCACATGGTGGGAGATAAAAAGGCCCCGGAAAATGTTCAAAGGAGTGGAACTGGACTGAAACCAAGTCCAAGACCCTTTAGACACCACCATTGGCTAAAAGAGCAAAGGCTTCAGAAAAGTCAGAGGAATGTTGAATGAGGTCTTTAAATAATGAAAGGAATAGAATTGGTCCAAGCTGATAGGCTATTTGATCTGGGAAAGATTAAGAATGACTAGGGGGCATAAGTGGAGGAGAGCTTATGGACATAAACAGTGTTATGGAGAAGTTCAGTTGTGTTGCTGAGATTACTGTTCGTTTAGAATGTTCAGTTCCAGAGAAGGAACAAGGAGTTTTGTTTTTGAGGAAATTTTGTAACAAATTTCAGTTTCAAATAGGTTTCGGAGATGAAAATTTTAATTTTTTCATGGCTTTATGGCATCTGATTAGGCACGATGAAAAGATAAGTTGCTGTGGAGTAACAAGCAAATAGTGTCAAGAAAACCTGCTATGCCAAGAAAACTTACTATTTTTTAATTCATCAATTGCAAACTTACATTAAATGTTTAATGAAACAGAAAGAGCTGGAATTCTACAGTTAACTTTTAAAAAAGCTGGCAGCCAAGATGGCCACTGCAGTTTGCATTTGAACACCTTGCACATTCTAGGACTTCAAAGAGACACATGTATGGTGAGTCTGTACCCGAAACAATGGTTTGCTTTATTCAGTGAACCACAGGAGATTGCTTTTATTAGCAGGACATTCAAAGCCATTCTACCACATTAACATTGAAAGGGCCAACCATTCTAGGTTTAAACGTTCACATCCTGAGGCCTGAGGGACTGAAATTCCTAAACTTGAATCTCATTAGAAGGTTCCAGACAATACACTGAGGTAGTCATGTTCTGATGAAAAGTTACATACCTGAAAACAATTCTGATTCTCTTTCCACAGATGCTGCCTGACCTGCTGAGTAATTTTTTTTATTCGTTCCTGGGATGTGGCCATCGCTGGCTAGGCCAGCATTAACTGCCCATCCCTATTTGCCCTTGAGAAGGTGGTGGTGAGCTGCCTACTTGAACTGCTGCAGTGCATGTGGGGTAGGTACACCTACAGTGCTGTTACGAAGTGTGTTGCAGGATGTTGATCCAGTGACAGTGAAAGAGCGGCAATATAATTCCAAGTCAGGATGGTGTGGCTTGGAGGGGAACTTGCAGATGGTGGTGTCCCCATCCATCTGGTGCCCTTGTCCTTCCAGATGGTAGAGGTCATGGGTTTGGAAGGTACTCCAGTTCAGTTTCTGGTCAATGGTAACCCCCAGGATGTTGATAGTGGGGGATTCAGCAATCGTAATGCCACTGAATGTCAAGGGGAGATGGTTAGATTCTCTCTTGTTGGAGATGGTCATTGCCTGGCACTTTAGAGATACAGCACTGAAACAGGCCCTTCGGCCCACCGAGTCTGTGCTGAACATTTACCACCCATTTATACTAATCCTACACTAATCCCATATTCCTACCACATCCCCACCTGTCCCTATATTACCCTACCACCTACCTATACTAGGGGCAATTTATAATGGCCAATTTACCTATCAACCCGCAAGTCTTTTGGCTGTGGGAGGAAACCCACGCAGACACAGGGAGAACTTGCAAACTCCACACAGGCAGTACCCAGAATTGAACCCGGGTCGCTGGAGCTGTGAGGCTGCGGTGCTAACCACTGCGCCACTGTACCACACCACTTGTGTGGTGCAAATGCTACTTGCTACTTTTCAGCTCAAGCCTGGACATTTTCCAGGTCTTGCTGCATTTCTACATGGACAACTTCAGTATCTGAGAAGTCGCGAATGGTGCTGAGCATTATGCAATCATCAGCAAACATCCCCACTTTTGACCTTATGATTGAAGGAAGGTCATTGATGAAGCAGCTGACAATAGTTGGGCCTAGGACACAGCCCTGAGGAACTCCTGCAGTGATGTCCTGGAGCTCAGATGATTGACCTCCAACAACCACAACCATCTTCCTTTGCGCTAGGTACGACTCTAACCAATGGAGAGTTTCCCCCGATTCCCACTGACTCCAGTTTTACTAGGGCTCCTTGATGCCATACTCGATCAAATGCACCTTGGTGTCAAGGGCAGACACTCTCACCTCACCTCTGGAGTTCAGCTCTTTTGTCCATGTTTGAACCAAGGCTGTAATGAGGTCAGGAGCTGAGTGGCCCTGGCGGAACCCAAACTGAGCATCAGTGAGCAGGTTATTGCTAAGCAAGTGCCGCTTGATAGCACTGTCGGTGACACCTTCCATCACTTTACTGATGAGGTGGTAACTGGCCGGGTTGGACTTGTCCTGCTTTTCGTGTACAGGACATAACTGGGCAATTTTCCACATTGCTGGGTAGATGCCAGTGTTGTAGCTGTATTGGAACAGCTTGGCTAGGGGTGCGGCAAGTTCTGGAGCACAGGTCTTCAGTACTATTGCCGGAATGTTGTCAGGGCCCATAGCCTTTGCAATATCCAGTGCCTTCAGTTGTTTCTTGATATCACGCGGAATGAATCGAGTAAGAGGTCAAATAAGAGGAAAGATAAAAGGGGAGCCTTGTGATCCCTCCTCACCTGATTGTAACAGAAATTTGGGGGCTTGTCCGGGATCGTAACCCAATGATAAATTGGAAGTGGGAAATCAAATTGACCCGGAGCAAAATTTAAAAAAAAACTTCAGTACAGGTATTCTTGTGGTTCTTGCTGCTAGAATAATAACAGGTCCACATTTCTGGCACTTTGTTTTTATTTCAGTCATGTAACTGTCTGTCCATCCTTGTGAAAGCTGGGAGTTTCCCCTTGGACAAAGGAGACAAGCCAGTGACTCATTTTGGGCAGAAGCCAGAAGGGTTGTCTCTCTCCCTCTCTCTCTAGAAGGCCTGGTGGGGGCATGCAAAGCCTAGCTTTTGGTTGCAGGATCCGAAGACACAAACACCAGGGGAAGAAAGCCATCTCCAATTCTGCCTACAAGAAAAGCCTGAACCAGGTGGGCCAGCCACAGACTGCACATTTACCAAGCAATGACTTCAAGAACACAACTTCAGCCAGAAGATAACGGAATCATCCAACCTGACGGACTGTGTATTAATTTTTTTTTTTATTTGTTCTGGACTCTAATCCAACCACAAAATCTACTCCTCATCACTCTGTAATCTATTTACCACTGAAGTGGTAAGCACATCCACTGTTTAAAAAGGAATAAACCCTGTTGAGGTAGGATAAGAGGGGAGCCTTGTGAACCCTCCTCACCTGAGCATAACAGAAATTTGGGGGCTCCTCGTGGACAGTAACCCAACGATAAAATTGGAAGTGGGAAATCAAACTGATTTTATTTAGAGATACAGCACTGAAACAGGCCCTTTGGCCCACCGAGTCTATGCCGACCATCAACCACCCAATTATACTAATCCTACATTAATCCCATATTCCTACCACATCCCCACCTTCCCTCAATTCCCCTACCACCTACCTATGCTAGGAGCAACTTATAATGGCCAATTTACCTATCAACCTGCAAGTCTTCGGCTGTGGGAGGAAACGGGAGCACCCGGCGAAAACCCACACGTTCACAGGGAGAACTTGCAAAGTCCACACAGGCAGTACCCAGAATTGAACCCGGGTCGCTGGAGCTGTGAGACTGCAGTGCGAACCACTGCGCCACTGTGCCACCCCCTGATCCTGAGCAAAATTTTAATAAAACTTCAATACAGGTTTTCCTGTGGTTTTCACTGCTGGAATACTAACAGGTTCACATTCGAGACCAGTACCTTCCTAAGCCAGAGTGAAGTAACTTAGGACTAGTTAAATGCCCTATCTATTGAAGAGTTGAGGAATATAGCTGGGCAGTTAGGGATTACTATCCGTCCAAAGGCTAGGAATTCTGAAATCCTAAAACCTGTGGCCAACTATTTTGCACTTGAAACTGAGGAACAGGAGACAGGCTTAGAGTCAGAAACAGACAGGGTAATGTTAGCAAAGATACAACTTACACAGAGGAGAATAGAAATAGAATTCCAGAGAAAGAGCAGAGAGAGTGTAAAGAAAGGGAAATAGGCAGCGAAAACGAAAGAGCTTTCCAGAAGGAGGAGGAAAGGGATTTAAGGTGGCTCGAACCTACTGGGGGGAAGACCCAATACCCCCAGTAAAGGCACAGCTAGTGAGGGAGCTACCCCTAGCTCAGGACTGAATGCTGAGCTCTTAACATTCTTCCAGCTGATTCCAAAGTTCAATGAAGGGGATGTGGAAGCATTTTTTCTCACTTTTGAAAAGCTTGCAAGACAACTGAAATGTCCAGCACACAACTGGACTCTGTTATTGCAAAACAAACAAACAGGAAAAGCCCATGAGATTTATTCACTGTTATCAGATGAGAGTTCATCAAACTATTAGATGACTAAAAATGCTATCCTGGGCGCATATGAGTTAGTACCAGAGGCGTACCAATAAAAATTCCAAACTCTCCAAAAGCAACCTGAACAAACTTAGCACGAGCTTGAAAAAGTTAAGCAGCTTGCTTTTGACCAGTGGTTATGGGCACTCAAGGTACAGCCCACATATGAAACCTCAGAGGGCTGATCCTTCTCGAGGATTTCAAAAAACTCGCTCCAACTTCCTATTAAAACCCACATTGAGGAACAAAAGGTTTCAAGAGCCAGGCAGGCTGCAATACTGGCTGATGAATTTATGCTTGTACACAAGCCCTTACCCCAGGGAGACCTTTCCCTAGTCACCCCCACAAACCCAAAAAGGATTAAAGGAGGGTGATAGGAGGCTGAACAGCTATGGGTGAGAAGGGAAAGCTGGACACACATTGGACCCTCCTCAGGCCAAAAAGGACAGTGCTGAGTGTAGGGGTGGCACAAAGAACAGTACAGCACAGGAACAGGCCATTCGGCCCTCCAAGCCTGCGCCGATCTTGATGCCTGCCAAAACTAACACCTCCTGCACTTCCGGGGCCCATATCCCTCTATTCCCTTCCTATTCATATATTTGTCAAGATGTCTCTTAAACGTCGCTATCGTATCTGCTTCCACCACCTCCCCTGGCAGCAAGTTCCAGGCACTCACCACCCTCTGTGTAAAGAACTTGCCTTGCACATCCCCTCTAAACTTTGCCCCTCGCACCTTAAACCTTGGGGGAAGGCTAATTATAACAATATTAGGCAGGAACTGAAGAATTTAGATTGGGGGCGGCTGTTTGAGGGCAAGTCAACATCTGACATGTGGGAGTCTTTCAAATGTCAGCTGATTAGAATCCAGGACCAGCATGTTCCTGTGAGGAAGAAAGACAAGTTTGGCAAGTTTCGGGAAGCTTGGATAACACGGAATATTGTGAGCCTAGTCAAAAAGGAAAAGGAAGCATTTGTAAGGGCTGGAAGGCGGGGAACAGATGAAGCACTTGAGGAATATAAAGACAGTAGGAAGGAACTTAAGCAAGGAGTTAGGAGGGCTAAAAGGGGTCATGAAAAGTCATTGGCAAACAGGAGTAAGGAAAGTCCCAAGGCTTTTTATACATATATAAAGAGCAAGAGGGTAACCAGGAAAAGGGTTGGCCCACTCAAGGACAGAGATGGGAATCCATGTGTGGAGCCAGAGGAAATGGGTGAGGTGCTAAATGAGTACTTTGCATCAGTATTCACCAAAGAGAAGGACTTGGTGGATGATGAGCCTAGGGAAGGGAGTGCAGATAGTCTCAGTCATCTCATTATCAAAAAGGAGGAGGTGTTGGGTGTCTTGCAAAGCATTAAGGTAGATAAGGCCCCAGGGCCTGATGGGATCGACCCGAGAATACTGAGGGAGGCAAGGGAAGAAATTGCTGGGGCCTTGACAGAAATCTTTGCATCCTCATTGGCGACAGGTGAGGTCCCAGAGGACTGGAGAATAGCCAATGTTGTGCCTTTGTTTAAGAAGGGTGGCAAGGATAATCCAGGAAATTATAGGCCGGTGAGCCTTACGTCAGTGGTAGGGAAGCTATCAGAGAGGATTATTCGGGACAGGATTTACTCCCATTTGGAAACAAACGAACTTATTAGCGAGAGACAGCATGGTTTTGTGAAGGGGAGGTCGTGTCTTACTAATTTGATTGAGTTTTTTTGAGGAAGTGACGAAGATGATTGATGAAGAAAGGGCAGTGGATGTTATCTATATGGACTTCAGTAAAGCCTTTGACATGGTTCCGCATGGCAGACTGGTACAAAAGGTGAAGTCACACGGGATCAGAGGTGAGCTGGCAAGATGGATACAGAACTGGCTCGGTCATAGAAGACAGAGGGTATCAGTGGATGGGTGTTTTTCTGAATGGAGGGATGTGACTAGTGGTGTTCCGCAGGGATCAGTGCTGGGACCTTTGCTGTTTGTAGTATATATAAATGATTTGGAGGAAAATGTAGCTGGTCTGATTGGTAAGTTTGCGGACGACACAAAGGTTGGTGGAGTTGCGGATAATGATGAGGATTGTCAGAGGATACAGCAGAATATTGATCGGTTGGAGACTTGGGCGGAGAAATGACAGATGGAGTTTAATCCGGTCAAATGTGAGGTAATGCATTTTGGAAGGTCGAATGCAGGTGGGAGGTATACAGTAAATGGCAGAACCCTTAGGAGTATTGACAGGCAGAGAGATCTGGGCGTACAGGTCCACAGGTCACTGAAAGTGGCAACGCGGGTGGATAAGGTAGTCAAGAAGGCATACGGCATGCTTGCCTTCATCGGTCGGGGCATAGAGTATAAAAACTGGCAAGTCATGTTGCAGCTGTACAGAACCTTAGTTAGGCCACACTTAGAATATTGCGTGCAATTCTGGTCGCCACACTACCAGAAGGACGTGGAGGCTTTGGAGAGGGTACAGAGGAGGTTTACCAGGATGTTGTCTGGTCTGGAGGGCATTAGCTATGAGGAGAGGTTGGAAAAACTCGGATTGTTTTCACTGGAACGACGGAGGTGGAGGGGCGACATGATAGAGGTTTTCAAAGTTATGAGCGGCATGGACAGAGTGGATAGTCAGAAGCTTTTTCCCAGGGTGGAAGAGTCAGTTACTAGGGGACATAGGTTTAAGGTGCGAGGGGCAAAGTTTAGAGGGGATGTGCGAGGCAAGTTTTTTTTTTACAGAGGGTGGTGAGTGCCTGGAACTTGCTGCCATGGGAGGTGGTGGAAGCAGATACGATAGCGACGTTTAAGAGACATCTTGACCAATACATGAATAGGAAGGGAATAGAGGGATATGGGCCCCGGAAGTGCAGAAGGTTTTAGTTTAGGCAGGCATCAAGATCGGTGCAGGCTTGGAGGGCCGAATGGCCTGTTCCTGTGCTGTACTGTTCTTTGTTCTTTGTTCTTGTTCTTATCACTGCAGGAGTTCCTCAGGGTCGTGTCCTAGGCCCAACTATCTTCAGCTGCTTCATCAATGACCTTCCTTCAATCATACGGTCAGAAGTGAGGATGTTCGCTGATGATTGCACAATGTTCAGCACCATTCGTGACTCCTCAGATACTGAAGCAGTCCGTGTAGAAATGCAGCAAGACCTGGACAATATCCAGGCTTGGGCTGATAAGTGGCATGTAACGTTCGCGCCACACAAGTGCCAGGCAATGACCATCTCCAACAAGAGAGAATCTAACCATCTCCCCTTGACATTCAATGGCATTACCATCGCTGAATCCCCCACTATCAACATCCTAGGGGCTACCATTGACCAGAAACTGACCTGGAGTAGCCATATAAATACCGTGGCTACAAGAGCAGGTCAGAGGCTAGGAATCATGAGGCGAGTAACTCACCTCCTGACTCCCCAAAGCCTGTCCACCATCTACAAGGCACAAGTCAGGAGTCCAGGACAAAGCAGCCCACTTAATTGGCACCCCATCTACAAACATTCACTCCCTCCACCACCGACGCACAGTGGCAGCAGCATGTACCATCTACAAGATGCACTGCAGCAATGCACCAAGGATCATCAGACAGCACCTTCCAAACCCGCGACCTCTGCCAACTAGAACGACAAGGGCAGCAAATACATGGGAACACCACCACCTGCAAGTTCCCCTCCAAGTCACACACCATCCTGACTTGGAACTATATCGCCGTTCCTTCACTGTCGCTGGGTCAAAATCCTGGAACTCCCTTCCTAACAGCACTGTGGGTGTACCTACCCCACATGGACTGCTGCGGTTCAAGAAGGCAGCTCACCACCACCTTCTCAAGGGCAATTAGGCATGGGCAATAAATGCTGGCCTGGCCAGTGACGCCCACATCCCATGAATGAATAAAAAAAAAAATATATTCTATGTAGAATTTTGGAGGGGGTTTGATAAATTGTCGATGAAAATTGGTAGAGGATTCATGATGATCATCACAAATGAGGAAAGTTTTCAAAATTTAGAGAAAAGGTAGGCCAATACACTGGGCATAATCCTGTCAAAATTAGTATTCTAAGGTCCTCCCCCACCTAGGATATTGGTCTAGCTTAAAACAATACTTTGTGGACCCAAACAGGGATCAGACTAATTTAGATCTTGCCTTGTGTAATGAGATAGGGTTAATTAGTAATCTCATGGTAAGGGACCCTCTGGGAAGAGTGACCATAATATGAAGAATTTCACATCGAGTTCAACAGTGATGTACTCAAATCCACTATCTAGTCAAATTTAAATAAAGCTGATTACATAAGCATGAGGGGAGAGGTGGCTCAGGTGGATTGGGAAATGAAATTAAAAAGGTATGACTGTAGATAAACAATGGCAAACATTTAAAATAAATATTTTAAATTTCTCAACAAATCTACATTCTTTTCAGAAATAAAAATTCCACGGGAAAATTGCTCCATCCATGGTTAACTAATGAGTTTAAGGATAGTTTTAGGTTTAAAGACGAGACTTATAATGTTACTAAGACTAGTAGTAAATCTACAGATTAGGAGAGTTTCAGAAACCAGCAATGGATGATCAAAAAAATGATCAGAGAGAAAATATAGTGAGAGTAAACTTGCAAGAAATATAAAAACAGATTGTAAGTGCTTCTACAAGTATGTACAAAGGAAGAGAATAGCGGAAGTAAACATGGGTTCCTTAAAAGATGAGATGGTAGAAATTATAATGGGGGAATAAGAAAATGGCAGGAACGTCAAAAAAATATTCGGTATCTGTCTTCACAGTGGAAGACACAAAAAACCCAGAAATAATTGGGAACCAAGGGTCTAATGAGATTCAGGAACGTATAGTAATTAATATTAGTAAAGAGCAAAGTACTGGAGAAATTAATGGGACTAAAAGCCAACAAACCCTGGTGTTCTACAGCCTAGGGTTCAAAAAGAGGTGGGTGCAGAGGTCGTGGATGCACTGGTTGTGATCTTCCAAAATTCCCTAGATTCTGGAAAGGTTCCAGTGGATTTGAAGGCAGCAAATGTAAAACTGTTATTCAAGAAAGGAGGGCGAGGGAAAACAGGGAACTACAGGCCAGTTGGTCTGATAAGTTATTACGAAAATGCCAGAATCTATTATTAAGGAATGCAACAGGGCACTTAGGAAATCATAATACAATTAGGCAGAGTCATCGTGGTTTTTTGAAAGGGAAATAGTGTTTGAAAAATCTGTTTCAGATTTCTGAGGACATTCCTCGTAGAGAAGATAAAGGGAAACCAGTGGATGTAGTATATTTGGATTTGCATTTGGCATTTGATAAGGTTCCACAAGAAAGGTTGATACACAAGATAACGGCTCTTTGGGTTGGGGATTTAAAAAAAAAATTTGTTCATGGGATGTGAGCATCGCTGGCAAGGCTAGCATTTATTGTCCATCCCTAATTGCCCTTGTGAAGGTGGTGGTGAGCTATATTCTCGAACTGCTGCAATCCACGTGATATAGGTACAGTCAATACCATTAGGGAGGGAGCTCCAGGATTTTGACCCAGCGACAGTGAACGAATGACAGTAATTTCCAAGTCAGGATGGTGCATGACTTGGAATGTAACTTGCAGATAGTGGTGTTTCCATGTGTCTGCTGCCCTGTTCTTCTTTAGAGGTCATGGGTTTGGAAGGTGCTGTTGAAAGAGCCTTGGTGAGTTGCTGCTGTGCGTCTTGTAGATGGCACACACTGCTGCCACTGTGCACCAGTGGTGGAAGGAGTGAAT
The DNA here is from genome assembly GCF_036365525.1 of Heterodontus francisci. Lineage (NCBI taxonomy): Eukaryota > Metazoa > Chordata > Chondrichthyes > Heterodontiformes > Heterodontidae > Heterodontus > Heterodontus francisci. The sequence continues at coordinate 159,799,659 of NC_090372.1, read as the reverse complement.
GTTTAAGGTGGTTAATGGGGTGCCGATCAAGCAGGCTGCTTCGTCCTGGACGATTTAGTTTAGTTTAGAGATACAGCACTGAAACAGGCCCTTCGGCCCACCGAGTCTGTGCCGACCATCAACCACCCACTTATACTAATCCTACACTAATCCCACATCCCCACGATGTTGAGCTTTTTGAGTGTTCTTTAACATCTTATCTGAAAGACAGAACCTAGATTTTTGTGCTCAAGTTTCTGGAGTGGACTAGAACCCTAAACTTCTAACTCAGAGGTAAAAGAACTAAACATTGAGCTACAGCTGACACACATGTGTAGCCAAAAGGAACAGGAGTACTCTGAACCAAGAGTCTTGGTCTCTCAGAAATATTGCAGGCTGCTGGCAGGCCAGGCACAAACTCAGCTGGGACACTTGCTCCTCCCGCCCAGGACCTAGCCGTTGAGTGTCAAGAATTGCATCAGGATGCCTGATCAGCACCCACAGCTCGCAGATGAGGCTCGAGGTCCAATTTCCAGCAAGCCCTGGGCATCTGTTCCAGCAATTCACCAATTTTGTGCCAGTTTCTGGCACTTATTTTTCAGTCATTACATCTATCTCTTTCACCCTCCTTTGTTTACTTGATTTGCATGAAATAGCTCACTTACTTTCCAGTTTTGAAGAGTCCCATACTCTTTACTCTACCAATGCTGATGGAGCTGTTCCACATTGCCAGCATTTTTAGTTTTTACTTCAGATTTCTAGCCATTGCAGTTCCTCTTTATTTGAAATTGCAAGTTCAAAGTCATCTACCTGTATTAATAAGAATTCACTCGACTGTTCAGCTTCCTCATACCAGCAACACTAACTCCTGAGCCTGCTTCGTGAAATGGGGTCCAAAGGATTCCCCATCAGGCAAAATATTCAAAACAAAACATTAAAACATACATTCTACATTGTTTTCCAAAAGAAGCACAGATGGTGAGAATTCGTCCACGTATTGTAATATAATACACTTTCCATACTTAAACACACGCTCATTCAATCCAGTCTGCCATGCTGACATGACATATGGAGAATGAGCTTTATTATGACACAGACAGGCATGAAATTTCACCCCAACCTTCGCCTGAATAACATTAAAAAAAAATTACAATCCCTCTTCTGCGTGATTTCCAAACAAAAACAAAGAAACAGTGCAGCATGTGCCAAAGTTCAGAATAATAATAAAATTTGCATAACCTAAAGCTTTGTAATATGGGTGAAAATAGTTTCTTTACTAAAGCATTAATTTCACAATTTCTGTCAAGCAAATGTATAAAATTGATCCTGGTACAGTGAAACAATCCTCTCCCAAAACAAATTTTGCCTTATAAAGTTTCATCACATTGTGTGGGATATTTTGAGATATCTCAATGACTTGCTATGAAATGCAATGAATTATGTATGCAAATAGTGACCATTCTGTGACAGCAATGAGAAATAATTTTTTGATAAAGTTCACCAAGACAGGAATATTTTCAGGACACGGGTAACTCTGCTCTTCTTTTTAAAAGTGCCATAGAATCTTTAACATTTGGGTGAACCACTGCAACAGACAGATGTGGTCTTGGTTTACTCACACAAAGAACAGATTAAATATTGTTTTAGGCCAAATATTACAGCATGATTGTTTACTTATTGGGCATACCACAACATATAATATCTACTATAATAAAAGCAAAGTGCTGGAAATACTCAGCAGGTCTGGCAGCATCTGTGGAGACAGAAGCAGAGTTAACGTCAGTGACCTTTCATAATATCTACTGTTGTAACTGGCCTTTGCAAAAGCTACCAAGAACATTGCAAAACAATCAAATAACAGCCTTAGGAGAGTTTGTCCAATTTTAAACCCAGTCATCTCAGATTTAACACTAGTGCAGTGACACTCACATCATCATTCTTCCTGGCCTCTTAAGAACGGATGCTTTTGTTCAGTAACTGAAACAGATAAATTTAAAATAATGCACTAAATTTGAGATTTTTGATCAATCTAGGAGTGATTAACAGATATGAAAAAGTAATATTAAAAAGTCATCAGAATGGAAAAAAATAAAGTGACGTCAACAGAACCCCATATTTTTGTGAGCATAATTTCCAGTTGTTAAAAAAGTCAATGATTGTTTGAAAATAAAGGCTACCTAATCTCATCTCAATTGTGGGAAAACTGAAGTCCATGATACAGGATAAAATTTATGAACAGTTAGAAAAGCACAGGAAAATTTGGGTCAGATATGTAAAGGGCAAGTCATGCTTGACTACATTAATTGATTTTTTGTGAGAAAATCACGAAGGATGTATAAATAAAAATAATGCAACTGATGTTCTTATAGAATTTATAACACAGAAGGAGGCCACATCATCCATTGTGCCCGTGCCAGCTCTAGCTCTGAAACTGGAGCTACCTATTCTAATCCGGTTCCCCTGCCCCATCTTTGCATTCTACAGAATAATTACTTTTAATATATTGTGATGAAGACCCCACCAGCCACGAATGAGGCATATTAATTTCGTCATATAAACATTAATTTTAAACTGTTGCTGGAGTGAAGAGATGAATTGTTTAAAGCAGTGGCTGAAAAAATTTGCATTCTAAGAGACAGTTGCCCAGAAATTGCCTGTGGAATTCTCTACCATGGAAAGCAGTTGAGGCCAAATCATTAAATATATTCAAGAAAGCGTTAGATATAGTTTTAGGGCTAATGGGATCAAGGAATACGGGGAGAAAGCGGGAATAGGTTACGGAGTTTGGATGATCAGCCATGATCGTATTGAATGGCGGAGCAGGCTCGAAGGGCCGAATGGCCTACTCCTGCTCCTATGTTTCTATGAAAAGAAAATGGAACTGCTCCCTGATCCAATTAAACCAAATGGATTTTGATCACCAGACACTGACGATGGAACAAGCCAGCATTCCATTCCCCCCACCACCACTGCAGGTGTCTATTAAGATGAAAGGAATCCACAAAAACGCAGGAAAGTGTGTTATAAAACAACTCGTCACATGACTAACCTGCTGGCCCAGGGTTTTTGAATTGCGCTCACAGGACAGGTTGAAGTCAGAGACTGCTCTGAAGACAACTGATAAGGAAGGTCTCTCTCCCTGGCTCTCTCTCACAAATTTTCAGATCTACTGAAGTCACTTACACCTCAAGAGAGAAGACTCCTACATCGAAACAAGTTTGAAAGCATGCACTGGGCCCCAACGAAACAGCAAGATTTAACTGCAATCAAAGACTCTACATTGAACTCAAAGGACAGTAACTGACCTCCAGTTATTGCTTCCAACTTTTCCCCTTTATTCTTGCTCCTTTACTGTCTCTATCTTCGTGTGTGTTTATCGCGTATGCATGCTGGCGTGGTCGCATAGCGTAGTCATAGTAGTTTTAACCGAATTAGAGTTTTAATGTTAATAGATTTAAACAAGAAAGGTGCAAGCTTAAGAAAACCTGTCTGGTTGATTTCTTTGCCTTACAATTGGAGAGCAGTGAACAAGGATTCACTGAGAGGGAGCTAAAAACACGGTGTTTTAAAAATTAAACCCTGTTACGGTCAAACCAGGCAAAGGTGGAGAGGGGACCCCTTTCTCACCTGGTCACAACAATATCTATCACTGCATCTCTCTCAGAATATACAGTATCCATATGGATTTTCAAGAGGCATTTGATAAAGGTGCCACACAAGAGATGCATTACAAAATCAAAGGTATTAAGGTGGAATGTAGCTGCATGGATGAGAAATAGCTGGGGCGCATACAGCAAACTTCATGGAGGGAAATGGATGTTTTTGGATTAGTAGAATTATGGGTAGTGGTGTGCCCTAGGGATCTGTGCCAGGATCTCATTTTCAATTTATATGAATAATTTAGAGATAGGCACAAGAGGAATGATAACTACAACAAGCACTCTAGGCTCTGGCTTAGAAAAAGACTGCCAGAGACTGATTGTATCATCAAGAAATGTAAGAGATTTGGATAAATACCTACAGGAAAAAAAAGTAAGGAGAGATGTTATACAATATGATATCTCCTAGCGCCTGGGCTGGCTAGATGGACCACTACGGTGATTTCCAGTCATTCACATTCCTATATTAAAATTTGTTATCAAAGTCAAATTGGAGGCTTGGCAAATGGTGAGGAAGAATGCAAGAAATAGCACAGATAGAATGCTTTAGTAGAGTGGGAAGATACAGTTCAATGCAGAGAAATGTGAAGTGGTACATTTTTGTGGAAAACAATATTCCAAAGAAATAGATTCTGAATAGAGGAAGAGAGAGATCTGCAAATACATTAAGCTTTAAAAGGTAAGAAAGCAGATAGGAAAGAAAAATAAGCTTCTTAGTTTTGCATACAGGATCACTGAATGTAAAAATAAGGAACTGATCTTGAAGCTGTACACACCCATTTGTCAAAAAGTATTTTGTGGCAGTGTTACTTACCAACCCACATATGAACCTGGACTTCACTGCATGGCAGAATCACAATGCAGAAGTAGGGTCAGTTCACAATTCATCAGTAAATTAGTTTGCCTTTTCCAGTAAGATGAGGTTGGTTAGCTGCTCTAGCAGCCGATTGCTCTGGTTAGGACCTATTTGGGGTGCGAGTTTTAATTCAAACTAACCAATGAGAGTTGTTTATGTTTTTTAAAAAAATCAAAATGAAATTTCAATCCAAATGAAGTAAATAATTAAGAGTAGACTATTGGGGTAATTTTAATTTAATCTGCCTCAGTTTCTCACTGGGCAGTCAGATTGGCTGCCTGTTTTACATGCCACGCGAATTAAGTCAAGGGAAAGTAAAACCAGTCGTGGTGTAAAACAGGTGACTGATTTAATCGCATCAGTTTCCCCACCAGACAGGTTCAGTTAAAATTACCCACTATAAATCAAAATAACCAAAAAGAAACATTGGGGGAGGGGGCACAAGCTTTAGTTTGAACAAATAACACTCTGCCATTACTGTGTGTGTTTAGACTAGTTCCTTGCTCCTACCATTTCAAAACACAGCGGGAAACACATGCACTGGGCGTCATCCAACCTCCACAAAATGTTTTTGAGCAAAATGGCTTTGTATTAATACTTATAAGTGCACAGTGCAAGATCCTGATTAATTATTGCCAGTTAATGACTATGATACATTCATTAACTTCTGGCAACAATTGGATTAAGGTGTAAATTTGAAATTCTAAGAGCCAACGGAATGGAGAAAAACAATGCCATAATACGGTCAGGGCAAATTCCAAATTCATGTCAACAAAAGGACACAGTAGGCCAGAGGCCTGCAGCCATTACATTTTGTACTTCTTATGTTTTTGAAATTTTACTTCTGCCTTGCTTTTGCTTTGCTTTTTTAAAAACCTGTATTAAACCTCTAGTGAATTTTTAAAGGTTACTTTGTGGACATTGATTTCAAACAAAGTGTGACTGGACTCTCATTAAGTCAAGTAATTAATTATGTAATCAATGGCAATCAGTGTTGACTATGAACTTGTTTTTCCGCCCCCCCCACCCCAAGAACTTTTTCCTTTAGTTTTCGTGATCAAGCCAGGTCATGCACAGCTGTTGTTCTGTCTAAACTACTGTTTTTCTCTTCTTGAAAATAACTGTTGCTTTCCCATTGTTTTAGCAGAAGTCAGTTCTTATGGTATTTGATGACCTTTGAACTAAAAACCAGGACAATGGATAACCTTGCATATGGAGTGATATCAGAAGATGGAGTTTAATTGATGGATAGTATAACCTAATTGATGGCAGGAGAGAGACACCATCAAAGGGCACTTGGAAAAATTGAAGGTAATCAGACAGACAGAGTCAACATGGTTTTGTGAAAGGGAAATCATGTTTAACCAATTTAGTGGAGTTCTCTGAAGAAGTAACATGCTGTGGATAAAGGGGAACTGGTGGATGCACTGTACTTAGATTCCCAGAAGGCATTTGATAAGGTGCCACATCAAAAGGTTATTGAGAAAATAAAAGCTCATAGTGTAGAGGGTAACATTTTAGCATGGTTAGAAAATTGGGTAGCTAACAGGAAACAAAGAGTAGGCATAAATGGGTCATTTTCTGATTGACAAGATGTAATGAGTGGTTTGTCACAGGTATCTGTGCTGGGACCTCAACTTTTTACAATTTCTTTAAGTGACTTCGATGAAGGGACTGAAGGTATGGGTGCTAAATTTTCTGATGACACAAAGATAGGTAGGAAAGTAAGTTGTGAAGAGGACATGAGGAGGCTACAAAGGGATATAGATAGGTGAAGTGAGTGGGCAAAGAACTGGCAAATGGAGTATAATGTGGGAAAGCGGAAAATTATCCATTTTGGTAGGAAGAATAAAAAAAAGCATATTATCTAAATGGTGAGAGATCACAGAGCTCTGAGATGCAGAGGGATCTGGGTGTCCTAGTGCATGAATCACAAAAGGTCAGTATGCAGGTACAGCAAGTAATTAGGAAAGCTAATGGAATGTTATCAGATATTGTGAGGGGAATAGAATACTAAAGTAGGGAGGTTTTGCTTCATTTATACAAAGCATTGGTGAGACCACATTTGGAGTACGGTGTACAATATTTGTCTCCTTATTTAAGAAAGAATGTAAATGCGTTGGAAGCAGTTCAGAGAAGGTTTACTAGACTAATACCTGGAATGGGCGGGTTGTCTTATGAGGAAAAGTTGGACAGGTTTGGCTAGTATCTGCTGGAGTTTAGATGAGTAAGAGGCGACTTGATTGAAATATATAAGATCCTATGGGAGAATCTAGAACTAGGGGTCACTTTTAAAAATAAGCAGTTGTCCGTTTAAGACAGATGAGGAGAAATTATTTCTCTGAGGGTTGAGAGTCTTTGGAACTCTCTTCCTCAAAAAGCGGTGAAAGCAGAGTCTTTGAATATTTTAAAGGCAGAGGTAGATAGATTCTTGAAAAGCAAGGGGTGAAAGGTTATTGTGGTTAGGCGGGAATGTGGAGTTGAGGTTACAATCAGATCAGCCATGATCTTATTGAATACTGGAGCAGGCTCAAATGGCTGAGTGGCCTATTCCTGCTCCTAATTTGTATGTTTGTACGTATCACAGAATAATACAGTGCAGAAGAGGCCTTTCGGCCCATCGAGTCTGCGCCGATGCATTAAAGCACCTGACCTGTCTACCTAATCCCATTTGCCTGCACTTGGCCCATAGCCTTGAATGTTATGACATGCCAAGTGCTCATCCAGGTACTTTTTAAAGGATGTGAGGCAACCTGCCTCTACCACCCTCCCAGGCAGGGCATTCCAGACCGTCACCACCCTCTGGGTAAAAAAGTTCTTCCTCAAATCCCCCTTAAACCTCCCGCCCCTCACCTTAAACTGGTGACTCCTCGTAACTGACCCTTCAACTAAGGGGAACAGCTGCTCCCTATCCACCCTGTCCATCCCCCTGATAATCTTGTACACCTCAAATCAGGTCACCCCTCAGTCTTCTCTGCTCCAGTGAAAACAACCCAAGCCTATCCAACCTCTCTTCATAGCTTAAATGTTCCATCCCAGGCAACATCCTGGTGAATCGCCTCTGCACCCCTTCCAATGCAATCACATCCTTCCGATAATGTGGTGACCAGAACTGCACACAGTACTCCAGCTGTGGCCTTACCAAAGTTCTGTACAACTCCAACATGACCTCTCTGCTTTTGTAATCTATGCCTCCATTGATAAAGGCAAGTGTCCCATATGCCTTTTTCACCACCCTATTAACCTGCCCTTCTGCCTTCAGAATGTATGTATGTTCGAAAGCTAGGGTGCTGTGCTTTTGTACACAAACTAATTGACAAAGCTCTGCTCTTTACTTCTGGCTGCTCGTGACATATCTAATATCAGAAGAGAACAGAACATTCTGTCAGTTCATTCTTATTGGAAGTTCAACAGACCACACAAGTTTTTAAAATCACGATTAAAAACTAATTTTATGCTGACTGTAGTCAGACTCCAGTTGACATCCATTTGATTTCTAAAGCCAAATCTTTCAAGTGGTCAGTACAAAAACTCACCAAACTGATACACAATGTGCAGCACAACTAGTAGAAATCAAAGTTTAAAAAAAACATTTTATACTAAGGGTGGACATGGAACTTCAGAATGATCTTTCTCTAACCTCATTCAGTTCTTTCTTTTAAGGCTGTGCTTGCTGACAACACAGCCACTAGGTGGCGCTGTACTAGCACATGCACAAATGCAGCCTGTTCCACTGAACCATCAATGTCTGCGACGTTCAGGCAGCTGCCAGGTTTAAAGACGGCACTGCTCAATTTATCACAGAAAAACAACTTCAACCCATGGCAGCACACAATGGACATATTTGATACTCAGAATGTTGCGCTGTTTAGAAGAACAGCACCACTGACAGTGCTGCATACCCTCCACAATTCAGTCAGCTTTCCATGCCATCCCGCTTTCCGGCCGCTCGCTCCCCGCCTCCCCCCACCAATCCTGCTCTCTGGCCGCTTGCTTCCCGCTTTCCCCCCTCCCCACCCCCATCCTGCTCTCTGGCCGCTCACTCCCTGCTTCACCCCTCCATCCCGCTCTCCGGCCGCTTGCTCCCCGCTTCTCTCCTCCCCATCCCTCCTGACGCTAGCTCTAGGCCGCGGTGCTTCCCTCCTCTCGGCCACTCATTCCTTCATTGCCCCGTCACTCCTTGCGGCCCGCTTTGCTTCTTTGGGCGGCATGTTGGGGAACGACTGAATGTTGGAGCGAGTGGCCTACAGCTAGCATCTGGAGGGATTGGTGGTGGGGGGGGGGGGGGGAGGGATAGTGGCGAACGAGTGGCCGGAGGGTGGGGAGAGAAAAAGAGTGAGGAGCGAAAGACCTGGAGTGAGTGGCTGGGGATTGGGGGGGGGGGGGGGAGGGGGAGCGAGAAGAGCATTTTCCTGCCCATGCGCCATGTAGTCCTGGCAAGACGTAGGCTGCACATGGGCAGCATCTCAGAGCACAGGAGACTGTTTGCACATGTACGCAGCTTGGAGCTCTGATGACTTCAGCGGGCCGCTGCGTTGTCAGGAGTTACTTTGTTCCTTTAATCATATGTGTTTTTATTTATTCCCCCTCCACTACTAAGCTACATACAGCTATGTCCCCGAGCTCGAAGTAAATCATAGGATTATGCATCTAACACAACAAAAACACATCAAAATTATGGTTCCCTACTAAAAATGTAACACTCCCTCTGCATACAAGCAGAAATACATAGAATGCCCTCTCCAGCACATCATCTATTCCACAGACCTGGAGTGGTGATGACCACAAGTATACAGGACCCCTCTGCCTCTCTCCCTATTCCTCACTGCCACACCTCCCCACCCATCCCCTGGCAAACCTAAATTGTCTCGAGTGCTAAAATTGTTATGCCAAGAAAATTGGATGCTTTAAATGTACTAAATCTGCAGGAATTATGCAATCGAAACATACAAGGACCTCAAATGTATTCTTAAATGTACACTTCCATAAAATGTGAATGTACACTAGATATACAACAGCATCATTAAAATATGCAATTGCTACATAGTGGATATATTTGAGAACCCAATAAAAAAAGAAAAAAGGAATACAGAAAGGAACCAAGGAGTTACTGGATAAATTATAAGTGAGTCAGGTCTGTAACTCTTTTCTATCAGTGCCCTTCATGTGTGAATAGGCTCTGCATTACTACTTCCTGGGGAGCTATTGCCCCTTATGTTATGCTTAAGGAGGGAACTAAAATGGTACTTGAAAGCAATTGATTCTCATGCTTTAGCACAACATTTGATTAATCATTAATTACTCCTTTATTGCAGCCCACTGATTTTTCTTCTGTTGGAGGGCCATTATCTTTGTTAACAGTTTGCTTTCAGCAGCTCTAAGGCAAAAGTAACCTGGAGAAGAGAAAAGTTTCAAGTAACCCTATTAGTCTCACAATAAATTGTCATCTCTCAATCCCAGCGTTTAGGAACTAAATTAAAACGCTCCCCTATTTAAAAGTCTTTGACCAATTAATAAATAAGGAACCAGTAATGTAGATCCTCTTGCATGATACAATGGAAATATCTAAATCAAATCATATTCATTAACTAAAAGACTCATGTTTTGTTGCAATCATCTTCAGTATTTACATAGCAGCAAAAATATTAAAATCACATTGCTACTCTATTATATCTTTTCAATATTACACTGACCCGAAACGTTAACGCTGCTTCTCTTTCCACAGATGCTGCCAGACCTGCTGAGTGGTTCCAGCAGTTCTTGTTTTTATTTAAAATATACACCTCTTTCAGAAATCTAAATAATGGAACAATTACTCGAAGTAGAACTGAAACTGTCAGACACTTCTGTTAGAACAGTAAGTATTCAATGTACTCAATAAATTCATCTCATTAGTGAAATAAAACCGATTGGCACACAATGCAGAGAAGAGGTGTGGATTTCTACAATTGAAAAAGGCACATGTCATCACGTGCACATCCTAGCAGCCTGATTCAGAACACTACTGGTAGAAATGGCCTTAATGAGCTCACTTAATGTGCTTCCTCATTCCAGGCATTCTTTAAAAAAAAGTACAAAGATAATGGCACTCAACAGAAGAAAAATCAGTGGGCTGCAATAAAGGAATAATTAATGATTAATCAAGTGTTGTGCAACTCGAGATTTTCTAGAGCCTGCTCTCAATACCACAGCTGATATCAAGGGAGGAATTTTCCTTTCGCGGGGTGGGTCTCAATGTCAGGGGAAACCAATACCGAGATCCCCGCGGCCCCTCTTCTAAGGGAGCCCCACCGAATTTAGTGCCAATCAGGCAATTAACTGGACAGCGTTAGGCCTTCCATAGGTTTAGAGCCTCGATACCAGAATTCCCAGCCTTGCAGAGCTGCCAGAGGCTGGTGGCTGCAGCGCCACCAGAGAGGCGGTGGCTGCTGCTATAGCTGCAGCGACCAGACACTGAGGGGCGTTGCTGGAACCAAGATTAAGGTAGGTCAGGGCAGGAGGGGTGTCACCGAGTGGGAGTCGCAGGGGAAGGGGAGGAGGGGGTTGGTAGCAAGGGCAGGGGGTGGCTCTCACCGACCCCCTTCTCGATGCCGGGTCCCTCGTTCAGGCACTAAGTGCCTTTGAATGAGAGGACCCCTGCCCCCCCAAGCTCGGAAGCAGGCCGCACGGTTTTTCATGCCATACTTCTCTTGCGATGGCAGGGCTGCCTGCCACACATGTAATTGCGGCTGCAGCAAGAAGAGGCTCTTAATTGGGGGTTAATTACCCAGTTATGGGCCTCAATTGGCAGCGAGATGGGAAGACTCTTCACAGGCCTTCCCGCCCCAGAATAAATTTCAGCAGAGATGGGATTATGGCAGCGTCCCCCCCCCCCCCCCCCGCCATCAATTTTTCTTCTTTTTGAAAGGCCTTCTCAAAAATTGTGACTAGCACAATAAACATCTGATTGCCCAAGACATTTGCTCCTTCCTAACTAAGTGGACCATACTCTTACACAACAGGGACACTGGGCTGCATTTTATTTGTAAACGGAAACAGTGGCGGACCCGCCGCGAAATTCAGCACGGTGGCTCATTTAAATGGCCGGGTCGGATAGCCCACCCCGATGATATGGAGGGGGTGGGCTGGCTGTCCCCGGCAATAGTGATAGGCGCCATTGCGCAGGCAGCGACGCCATTTTTAAAGGCCTTTGAGCCCTTCTATTTAAACATTTAAAGGTATGGTCATTTAAAATTGATTCCAAAAAAAATTAAATATGTTTCTAGCCCCTCTCCCACCCCCCCCAATAACCATACAATTCGTTCACTGCCCTCTCCCTGACAAAATACTTACCTCATGCACATGACCTTTCTCCTCCCCCACAGTTCATAAACGAGTAATGAGTAATGTGATATATGAATTTCAATGCCAGTGTGATGCTAGGTGTATAGGACGTACGCCCCAAAGACTGGAGGATCATATCAAACAACATGTCCCTTCCGCTGTTCGCAACGGGCAAGGTACGGGCAGTAGCCAACCAGCCCGTGCTTGCAAAGCTCAAAACACAGTGTCCAACATTAGATGTGATTCAACGATTGGACAACTTTTGCTAAATAATCCACAGTGTGCTAAGAATTATGCTGACAACCAATTTAAGATAGTCAGTAGGGCTCGCAGTGTGGCGCATTTGTGCGTACTGGAAGCTACATATATTAATACACAGGGCCCTGTTCTTTGCAGACAGAAAGAATACGTACAAACATTGTGCCTGTTTCGCTGAACCAAATGAGTGACAGCCATTCGCTGGTTCATTCCTCAGGGCAATGTCTTGACCAGAGTCAATCTGCCTGGTTTGAATTTCAAACAAAGCTTGACAGTTAACTGTCAGTCACCATAAACTGGTGCTTTCGGCATGGCAACACCTCTAGCGTTCACTTGCCAACCAATCAGCACTCTCCTCTCATGCAGTATAAGTTGTTGTTTTCCCTTACATTAGTTATTCTTGCGAGCGTCTTGGTGAGTGCAAGACGAAAAGCTTCGAGAACATGTCTCTATTTTCAGTAATACTCAAGTTCATAAACTGTGAATTTTACCCCTTCCCACTATCCCCTGCATCATTCAGATGAGTCCGACCCCACTCCCCCCACCCCATCCCGCACCTAAATACTTACCTGCTCCCCCCTCCCCACCAGGGTTATTCCTCAGATCCCCGGATGGGGTTCTGAAGGCACAGGACTGCTGGCCACCGGTAGCAATATCTCTCCGGGACGGCGAGGGCAGGTAAGTAATTAATTTATTTAAATAAATTTACCTATGCAAATTTGGCTCCCGTCACTGAGCGGCGGGGGGCCACCAGGAGTCCTCACAATATTGGGCCGGGCCACGCCGGTGTTGAGGCCCATGGTGGGCCTCTGCTGGAGGCATTTTCCGGCCCCCCACCCCACCCCATCACGACCCCTGACATCGGGTGGGGGGGGGGGGGGGATGTAAAATTCACTCCTCAGTTTGCAAGTACCCACTACCTAGTGTTCAAAGGACCCCCCATCATTGAAATATTAACTTGCCTACCTTTAAAATGTAGGGTCAACAAATAATTTCTTCAAAATAAATAAATTTGCTCAGAAACAAAATGGTGTGAGCACATAAAGGGCAAGTACGTATATTTTCCTTTTTTGCTAAGTCTGGTAGCTCCATGTGTGGGTCACAACAGCAAGAGCATCTGCAGGCTATTCAACCAGAGGCAGTATCATGTGCAAGCCTGTTTGTATCTTTATCCCAACTAGAATTATCTGCTATAACCATATTTCTCTTAAGAGATGGGATTAGAGGTGATAGCACTGGCACAATGGACTGAATGGAGATCATTGGATGGTGGTCAGAAGCAGGAACATTGACCACAGACTTTGATAATCCAATACAATCTCCTCCTTGAATTATACAGCATAATAGGAAGCTTTTCTTCTCATTGCGTCTGTGCCACTCTTTGAAAGATCTATCCAGTGTCACACCCACAGCTCTACAGACTTTAAGTAGATATCCACTTCCCTTTTTTGAAAGTTGCGATTGAATTTGCTTCCATCACCTTTTCAGGCAATGCATTCCAGATCGTAACAGCTTTCTCCTCATCCGTCCCCTGACTTGTTTTTGCCATTTATCTCAAATCTGTGTTCTCTGGTTAGCAACTCTCCAGAAAGTGGAAAGTGTTTGTTCTTATCCACTATCAAAACCCCTAGTAATTTTAAATCTCAACCTTAATTCAAAGTTGCTCAATTCAATAGAGACCAACATTTGCAAGTTCTCCCTGTGACCGCGTGGGTTTTCGCCGGGTGCTCCGGTTTCCTCGCACCGCCAACGACTTGCAGGTGATAGGTAAATTGGCCATTGTAAATTGCCCCTAGTGTAGGTAGCTGGTAGGAAATACGGGATTACTTTAGGGTTAGTATAAATGGGTGGTTCTTGGTCGGCACACACTCGGTGGGCCAAAGGGCCTGTTTCAGTGCTGTATCTCTAAATAAATAAATAAATATTTAAAATGCCAATCAATTTTTTTGTTAAGTTCTTTCATGGGATGTGAGCATTGCTGGCTAGGCCAACATTTATTGTCCATCCCTAGTTGCCTTATCCTGTCTCGAGATGCAGAAATCAACAAGCGCATGGAAAGGCTTCCACTGCTATGTCCAGACTGGCCAAGAGAGTGTGGGAAAACGGCGCACTGACACAGAACACAAAAGTCCGAGTGTATCAAGCCTGTGTCCTCAGTACCTTGCTCTATGGCAGCGAGGCCTGGACAACGTATGTCAGCCAAGAGCGACGTCTCAATTCATTCCATCTTCGCTGCCTCCGGAGAATACTTGGCATCAGGTGGCAGGACCGTATCTCCAACACAGAAGTCCTCGAAGCGGCCAACATCCCCAGCTTATACACACTACTGAGTCAGCAGCGTTTGAGATGGCTTGGCCATGTGAGCCGCATGGAAGATGGCAGGATCCCCAAAGACACATTGTACAGCGAGCTCACCACTGGTTTCAGACCCACCGGCCGTCCATGTCTCCGCTTTAAAGACGTCTACAAACGCGACATGAAGTCCTGTGACATTGATCACAAGTCGTGGGAGTCAGTTGCCAGCGTTCGCCAGAGCTGGCGGGCAGCCATAAAGGTGGGGCTAAAGTATGGCGAGTCGAAGAGACTTAGCAGTTGGCAGGAAAAAAGACAGAGGCGCAAGGGGAGAACCAACTGTGTAACAGCCCCGACAAACAAATTTTTCTGCAACACCTGTGGAAGAGCCCGTCACTCTAAAATTGGCCTTGATAGCCACTCCAGGCGCTGCTCCACACACCACTGACCACCTCCAGGTGCTTACCCATTGTCTCTCGAGATAAGGAGGCCAAAGAAGTTGCCTTAGAGAAGGTGGTGGTGAGACACCTTCTTGAACCACTGTGGTCCATCTGGTGTAGGTACACCCACAGTAGGGCAGAGCTACCCAACCCGCACCCGACGACACGTGTCGGGTTTGGGTTGGGTCGGGTCGGGCCAGGTTGGACACACTCTATAACCAGCTCTGGTAAGTGGCTCCAATGTTAATGTACTTTTTGGACTAGAAAGGTTGTTTAGTTACAGTTTTTTTAAGCTTGTGCAGATAAGCAACAAAGTGAAAAATGGAAGGTAGGTTAAATGATGGTCGGGTGGGGCGCAGGAAAAAAATGAAAGGACTCGGGCCAGGTCGGATCTGGTTTTGTCGGGCTCAGGTCGGGTTTCATTTGGAGACCCGAGCCAGCCTTTAACCCACAGTGCTGTTAGGAAAGGAGTTCCAGCTTTTGGACCCAGTGACAGAGAAGGAACAGTGAGATGGTTCCAAGTCAGAATACTGTGCGTGTGGAGGGGAACTTGCAGGTGGTGGTGTTCCCATGTGTCTGGTGTCCTTGACGTTCTAGGCAGCTTTGGCAGGTGCTGTCGAAGGAGGGTTGGCGAGTTACTGCAAAATGTCACCACCTTCACAACTCCACATACAATAATCAGCATAGAAACAGGCCTTTTGACTCAACCAGTCAGTGCTGGTGCTTATACTACACAGTTAGCTGCATTCTGATCTTTGGGAAACAAGAGAATCCCTGTTATTATGACAGAACTACAGCATTGTTGCTTCGCTATTCATATTAACCAAGTTTGATGGTCAATTCTCCCATGTAAGGAGCATCATCCTTCTCAATGGCCCCAATGTATTAGTTCACTTTCTCAGTCTGATTGTATGAGAATAAAGAAATTCCATCACAAATATTTATGTTACAGTCTTCTCATGGATAGGTTTCTTGGAGCTAAAGACATTGCTGGGCTCAACTGAGGGGCATTTCAAACTTGAAATGGGTAAACTGACTCCATGCGGATTTTGTCCATTATCCTCGCTTTAAGAACAAAGAAACCAGATTAGTTATCTTAATTTGGATGAAGTGGATTTAGTATTTGATGCTTTTTCTTTTCAATTGACCAGAAATAGTGAGAATTTTCTCGAAGTATCAATGTGATATTACTAAGAGGGTAAACGTTAACACCCAGCTATGCAACCCAAAACATTCCCTACTTGATCTTGAGTAGTGCATCCATTTGTATATAGACGGGTAAAATTGTTACAATAGACAGCAGTTAATAAAGCATAATGTATCCTTGGCTTTATTAATAGAGGCATAGAGTAAAAAAACAAAAGGAAGTTAGGTTAAACGTATACAGAACACTGGTTTGGCCTCAA
The DNA here is from genome assembly GCF_036365525.1 of Heterodontus francisci. Taxonomy (NCBI): domain Eukaryota; kingdom Metazoa; phylum Chordata; class Chondrichthyes; order Heterodontiformes; family Heterodontidae; genus Heterodontus; species Heterodontus francisci. The sequence continues at coordinate 159,783,446 of NC_090372.1, read as the reverse complement.
CTGGAGTATTATGTCCAGTTCTGGGCACCACACTTTAGGAATGATGTGAAGGCATTAGAGAGAGTGCAGAAAAGATTCACAAGAATGATTCCAGGGATGAGGAACTTCAGTTATGTAAATAGATTGGAGAAGCTTGGGCTGTTCCCCTTGGAGAACAGAAGGTTGAAAGGAGATTTCATAGACATATTCAAAATCGAGGTGTCTGGACAGAGTTGATAGGGAAAAACTGTTCCCATTGGTGGAAGGATCGCGAATGAGAGGGCACAGATTTAAGATAATTGGCAAAAGAAGCAATGGTGACATGAGGAAAAACATTTTCGCACAGTGAGTGGTTCAATCGAGGCATTCAAGAGGGAGTTTAATTGTTATCTGAAAAAGAATGTGCAGGGCTACGTGGATAAGGCAGGGGAGTGGCTCTAGGTAAATTGGTCCTTTGGAGAGCCAGTGCAGACACGGCAGGCCGAATGGCCTCCTTCTGTGCTATAATAATTATGTGATTCTGCAACAATAGAAAGTGTTTAAAAAGCTCGAGCTGTAACAAGTACTTTCTTTTTGCAAACAATCCACAACAGTCAAAAAAAAAAAATCACTCCAGCTACACAAACAAGGAAAATAGAAACTGATCCCTGACTTCAGAATCATTCCCTGCACTATTAAATTTCATTCATCGTTCATATATAATATCACTTTCAGAAATAAGTCAGGAGACAAAAGATTTGCCTCATATAATGGTGAACTGGATTCTTCTTCGAATATTTGCTATCCGAAAGTGGATCCAGGGAGCAGGAAAGAAAAACAAAATGTGCATGATCTCAACTAGAAACCATTTTGCAATACAGTTGGTTCAATTTACAACTGAAGCAGACTGCCAAAGATTTGATTTCGCTGGTAAAACTTTGCAAGTGTCGGCTACACGCCAGCTGGCCAACAGTCACTGAATATTGAATTTTCTCCGCATGTAACCTGTCAGCAGCTTTTCCACAGGGCATACCAGCCTCCAGACAGAAAGGATGGATTTTGCGATTGGGACATTTCCATAGGCACATGGTTTGTCATGTGCAAGCTACAGTACAAAGCTGTCACCCAGCCATTTAGCTGTGAAATCAAATGTGCAAAGTTTTAAATGTAAATGAAAAATTGGCAAAACGTACAGAAAAAATGCTCGACAGTGGTCGGCAGAAAAAAAGTGAAGGCAAGATTATTGAAAGGCTCCCCTCATAGGAAAACAGGAGCAAGAGTAGGCCATTCAGCTCGTTGGGCCATGATCATATCTGATCATCTACCTCAATGACACTTCCCCGTGCTATCCCCATATGCCTTGAGGTCATTAGTATCCAGCTATCTATTGTCTTGAACATGCTCAATGATTGAGCTTTCTCAGCCCTCTGGGGTAGAGAATGCAGAAGATTCACCACCCCGAGTGAAGAAATTCCTCATCTCAGTTTTAAATGGCCTACCCCTTATTCTGAGACTATGTCCCCTGGTTCTAGACTCACCAGCCAGGGGAAACATCCTACCTACATCAACCCTGTAAAGCTGTCACTTCTGTGGAAAAAAAAAATGGTTAGACATATTCAATGTATCACTGATGCAATGAAAAAGGTGAATTCACTTTGTAAATATAATAATGGATCTTTGCATTCAGGAGTTGTGTAAAATTTGTAATCCAAATGTTTCATATTAAAGTGATTTCTTAAAATGTGCTATGGTCTTTTCTTAAAAGCTCAGAATTTGGTTCAATTTAAGAAAGTAACCACAAGAAAGTCACTTTTTCAGAGCACACATTAACATGTGAATAAAGGAAAATGACAAACAAGAAAAGACCAGCTGGTCTGTCGAGCCCATTCCACTCAGTTATGTTGCAACAACACTCAATGTTCCTCCTACACCAACATCAGCTTTCCTTTATATATCAGCATTAACATAGTCAAACATCCCAAAGCGCTTCATAGAAGCATTATCAAACAAAATTTGACAACGATCCACATAAAGGAGGAGTGCAGAGATCTTGGACAGCTGTAGAGCTGGAGGAGTGAAACCATGGAGCGATTTGAAAACAAGGAAGCAACTTTTAAAATTCGCAGCGTTTCTGGACTGGCAGCAAATGTAGGTCAGCAAAACACAGGGGTGATGGGTGAACAGGACTTAGTGCAAGTTAGGATATGGGCAGCAGAGTTTTGGATGAGCACAATTTTATGCAGGGTGGAAGGTAGGTGGCCAGCCAGGAGTGTGTTCGAATATTCAAGTGGTCTAGAGATAATAAAAGCACGGATGAGGGTTTCAGAAGCAGTTGAGCTGAGGCAGGGGCAGAGTCAGGCAATGTTATGGAGGTGGAAGTAAATGTTCTTAGTGATGGTGCAGTTATGTGGTCAGAAGTTCATCTCAATGACAAACACAACACCAAGGTTACAAACAGTCTGGTTTAGCTTCAGACAGCTGCCAATGAGAGGGACAAGAGTTTCTGGCTACAGAGTGGAGATTGTGGTGGGGACTGAAGACAATGGCTTCAGTCTTCCCAATATTTATTTGGAGGAAATGACTGTTCATCCAGTACTGGTTATCAGAAACAGAGAGTTATACAGCACAGAAACAGGCCCTTTGGCCCATCGTGTCTGTGCCTGCCATCCAGCACCCAACTATTCTAATACAATATACCCGCACTTGGCCCGTAGCCTTGTATGCTATGGTGTTTCAAGTGCTCATCTAAATACTTCTTAAATGTTATGAGGATTTCTGCCTCCACCACCTCTTCAGGCAGTGTGTTCCAGATTCCAACCACCCGCTGGGTGAAAAAATGTTTCCTCAAATCCCCCCTAAACCTCCTGCCCCTTACCCTAAATCTATGCCCCCTGGTTTTTGACCCCTCTGATAAGGGAAAAGTTTCTTCCTATCTAACCTATCAATGCCCCTCATAATCTTATATACCTCAATCATGTCCCCCCTCAGCCTTCTCTGCTCTAAGGAGAACAACCCTAGCCTTTTCAGTCTCCCTTCATAGCTGAAATGCTCCAGCCCAGGCAACATCCTGGTGAATGTCCTCTGCACCCCCTCCAGTGCAATCACATCCTTCCTATGGCATGATGACCAGAACTGTACACAGTACTCCAGCTGTGGCCTAACTAACGTTTTATACCATTATAACCTCCCTGCGCTTATATTCTATGCCTTGGCTAATAAAGGCAAGTATCCCATATGCCTTCCTAACCACTTTATCTACCTGTGCTGCTGCCTTCAGTGATCTATGGAGAAGTACACCAAGGTCCCTCTGACCTTCTGTACTTCCTAGGGTCCTACCATCCATTGTATATTCCCTTGCCTTGTTTGTCCTCCCAAAATGCATTACCTCACACTTTTCAGGATTAAATTCCATTTGCCACTTACCATTTTACCAGTCCATCTATATCTCCCTGTAATTTAAGGATTTGCTCCTCACTATTTGCAACACCACGAATTTTCGTGTCATCTGCAAACTTACTGATCATCCCTCCTATATTCAGGTCTAAATCATTAATGTACACTACTGACAGCAAGGGTCCCAGCACCGATCCCTGTGGTACACCACTGGTCACAGGCTTCCAATCGCAAAAACAGCCCTCGACCATTATAATCTGCCTCCTGCCACTAAGCCAATTTTGGATCCAATTTGCCAAATTGCCCTGGATCCCATGGGCTCTTACCTTCTTAACCAATCTCCCATGCGGGACCTTATCAAAAGCCTCAATGAAATCCATGTATACAACATCTACTGCTTTACCCTCATTGACACACCTAGTCATCTCCTCAAAAAATTCAATCAAGTTAGACATGATCTCCCCCTGACAAAGCCATGCTGACTATCCCTAATTAATCCCTACCTCTCCAAGTGGAGATTAATCCTGTCCCTCAGAATTTTTTCCAATATTTTCCCAACCACTGATGTTAGACTCACCGGCCTGTAATTACCTGGTTTAGCCCTGCTACCCTTCTTGAATAGTGGTACCACAGTCGCTGTCCTCAAGTCCTCTGGTACCTCTCCTGTGGTCAGAGAGGATTTGAAAATTTGTGTCAAAGCCCCTGCGATCTGCTCCCTTGCCTCACATAACAGCCTGGGATACATCTCATCTGGGCCTGAGGATTTATCCACTTTTAAGCCCGCTAAAACAGCTAATATTTCCTCTCTTTCAATGCTAATATGTTCAAGTATATCACAATCCCCGTCCCTGATCTCTACACCTACATCGTCCTTTTCCATAGTGAACACCAATGAAAAGTAATCATTTAAAACCTCACCTATGTCCTTCGGCTCCACACAGATTGCCACGTTTGTCCCTAATGGGCCCTACTCTTTCCCTAGTTATCCTCTTACCCTTAATATACTTATAAAATGCCTTAGGATTTTCCTTTATCTTGCCCGCCAGTGTTTTTTCATGTCCCCTCTTCGCTCTCCTAATTACTTTTTTTTTTAAGTGCCACCTGACACTTTCTATACTCCTCTAGTGCCTCCGCTGTTTTCAGCGCTTGGGATCTGCTGTAAGCCTCCTTTTTTTTTCTTTATCCAATCCTCTACATCCCTTGACATCCTGGGTTCCCTGGGCCTGTTTGTCCTACCCTTCACCTTAACGGGTACATGTTGGCTCTGAACTCTCACAATTTCCTCTTTGCATGACTCCCACTGGTCTGATGTAGACTTTCCTACAAGTAGCTGCTCCCAGTCCACTTTGGCCAGATCCTGTTTTATCATATTGAAAACGGCCTTCCCCCAATTCAGTACCTTTATTTCTGGTCCATCTTTGTCCTTTTCCATAACTACCTTAAATCTCACGGCGTTATGGTCACTATCCACGAAATGTTCCCTCACTGACACTTCTACCACTTTACCAGCTTCATACCCTAGGATTAGGTTCAGTACCGCCCCTTCCCTTGTAGGACCTTCTTACATACTGGCTCAAAAAGCTCTCCTATATGCATTTTAAGAATTTTGCCCCCTTTAAGCCTTCTGTACTAAGACTATCCCAGTTGATATTGGGGAAGTTGAAATCCCCTATTATTACCCTATTATTTTGACACCATGACTCAAACCACCTCCTGCTCTGTAATCCACATCCATTGTCTACTGAGACTGAAGTCCAATCAACCCTGTCTGCAGGCGTTGGCCCGAAGATGCGAAGCACGGGGACTCTGGTCACCTCACTCTCTCAGAATTCAGAAAAACAAATGTCCAAACCCTTGACAGGGCGGGACATGTAGGTGCAGCAGTGACAATCCTCACTGCAAACATCCTAATGCTGTGGGTGGAGGGTTCAGAATAAAAACAGGAAAGCTAGGGAGAATGCTGACTGTCTCTGTAGTGACTGCTCTGTGTGTGGGTCAGGCTGAGCTGCTGGAGTTATCTGCAGCAGGTAGGGAGGAGGAGGAAGGGGAGGAGGAGGGGGCTGTGGGCCTGTACACTGCCTATGTCCATATCCCCGGGCCGGCCTCTCCTCATCCTCCCGGCACAGTCTCCAGCCGCCTGTCCGGCTCACACATCACACCAGGCCGGCCCCCTTTCCTCACACTCACTCTCCAGGGCGGCGGTGTGTTTATAAAGACGCTGTCATGTGACCTGTCCTCTATTTTGTTGACAATCAATGGATGACAATCAATGCGTGCGGTGTCCACTGTAGAGAAGAAGGAGCAGCGGGACCCTATGGCAGTAAGACTATCACAGAGGGGAAGCCTTGAGGAAAGGTGCCCCGAACACGCAAAAAGCCACGAACGGCTCCTCGGCCACAACTTCAAAGCGCCCACGAGAGTTGATTCGGAGAGCATCTGCAGCGCAATGTCGGCGTATTCCTGCTGGTACTGGCGCCCGAGGATGTCGCTCACCTCCCGGAGGACGTGGATGAGCTTTCCCGGCGTCCTTGGTGGGAACTGATGAAATGGTTTATTACCTGCACCCCCTTTCCCCCCCTTCCCCTTCCCAGCTCCACTCTCTCAGCTCACCCCCCTCGCAACCCCTTCCCAGCTCCCCCCTCGCACCATCTTCCCCCTGCACCCCCTTCCCCTGCACCACCCCCCCCGCCCCCTTCCCAGCTCCCCCTCGCAACCCCTTCCCTCCACCCCTCCCCACCCCCCCTCCTCCCACCGGCATCCTCCTACCTCTGTGTAGGGGCCCTAACAGCCCCACTGCCTTGTGGGCGTCTCGGGAGAGACCAAGGCTAAGGGAGTAAACCCTAACAGAAAATCCGGAGCGGAACCCCGTAGGCGGTCATGTGTCACCTTTGGCATGTTTCTGGCAGTTCCTGCAGCCATACCGGTGCCAAACGTCATGCTCTGCAATCCTTTGGACCCCACCAGAAAGGCCAAGAGGGGGGTTTTGACGGTTGGGCAACTCTCAACCTCCATACATTCGCCCAGGCATGCGCCATGGAGAGGTCACTCCATAGTCGCCCCACAGCGACTGAAACAATTCGGAAGGCAGCAGTTACGGGTTAGAAGTCCAGCTCAATTGGCGTAGAGATTGGGCGCCACGGGTTGCCTTTGTCGGTGGGAGAGATCATCGCACCTCACTGGACAGCTACCGCCCGCCTCAAACCGGGAAGCCCCCGGACAATAAGGTTCTGTCCCGCCACAGTCCACCTTCTTCAATGGGTGCTTTTAGCTCAGGGTCATTGCCCGAAAAGTGGACTGCAACACCGCACCAAACAACATGAAAAAAAGGAAAGAAGGTACCAGCCCTTCGCTTTGCAAGCTGGAATGTCAGAACTGGGTGTCCTGGCCTGTCGGAAGACCTTACACAAATCAACAATTCTCAGAAGACCGCCATCATTAACAACGAGCTCAGTAGACTCAATGTAGACATTGCAGCACTTCAGGAGACATGCCTCCCTGCGAGCGGATCTCTAACAGGGCAAGACTACACCTTCTTCTGGCAGGGTAGGGATTTTCAGTGCTGTATCTCTAAATAAATAAATAAAATAAGACAGCATGGAGTGGGCTTCGCCATCAGAAACACCTTGCTCAGCATGATAGAGCCTCCCTCAAATAGCTCGGAATGCATACTGTCCATCCGACTGCTCACCGCCTCTGGTCCAGTACACCTACTCAGCATCTATGCTCCAACACTCTGCTCCCCACCTGAAGCTAAAGACTAGTTCTACGAGGAACTCCATAATATCATTAGCAGCATCCCCAACACTGAACACCTGTTGCTGCTGCGGGACTTTAATGCCAGGGTTGGGGCCGACCATGACTCATGGCCCTCCTGCCTTGGGTGCTATGACGTTGGAAGGATGAATGAGAATGGACAGAAACTGCTTGAGTTGTGAACCTATCATAACCTCTGCATCACCAACTCGTTCTTTCACACTAAACCCTGACACCAGGTTTCATGGAGGCACCCAAGATCGCGTCGTTGGCACCAGCTAGACCTCATCGTCACAAGGCGAGCCTCCTTAAAACAGTGTTCTAATCACACGCAGCTTCCACAGTGCGGACTGCGACACCGACCACTCCCTGGTGTGCAGCAAGGTTAGACTCAGACCAAAGAAGCTGCATCACTCCAAGCATCCTGCGGCATCAACGCGAGCAGAATTTCTCATCCACAGCTGTTACAAAAATTTCTAAATTCACTTGTAAAAGCCCTTCAAAACACTCCCACAGGGGATGCTGAGACCAAGTGGGCCCACATCAGAGACGCCATCTATGAGTCAGCTTTGATCACCTACGGCAAACGTGCGAGAGGAATGCAGACTGGTTTCAATCTCATATTGAAGAGCTGGAACCTGATATAGCCGCTAAGCACATTGCACTGTTGAACTACAAGAAAGCCCACAGCGAGTTAACATCCGTAGCACTTAAAGCAGCCAAAAGCACTGCACAAAGAACAGCCAGGCGCTGCGCAAATGACTACTGGCAACACCTATGCAGTCATATTCAGCTGGCCTCAGACACTGGAAACATCAGAGGAATGTATGATGGCATTAAGGGAGCTTTTGGGCCAACCATCAAGAAGATCGCCCCCCTCAAATCTAAATCAGGGGACATAATCACTGACCAACGCAAACAAATGGACCGCTGGGTTGAGCATTCCCTAGAACTGTACTCCAGGAAGAATGTTGTCACTGAGACCGCCCTCAATGCAGCCCAGCCTCTACCAGTCATGGATGAGCTGGACATACAGCCAACAAAATCGGAACTCAGTGATGCCATTGATTCTCCAGCCAGCGGAAAAGCCCCTGGGAAGGACAGCATTACCCCTGAAATAATCAAGAGTGCCAAGCCTGCTATACTCTCAGCACTACATGAACTGCTTTGCCTGTGCTGGGACGAGGGAGCAGTACCTCAGGACATGCGCGATGCCAATATCATCACCCTCTATAAAAACAAAGGTGACCACGGTGACTGCAACAACTACCGTGGAATCTCCCTGCTCAGCATAGTGGGGAAAGTCTTTGCTCGAGTCGCTTTAAACAGGCTCCAGAAGCTGGCCGAGCGCGTCTACCCTGAGGCACAGTGTGGCTTTCATGCAAAGAGATCGACCATTGACATGCTGTTCTCCCTTTGTCAGATACAGGAGAAATGCCGCGAACAACAGATGCCCCTCTACATTGCTTTCATTGATCTCACCAAAGCCTTTGACCTCGTCAGCAGACGTGGTCTCTTCAGACTACTAGAAAAGATTGGATGTCCACCAAAGCTACTAAGTATCATCACCTCATTCCAAAACAATATGAAAGGCACAATTCAGCATAGCGGCACCTCATCAGACCCCTTTCCTATCCTGAGTGGAGTGAAACAGGGCTGTGTTCTCGCACCTACACTGTTTGGGATTCTTTTCTCCCTGCTGCTCTCACATGCGTTCGAGTCTTCAGAAGAAGGAATTTTCCTCCACACAAGATCAGGGGGTAGGTTGTTCAACCTTGCCCGTCTAAGAGCGAAGTCCAAAGTACGGAAAGTCCTCATCAGGGAACTCCTCTTTGCTGACGATGCTGCTTTAACATCTCACACTGAAGAGTGTCTGCAGAGTCTCATGAACAGGTTTGCGGCTGCCTGCAACGAATTTGGCCTAACCATCAGCCTCAAGAAAACGAACATCATGGGACAGGACGTCAGAAATGCTCCATCCATCAATATCGGCGACCACGCTCTGGAAGTGGTTCAAGAGTTCACCTACCTAGGCTCAACTATCACCATTAACTTGTCTCTAGATGCAGAAATCAACAAGCGCATGGGAAAGGCTTCCACTGCTATGTCCAGACTGGCCAAGAGAGTGTGGGAAAATGGCGCACTGACACGGAACACAAAAGTCCGAGTGTATCAAGCCTGTGTCCTCAGTACCTTGTTCTATGGCAGCGAGGCCTGGACAATGTATATCAGCCAAGAGCGACGTCTCAATTCATTCCATCTTCGCTACCTCCGGAGAATACTTGGCATCAGGTGGCCGGACCGTATCTCCAACACAGAAGTCCTCGAGGCGGCCAACATCCCCAGCTTATACACACTACTGAGTCAGCAGCGTTTGAGATGGCTTGGCCATGTGAGCTCCATGGAAGATGGCAGGATCCCCAAAGACACATTGTACAGCGAGCTCGCCACTGGTATCAGACCCACCGGCCGTCCATGTCTCTGCTTTAAAGACATCTGCAAACGTGACATGAAGTCCTGTGACATTGATCACAAGTTGTGGGAGTCAGTTGCCAACGTTTGCCAGAGCTGGCGGGCAGCCATAAAGGCGGGGCTAAAGTGTGGCGAGTCGAAGAGACTTAGCAGTTGGCAGGAAAAAAAGACAAAAGCGCAAGGGGAGAGCCAACTGTGTAACAGCCCTGACAAACAAATTTTTCTGCAGCACCTGTGGAAGAGCCCGTCACTCTAGAATTGGCCTTTATAGCCACTCCAGGCGCTGCTCCACACACCACTGACCACCTCCAGGCGCTTACCCATTGTCTCTCGAGATAAGGAGGCCAAAATGGGGAAGAGATTTTTACATTTCTCAGATTTGCCTACATATCTGCTCCTTTACCTCTTCCTGACTGTTTGGGAACCTGTAGTACACACCCAGCCAAGTGATTGCCCACTTTTTGTTTTTAAGTTCTACCCAAATGGCCTCATTTGAGGAACCTAAGATATCATCCCTCCTTACTGCAGTAACTTACTCCTTGATCAACAGTTCAATGCCACCTCCTCTTTCATCCCCTCCCCTTCGCATCTGAAGATTGTATACCCTGGAATATTGAGCTGCCAGTCCTGTCCCTCCCTCAACCATGTCTCTGTGATAGCAATATCATAATCCCATGTGCTAATCAACGCCCTCAATTCATCTGCCTTACTAGTAAGACTCCTTGCATTGAAATAGATGCAATCCAACCTTGCATTTGTCCCTTGTAAGACCTTCAGTTTACATTTGTGGTATGCAGGAGAGCTGGAGACGATTTGGTAGAATTGTGACGTGTAAAAAGTTAGAATTGGGAGTGATAGCCAGTACAGGTCACTATTTGCTCTGCCTTCCAGACAGACTCACTTTCTGTTCTATATTAACCCCTATTGTACCTCCGCTCTGTATCCCATCCCCCTGCCAAATTAGTTTAAACCGGCCCCTCCCATCAAGGATGCTGGTCACATTCCAGTTCAGGTGCAACCCGTCCAACTTCTACAGGTCCCACCTTTGCTAGAAACAGAACCCATGATCCAGGAAACTAAAGCACTCCCTCCTGCACCATCTCATCAGCCACACATTCATCTGCTCTATCCTCTTATTTCTAAACTCACTAGCACGTGAAACTGGGAGTAATCCAGAGATTACAACCTTAGAGGTCCTGCTTTTTAATCTGCTACCTAGATCCCTAAATTCTTGTTGCAGGACCTCATCCCTTTTCCTACCTATGTCATTGGTACCAATGTGTACCACGACCACTGGCTGCTCACCCTCCCCCTTCAGAATGTCCTGCAGCCGCTCAGTGACATCCTTGACCCTAGCACCAGGGAGGCAACATACCATCCTGGAGTCACGTTTGCGGCCACCGAAACACCTATCTGTACCCCTTACAATAGAATCCCCTATCACTATAGCTCTCCCACTCCTTTTCATCCCTGCTGTGCAGTAGAGCCATCCTTGGTGCCCCGGACCTGTCTGTTGCTGCTTTCCCCTGGGCGGCCATTCCCCCCCCCCCCAAAAACAGTATCAAAAGTGGTATATCTGTTTGAGAGGGAGATGGCCACAGGGGACTCCTGTACTACCTGCCTGTGCCTACTACTCCGCCTAGTGGTCACCCATCCCTTTTCTGCCAGTGCTGCCATTACCTGCAGCGTGACCACCCCTCTAAACGTGCTATCCACAACGTTCTCAGCATCGCGGATGCTCCACAGTGAATCCACGCGCAGCTCTAGCTCCGAAATGCGGCTAGCCAGTAGCTGCAGATGGATACACTTCCTGCACACATGGTTGTCAGGGGCAATGGAAGCAACTCTGATTTCCCACATAGTGCAGAAGGAGCATATTGGACAAGCAGTGACTATTTAGAGACAGTGGAGGGGCTGGAGTACAATTGGGTATTATCTGAGTGAGTCTGCATAGAACCCACTCTAAGCTTTTAGAACGGGTACTAAGAGATTCACTGGGATGCTGCCTGGTTCCAAGGATCCTAATAAAACCAGCTTTTACTATCTTTATAGAGTTTCCATTGGGTAGAAGAGTACAACAAAGGGACAACTACCCAAAATGCAGAATTTAATCTCTCAACTCATGGAGATATCACACCAACTTGCTTTGTTGAATGATAATTTTCTTTAATTCACTGACTAGAGATCTGAATTTATATTTTTTTTAAGAAATTAAAAAAGATTTTAAAAAAAAGACTTTGCCAGCAGCTTAGGATGACCACCTAATTTGCAACACTGTATCATACATTGCAAAGGCCTGTGTGGAGGGAGACAAAATGCCTGCTTACTTCCCAGCAAGAACCAAGCCCAGGAAGTTTAAGGGAACTACCCATTCTTTTTGGCAAGAGGAGAAACACTGCTACCATGTTTGAATCACTGAGTGACCATCATGTGACAAGCCCCTCCCCATCTCTGGTTTTAAGCTAGTGTTTCTCAGCAGAGAAGCTTCTGAATTCTGACATGTGCAGACTCAAGTGGGGGTCTCTCTCTCTCCATTCCAGCTTGAAAGCTTAACAACCTGCTTGTTGACTGACCACCTTTGCATATTCCATCTACAGTCAGAAACCCTGATGGATGAACTCATCCACATCATTGTTTCCAAGTGACCAACCAAACCAGTGATTATTTTATTTAGAGATACAGCACTGAAACAGGCCCTTCGGCCCACCAAGTCTGTGCCGACCAACAACCACCCATTTATACTAACTCTACAGTAATCCCATATTCCCTACCACCGACCTACACTAGGGGCAATTTACAATGGCCAATTTACCTATCACCTGCAAGTCTTTGGCGGTGGGAGGAAACCGGAGCATCCGTCGAAAACCCACGCGGTCACAGGGAGAACTTGCAAACTCCGCACAGGCAGTACCCAGAATTGAACCCGGGTCCCTGGAGTTGTGAGGCTGCAGTGCTAACCACATCTTCAAACTAAAAGTATCATGACCACTGAATTCAGCTAGAAGCCAGCCGAACCACCAAGCTTCTCAGACTGTATACCTTTTTTTATTGGCTCCAAGTCCACCAATCTACCTTTCTCCACTCTGTAATCTATTTGTGTATGTGTATGAACCTCTAGTGTGTGTGAGTGAAAGTTGGCATGTTGTTTATTCTTACTAATTTGGTTTAGGTACAATAAAGTTAACTTCGTTCTTTGTTAGACTCAAGAAAACCTGTCCTATTGGTTCTTGTTATGATCATAGTAAGTAAGTAATCAAACACCTACTGAATTGGCCAGTACATCCATTCAAATGTGACATATGACACTAAAGGATTCTGGGCTGTCAAAGAGTCACTCAGTCCACCAAATCCAACTCGAGCATAATTCTCCTAATTATAATCAATAATATCGCCAACCTTTTAGCCTCTAATACCCTTCTTGGTTGACTCCAACATTTATCATATTAAGTAAGTAGATTTCTTTTGTCGAAAATCACCATGGCGCATTAGGAATTTGTATTTACTGTCAAAGCTCATGTATTTTTTTAAATATAAAAAGGCCTTGGGCCACAACGAGGTGATTAAGAAAGGGGAGGTGGAAGCATCCAAGTGGAAGTTGAAAAATTGGGCAGGACATGGAAAATGTCTGTCTCTGCTCCATAAAAGGAGCATGTTGTCAGGAGATAAGGCCAGTGGGAAGGCTTCCCTCAGTGGAATTCCTACAACTTTCATCTCACAGGCACCCAGCAATCTGGAAATTGGAAAGGTCCATGCAGAGGCACAGGTGGGGGCCACTGGGGTGCCCACTGTTAATTGTGTATTAGTTATTTAATTATGTGCAGGTGGAGGGTGTTAGGGTCTTGAGCACTTATAAAGGAGACACTTACTGAGACTGGTCGAGGTTTTGAATGAGGAGCTGTGTGTTTGTAATCCTTTTACTCTGTACAATAAATGTAACACTGAGGAATGATTGGTTGCAGCATCATCCTTCAACAACAAGCTTTCTGGAATTTAACATCCAGGCAACCTTGAAGTTTGCTCGCAACATTAGGAAAATCAGCCCACTCATGAAGGTAGCTGATTGGCAACAGTATAAAATATTTGAATCAGTCGCAGTGGCTTGTTTTCCTCAAGTGACTCATTAGTGCCATATCATCCTCCATCCCCACCCAATGTGGTGGTTATATTTGTGCTCATACTGGCCCAGATGCCAATATTTAAAATAGCTGACCTTACTCTGACCATGGATACTCCAGCAAGGTCAGGGGTGCAGGTCAGTAGCAGAGCAAGTGTAAGAATCAGCCCCAATACCTTTTTAAGTAGGGCGGCACAGTGGCGCAGTGGTTAGCACTGCAGCCTCACAGCTCCAGCGACCCGGGTTCAATTCTGGGTACTGCGTGTGTGGAGTTTGCAAGTTCTCCCTGTGTCTGCGTGGGTTTTCTCCGGGTGCTCCGGTTTCCTCCCACATGCCAAAGACTTGCAGGTTGATAGGTAAATTGGCCATTATAAATTGCTCCTAGTATAGGTAGGTGGTAGGGGAATATAGGGACAGGTGGGGATGTGGTAGGAATATGGGATTAGTGTAGGATTAGTATAAATGGGTGGTTGATGGTCGGCACAGACTCGGTGGGCTGAAGGGCCTGTTTCAGTGCTGTATCTCTAAACTAAAGTGCCATGATGGTTTAAATGCAGACTGAATCAAATTCAATCCCGTAGACCGATCGAGACAGACTTCTTAACTTGTAACCATATGCCAGCAGCTCAGATAAAGAGCATTTCTATGATTCCCTAGATGACGTTCTGAGGAATGTCCCAAATAGCAAGAGGCTATTCATCCTGGGTAACTTCAACGCATGTGTTGGGGCAGACATTGATTCATAGCCAACGTGCCTTGGTGGTTATGGGTTGGGCAAGATAAACAATAACAGAAAATGCCGTCTTAAGCTTTGTGTCCTGAATGAATTCTGCATCACAAACACCTTCTTCCAGGGTAGACATCGCCACAAGGTATCATGGCGTCACCCCCCAAGTAGACCTGGCCATCACGAGGAGTCGCAGTCTGCTCAGTGTTTTACACACCTGCACCTACCATAGCACAGACTGTGGTACTGAACATTCATCCATGATCATAATGAATGACGGAGCAGGCTCGAAGGGCCAAATGGCCTACTCCTGCTCCTATTTTCTATGTTTCTATGTTTCATCAGCAACAGTGAAGGTGCACCCCCAGAAGTTCCACAGCTCCAAACATGATGGTCCACCATGTATTAACATGCCTCACACTGTCACTAGAACACCTGCTACCCACCAAAGCCTTAATGGAAGCACTGATGCTGGCAGTGATGAAGCTTGGAAGTCACTAAGTTCAATCATCTATGAAGCAACAGAAGCATCATTTGATAAAGGCGGAACTCGCAACAAGGACTGGTTTGAGACCTACTCAGCCGAGATGATAGTTGGCATTGATGCAAAAAACAAAGCCTACATGATGCACAACATAAACCCAACGACTAAGACACTGCACGACCTGAAAGTAGCCAAGACAGCCATGCAAAGGAGAGGGAGATACTGCGCAAACAAATACTGGATCAGCTTTTGTCACGAAATCCAAACTGCATGTGGCAAAGGAAATCTACGAGCTATGCACGAAGAGATCAAGGGGGAGCTTGGCCCTGCCATCACCAAAGTTGCTTCCCTGAAGTCTGCAGATGGTTAAGTACTCATCCATAGGCGTAAACAAATGTCCTGCTAGGCTGAACTCATCATAGATGAGTTAGATGAACAGCCCTCATCACTGGAGTTCGAGAAGACCATAGACCACCCAGCAAGGACAGAATCCCAGTTGAACTGCTCAAGCATGGAAAGTCCCATCTATTGCCACACCTTTATGACCTTCTTCAGTGCTGGATAGTAAGCTCTGTTCCACAGGAAATGCATGATGCCAAAATCATCACACTATACGAAAACAAAGGCAACAGAGACGACTGCAACAACTACAGGGCATCTCACTCCTTGGCATCATGGGAAAGGCCTTTACTAGGGTTATACTTAAAAGACTCCATCTACTTGCAGACCAAGAGTACCCAGAAGCACAGTGCAGTTTCCGTGCCAGCTGATCTACTGTGGACATGATCCTCTCCATACGCCAGCAACAGAGAAACGTAGGAAACAGGGTATACCCCTTTACTTTACTTTCAAAGATCTCGCTAAGGCAGTTGACACTGTCAGCAGAGCAGGGCACCACAAGATTTTGGGAATAACTGGCTGTTCACTGAAGCTCCTCAGTCTCATCCACTCCTTCCATGATGACATGCACTGCACTGTACAGTTTCGGAGTGAAGAATGAAGTGAAACAGGGCTGTGTCCTAACCCCACTCTGTTTGATATCTTCTCCATGCTCCTGGCCATCGCCTTCTCTGTAGATATGGAAGGAGTCTACTTGCACACTAGGCCAGACGGCAGGCTCTACAATCTAACAAAACTGAAAGTGAAGACCAAAACACATCACATCCTGATCAGAGAACTCCTCCACACTGATGATGCTGCATTAGTCAATCACACAGAAACTCAGCTACAAAGACTCAGACTATCTCTCCCATGCCTGTAACTTGTTCTCCTTGACTATAAGCATCAGAAAACCATGGTCATGGGACAAGGTGTTGCATCTCCACCCCTGATCACACTAAATAACACCTCACTGGAAGCAGTTAGCAAATTCGACTACCTTGGTCCATGGTGACAGACAATCTGTCCCTTGATGCAGAGCTCGGCTACACACAGAGGGAAAACAGCTACCACCTTTGGCCGACTAGCGAAATGTGCATGGGATAACACCAAATTGACCCTTCGGACCAAATTGATGCTTTATAAGGCCTGTGTTCTCAGCACCTTGCTGTATGGCTGTGAACCATGGGTGACTTACAGCTACGAGGAAAAACAGCTCAATAATTTCCATCTTCATTGTCTGCAGCACTTTATGGGTATATCCTGGCAGGACAAAATCACAAATGTGGCAGCCCTCTCAAAGGCAGAGCTCCCAAGTTCTGCCTTGAAAATTCTGGAACCAGTTGAGTCTATTGAGAAGACACAGAGTAATAGCACCAGAAAGTCCAAGAGGCTGGAAAGACACCTACAGGCAGCAACACTGAATTGCAGTAGGCATGGCTGGGAGCAGCACCAGTGGGAAAATTGCCCAGCCCAGGAAGCTGAATGCTTCTGGTGCAAAAGAAGGGGGCACTTGCAGCAGGTCTGTCACAGCAGAAAACAAACTGCAGACTGGTAAAAAGATAGAGGAAATAAAGGAGGGACAAACAATTAATACTCACTTCCTGGGAGAAGTGCAAGGAAAAACAAAATAGGATTGCTGGGAAGCAAAAATGTTAAGTGGGAGAAAATAAAACTGATTTCAAATTAGATACTGGTGCAGTGGTTTCTATCCTGTCTGACCAAACACCTGGCTGAGGAAGGAAAGGCTTAGGTAACCAAAAAAAAAATTATACGGGCCAGGAGGGATTCAGTTGAAGGTTATGGGAGAAATACAGACAGACAACCTTAAGACACAGAAACACCACCATTACAAAACCCTATATATTATTAGGAACCAAGCCTGTTCACTACTCAGTAAGAAAGCTTGCCTAGCCTTACAGTTGTTATGCAGGGTGGAAGAGATCATGGACAAGAGAAACAGCTCAGCCATTTTAGAGTGGAATTCCCAAATTATTAGAGGGCTTAGGGAAATTAAAAACAGAGAATCTCAGTTGTTTGTTCACACAGAGAAAATCCCACACCCACTCCCAGAAAAGGTGAAGAAGGAAATAGATACCATGCTAAAGCAAAGAGTTATTTCCACAGTAACTAAACCCACGAGGTAGTGCTCCGGGATGGTTTGAATAAGGAAACCAAACGGGTCTATTAGGATTTTTCTGGACCTTACCCAACCCAATAAAGTCGTAGAAAGAGAGATTCACCCAATGATGTCAGTCGACGACAGCCTTGCCAAGTTGAGAAAAAGCTCCATATTCGCCAAGTTGGAAGCAAACAGCAGACTCTGGCAGTTGCTTTTATTTGGAGCCAATTGTTAATTACCTTTATCACACCTTTCGGCACGTTTTTCTTCAACAGATTGCCATTCGGCATTGTATCTGCACCAGAGATATTCCTGCAGATGATGTCAACAATCTTAGAAGGCTTGGAGAAAATCATCTGCCACATGGATGATGTTCTGATTCATGGAGGAAACCAAGAAGAGCACAACACAAGGATAACAGCGGTATTACACAGATTACAAGAGGCATGGCTCACATTAAAGAACAAGTGTATATTCTCAGAGCTGACAGTGAAGTTCCGTAGCCACATAATTGATGGCTCTGGAATCATGATAGATCCGCAGAAGGCGGCGGCAATAAAATATTCCTTGGCTCTGGGAAATCTAACAGATTTACAATGATTTATAGGTATGGTTAACCAGGTAGGGAAATTCCTACCAAATCTAGTAACTTTTAGTGAGCTTCTATGACAACTGCTGAAGAACAGCAACACCTGGTGCTGGGGAGATGGCCAGAAAGATTCTTTCGAGAAGATCAAAGAAATGTTGACTTCACCAGAGGTTTTGGCACATTATGATCTGGAACTAGTGACCATTATTGCAGCAGATGCATCATCAATAGGATTAGGTGCAGTCCTGTTCCAGGCTAAAAAAGATTGACGACACAGACCAGTGTACTATGCTTCTTGTTTGCTGTCAGAGACAGAACAAAGGTATGCAGTGACTTGAAAAGGAAGCACTAGCAGCAACATGGGCGCGTGAAAAATTTTCAGACTACGTACTGGGCCTCAAGGTCAAGGTCAAGATCAAGACTGACCACAAGCCAAGGAGTTAGCAAAATTACCCCCAAGGATACAGAGATTTCAACTATGACTTAGGGGAGAGGACACAACAACTGAATATGTCCCAGGGAAACATCAGCATTATCGAGGGCATCGAGCAATCTAACTGATCTGGGAGAAGTCTTTACTTTAGCTATAACTGAAGATTTTCCGGCAACTGCTCAAAGGTTACACCAAATTAGAAACCTACAGAAAAAAAAAAGAGGACGAAGTCTGCGAAAAAGGAAGTTAGCTTTGCCAAGCAGGTTGGCCACAATATATGCCGAACAACCCAATTCAGAGAAAGTATTATGAGCAACGGAGCCATCTTATTATTGTAGACGACTTACAAGTCTATAGCAAAAGACTACTTATTCCAAGGGCTTTAAGATTAGAAGTCCTAGAGAAACTACACCAAGTGTAAAGCAAGTGTAGGAACTCAGTATGGTGGCTGGGGGTTTCCAAAGAGATCGAAGACACGATTTCCAGGTGTATCACATGCGCTACCACCAGACAGGACTCAAGGGCCACTGATGTCGTCTTTGTTTCCATCCAGACCATGGGCGTACCTGGGAATGGATCTGTTTGAACATAAAGGGAACATTTTCCTTATTGCCATTGTTTATTACTCTAGATGAACTGAAGTCAAACCAATACATGGCCAGAGTTCTGAGGCCATAATCAAATCAATGAGAGAGATTTTTGTCACACATGGCATTCCAGACTTAGTGATCTCTGATAATGGTCCACAATTCACAAATGAAGCCTTCCAGCATTTCACAAAAAGATATGGGCTTGCCCATGTTACAAGTTCACCGAGGTACCTCCAGGGCATTGGAGAAGTAGAGAGAGGTGTTCGAACAATGAAAATGCTGCTGAAAAAGAATGGGAATTTTCAGCTAGCACTAGTAAACTATCGATCAACACCACTCCAGAACAGGCTGGCTCCACACGAGTTGCTAATGGGTAGGAGGTTGAGGACACAACTACCCACACTCACAAGCACCCTTCAGCCACAAATTGGTGCCAGAAGACTGGGAAAGGGTGAGCGGGAGAGAAGAGAGAGGTCAATCCAAACAGATAATCATGATACAGAGCAAAAAAAATAAAATCAAACGGACCTACAACCAGGAGATTTGATTTGGATTAAAGATTAAGGTCGATATGGCGAAGTGATGGAGAAATCTCCATATCCTTGATCCTACATGGTCCAGACAGACCAGGGATGGATCAGGAGAAATAGATCATTGGTACTGACACCACAGAAAAAACAACTGATGAGAGATCAAGAGAATCAGCTGCCAGAGAGAGAGCTGATGAACTGGTGATACAACCAACAACAGATCACCCAGACGACAGTGAAAACAGAATGAGTCATCCAATAGTTCCACTCACCCACAGGAAAGTGATAAAGAACAGAAAGACTCAATACCTCAAACAAATGAAAGAAGAACACGTTGTGGTAGAGTCGCAAGAACCCCACAGCATTACAGACCTGATGAATGAAGTCAGAGACTTGGGGGGAGATGTAGTATAATATACATAAGCTGTTGCTGGGCAGATTATGTATATAGATCTTAAGCATCATCACAGGATAAGGTGTCATGAGTCTGTACCTCGTGCTGTTCAGTGTTCAAGTGGATACCCAAGTAAGACCATCCCCATAAATAAACTCCTGTTACTTTAACCCACAGTCTACTATCCTCATTCTATACTAATAGCACACTGACAATATATAGTACAGAGTGGAACACAGGAAGTCCCCATGGGGGTTAACTAACCTCATCAATCAATTGATGAGTTAGTTGTAGGCTGAGGTTTGGTATGATTTAGGAGAGTTACTGAAGTGTCACTTATTATTATTTCTTGTATCTGAGGATGTGTTACACGTTCTGTAATCAAGAGAAAAATTGCCTGTATTGATTTCCTGTTTAATTTTCAGTAACTCCGACTGAGTTTATATTCCAAGTCATACTGTCCAGTAGATTGTATATTCTTCCACTATCTGAAAGCTATGAAAACACAAGAGGGCTTGTGTCAATCCTGGTGAGTGAGTTACAGTAAGAATGGTTTGGTCAACCCTGGGCAATAAAACATTTGATATTCTGTGGATAAGCGCTGCTTTGTAGGAGCCAAGGCTCGCTTATAGAAACATTCATTCTCAGAGTCCTAAAATTGTAGTAATTATTGTAAACTTACAATTCATCAGTTTCATTACAATTCCTGGATCTATTTTCTTGACATAGTTTGAAGTAATGATCTGGGTTTAATTCATCTTCAACATTTCATGTCTGCTTCATGAAAGCTTTCTGTTCACAATTGGAACATTTTGCGCCCAAATGTTACTTGAATTGTTTAACTACCCTTGTATCTTTAAGTTGTACATCTAGAAAGACAATAGAGAGCTATAAAATGAAACAAAATTGCAAGAGTATGACTAAATAAATTTGCTGCATCATTAGGAGTATTCTGTTAGCTGCTATTAGGTGAGAAATGCATGTATTTATTCATTTGAAATATAAAAAGCTACAGTATATTTTATAAAGTGTTGGAGAACTTTTTCAAAAATATTTGACACCCATACCAAAAGTTTTACTTTATGCTTGCCAAATTACAAAAGTAAACAGAGTGCAAAAGCAGTAATTGCATAAAGAATTAGATCTCAAACAGAACAACACAAATTTACTCCAGCGTGAAGTAGAACAGTTCAATATATAAACAGAAAGTGTTGAAAATACTCAACAGGTCGGGCAGCATCTGTGGAGAGAGAAACAGAGTTACCGTTTCAAGTCGGTGACCTTTCATTAGAACTGGCAACGGTTTTTACAACATGGGACTACTTGCATGCCAAACAGCAGAAGCAGCATGCAAGTAGACAGAGCTAAGTGATCCCACAACCAACGGATCAATTCTAAGCTCTGCAGTCCAGCCACATCCAGTCATGAGTGGTGGCGGACAATTAAACAACTGACAGAAAGAGGCTCCACAAACATCCCCATCCTCTAAGATGGGGGAGCCTAGCACATCAGTACAAAAGGCTGAAGCATTTGCATCCATCTTCAGCCAGAAGTGCCAAGTGGATGTTTTTATTTCAGATTTCCAGCATCTGCAGTATTTTGCTTTTATATTAGAACAGTTCAATGTTTTAAACTGGTCACCTGTTTCAGTTGGGTCATTGCAGACTTATGTTGCACTGAAGAGATCACTCAGCCATGTGCACAGGAAGCATCACACATGCAGAGCTGTGATGACGCAAGTCAACTGTCACTTATGCTTGAGTCAGCCTTACAGAACCAATGTAAAGATGCGAAGTAACTTTCTTAACGCTGCAGCAGTCATAATGATTGAAAAAACATGGTATGGATTTGGACTGTGATTGTTTCTGTTCTCCAAGATTGTCCCTCACCCATTCCGGGATAGCACCAATACTGCAGGAAAATGAGGAACGCAGGTTTTGAAAAAGTGACCATTACATCTGATATTTAAATACTAATGCACAGATTGAAAAACAAAATCAGAAGGCCCAAGAAATATTCTGTTTTTGATATGGAAAAATTGCAAATGTAAATAGAAAATACATTTATGGTTTCTCCATAAGAGTGATAATCTTTCCTCCGAATTGGAGCCATTATTATTTATTATGATAAAGCAAGTCATATTTTATCTATAATATATGCTATTGCTCCATTTGACCAACGTGGGAATTACGTCAAAAACACAAGGATCTACCGTGAAACACCTGTGAAACTCTGGTGATGTTTGTCAGTTCAATGTGCAAATGCTCCACAAAATTCTTGCACAAGTCTGAAAGCCTGATTCACTGCTGATTAGTATTCAAAGGGGCCATGCTTATGTCCTGCTATCAATTACAAACCAGAGAACAGGCCAATTTTTTTTGGGATTGGAGAGGGGAATGGGGAGAACAAAAGATCCTTACAACACATTTATACCACAGTTCAGTGCCTTGTATGCATCAGAGCAATAGCTGATTGAATCGAAGTAGTTCTTAGGGGAAGAAGAATAGAGGAAAGCACAAAATGTTATAAGCCTGAAGTAAAAGCCTGAAGAGGACTACCTCAGCTTTTAATTCAGCATCACGTTCTATTTCTAACCTGCCATCACCAGTGCAGCTATATCTATGAAATGAGTTACTAAATATGCAAGATCCCATGAGGTGTAGCCCTTCAAGGGGAGCAAATGCTTTACTATGTGACTTTTAACAAAGGAAGAAAGGATCGTTCTAATTCCTCACAGAAAATACTAGGATGTATCCAAAATATAACAGGGGCTAGATAATTTTTCTTTTTGTAGCAAAAGGAACTTAGAGTACACATGAATTTTACCAAACCTTCCTATTGCAGATTCCAATTGTATGACCCCCTAAATCAGACTTTTGCACATGATACTTAATTGGATAACAGCTCTGCAGAACAAGAGCCTAGAAAATTACATTTAGTATCATTTACACTCTCTCATTTCACACAAAGAAGTGGTTTACTGCTCTGTTGTCAGGAATGAGAATCTCCCACTCCAGCTCCAAACAGTTATTGCAACATTCAAAGTACAAAGCATGAGCACATTATATCAAGGATACATCCTCGTATTTGCTGTGAGGAATTAGAATAATCCTGTCTTCATTCTTAAAAATCACATGGTAAAGCATTTGTTCCCCTTGGAACTTACATATTCAGTAACTCAAGTTATAGATATAGCTGCACTGGCAATGTCACGCTAGTCATATAATTTGATGCTGAACTAAAAAGTAGAGGAGGTCATCAGCAGGCAGCTACCAGCTATCCTTGAACTGTAACATTTTGTGCTTTCATCAATCATCATGCCTCCTGTAAGTGCAGTTCAGTTCATTCAGCCATAGCAAAGAAGAATACACATCATAAAACCTAAGAAAGGACAATATCCAGAATTTAACACAGGCTGATTTTGTTCCTTGAAAAACACACTTCACTTCAAGTTAACATTAGCTGGAAGGTTGCTATGGCAATGTTCCATCTTGCTATCCCCTGATAATGGCTCAGCGTTATATGCAAATTCAAATGTAAAAGAAAAATTCCCTTAATTCATGCACTGAAGCTACTGGCAGTGCTAAAGCTGGAAGTCACAAAGCGTACCCTATTAGTACATCTACTTCATTTAATTTCTTTTGAAATTAATCTATTTTCCTTACAGATCACGATACATTAATGGAATCTTTCCTCCTAATTTTAACAGACTTGCTGGGTCTATGCTTCCTTTTTCATTAACTAAGTGGTTTCAGCACAGCACTGAAACAAGTCTATTAACATGATATAAAAACAAGAAATGCTGGAAACAATCAGCAGGTCAGGCAGCATCTGTGGAGAGAGAAGAAAAGTTAACGTTTCAGGTCAGTGGCCCTTCATCAGAACTGGCAGATATTAGCAATGTAAAAGGTTTTAAGCAAGTAAAATGGGAATTGGGGGGGGGGGGCAAGAGATAACAAAAGAGATGTTGATAGGACAGAGGGTCACACAGAATAACTGACCAGAAGGTCATGGAACAAAGGCAAATGGTACGTTAATGGTTATTCTGTGACTGAGTAAAAAGGGAAGAAATGCCTACTCCATTCTGAATTAAGTTCAGTAGCGAGATCTATACAGCAATGACAGAGCTGTGTGTCTATTATATTTTTATAAAAGTGTCTTGTTCAGCAAAATAATTTTGCCCCCTTATAACCATTTCAATGATTGATAGCAGCCACGACCAGTTTTTTTTTTCTTTCAGGGATGTGGGCATCGCTGGCTAGGCCAGCATTTATTGCCCATCTCTAATTGCCCTAGAGAAGATGGTGGTGAGCTGCTTCCTTGAACCGCTAAGTCTTTAAGGTGTAGATACACCCACAGTGCTGTTAGGAAGGGAGTTCCAGGATTTTGAGCCAGTGATAGTGAAGGAACAGCGATATAGTTCCAAGTCAGAATGGTGTTTGGCTTGGAGGGGAACTTGCAGGTGATGGTGTTTCCATGCATCTGATCAGATTAGAGATACAGCACTGAAACAGGCCCTTCGGCCCACCGAGTCTGTGCCGAACATCAACCACCCATTTATACTAATCCTACACTAATCCCATATTCCTACCAAACATCCCCTCTGTTTCTATATTTCCCTACCACCTACCTATACTAGTGACAATTTATAATGGCCAATTTACCTATCAACCTGCAAGTCTTTTGGCTTGTGGGAGGAAACCGGAGCACCCGGAGAAAACCCACGCAGACACAGGGAGAACTTGCAAACTCCACACAGGCAGTACCAGGAATCGAACCCGGGTCGCTGGAGCTGTGAGGCTGCGGTGCTAACCACTGCGCCACTGTGCCGCCCATCTGCTCCCCTTGTCCTTCTAAGTGGTAGAGGTCGCAGGTTTGGAAGGTGTTGTTGAAGGAGCCTTGGTGAGTTGCTGCAGTGCATCTTGTAAATAGTACACTCTGCTGCCACCGTGCAATGGTGGTGAAGGGAGCGAATGTTGAAGGTGGTGGATGGGGTGTCAATCAAGCGGGCTGCTTTGTCCTGGATGGTACCGAGTTTCTTGCGTGTTATTGGAGCTGCACCCATCCAGACAAATGGAAAGTATTCCATCACACTCCCGACTTGTATCTTGTAGATGGTGGACAGGCATTGGGGAGACAGGAGATGAGTTACTTGCCGCAAAATTCCCAGCCTCTGACCTGTTCTTGTAGCAACAGCATTTATGTGGCTGGTCCAGTTCAGTTTCTGGTTAATGGTGACAGACCAGCATGTTGCTAGTGGGGGATTCAGTGATGGTAATATCATTGAACATCAAGGGAAGATGGTTAGAATCACTCCTGTTTGAGATGGTCGTTGCCTGGCACTTGTATGGCGCGAATATTACTTACCACTTATCAGCCCAAGCCTGGATGTTGTCCAGGTCTTGCTGCATGTGGTGTTATGAGCGAGCTGGGAGAGGTGCACTGGTTATTCTAGTCCCACTTCTCCACAGGTCACAATGTATTATTTTAAATTTTCCCCACTTATCGATATGGTCAATCATATACTCTATTTTTTCCAGAAAAGAACGCACTAACCAGGTTTCTTTACTGAACAAAAATATCAGTTTATTACAAGACATGAACACACAGATTTGAAATTTTAAAGTTCCCTTTTTACCTTAGTTCCTTCACACTCATACACACATGTATACATCAGTTAACCGAAAAAAGATAAAAAGGGATTTTTATAAATTCAGAGCTCTGCTACAGACAAACAATTTTGGGCAGATTACTTGCTCACTTTTGAAGAAAACAGCAGATGAGATATGTTGTTCCAAAACTGGCACACAGTCTAACTTCTGAGTACACATAGGCAGGCCACTGAGATCCTTCAGAACAGTTCTTTTCAGGCGGCGTTGAGAATTAGTTTTAGCAGGCTGCCGTCACATACAGGAAACGAGATGAATCAACACAGCGGACTTCACAGAGTCTTTCAGAGCTTTCCTGTCCTTCCATGCAACTGCAGCAGCAGACTTGGCTGTATCTCATTCCGGACGGACGGACAGTTTTCTGCCCTTCCAGGTATGCTCTGCTGCTACCGGGCTTGTCCAATCAAGGGATGCTTGCCACTTCTCTGCCCATTAACAGGGTTTCTGTTCTATCTTTAACTTGAGTCATGGGACAACAGCAACATTGTTGCCAATCCATCTCCCTCAGTGTCCTCTTGATGGCTCTTGTTTTTTTTAAAAAAAGGTCCAACATTTATTCAGTTTAACTATAAATTCCTTTAAAAAATATTTTAATAAAAAAACAGAAATCACTTGCATAACGATAGACACAGGCTGCTTCAGTATCTGAGGAGTTGCAAATGGTGCTGGACATTGTGAAATCATCAGTGAACATCCTCACTTCTGACCTTATGATAGAGCGAAGGTCATTGATGAAGCAGCTGAAGATGGTTGGACCCAGAACACCATCCTGAGAAACTCCTGCAGTGATGTCCTGGGACTGAGATGATTGACCTCCAACAAGCACAACCATCTTCCTTTATGCTAGACATGACTCCAACCAGTGTAGAGTTTTCCCCCTGATTCCCAAGGGCTCCTTGATGCCATAATCAGTCAAATGCTGCCTTGATGTCAAGGGCAGTTACACTCCCCTCACCTCTGGAGTTCAGCTCTTTTGTCCATGTTTGGACAAAGGCTGTAATGAGGTCAGGAGCTGAGTGGCCTGGTGGAACTCAAACTGAGCGCCAGTGAGCAGGTTATTGCTGAGCAAGTGCCACTTGATAGCACTATCAATAACCCCTTCTATCACTTTGCTGATGACTGGGAGTAGACGGACAAGGCAGTAATTGGCTGGATTGGATTTGTCCTGCTTTTTGTGCACAGATTTTCCACATTGCCAGATAGATGCCAGTATTTTAGCTGTACTGGAAAAGCTTGGCTAGGGGCGTGGCTAGTTCTGGAGCACAAGCCTTCAATACTATTGCAGGAATGTTGTCAGGGCCCATAGCCTTTGCAGTATCCAGTGCCTTCAGCCGTTTCTTGATATCACGTGGAGTGAGTCGGATTGGCTGCAGACTGGCATCTGTGATGCTGGGGACCTCAGGAAGAGGCTGAGGTGGATCATCCATTCAGCACTTCTGTCTGAAGATAAATGCAACTGCTTCAGTCTTGTCTTTTGCACTGATGTGCTGGGCTCCCCCATTGTTGAGGACAGGGATATTTGTGGAACCTCTTCCTCCTGTCAGTTGCTTAAATGTCCATCACTATTCACGAATGAATGTGGCAGGACTTCAGAGCTTAGATCTGAGCTGTTGGTTGTGGGATCACTTAGCCCTGTCTATTGCATGCTGCTTTTGCTGTTTGGCATGCAAGCAGTCCTGTGTTATAACTTCACCAGACTGACAGCTCATTTTTAGGTATGCCTGGTGCTGCTCCTGGCATGCCCTCCTTTGTTGTAATATTGTTCCCTAATTGTGAAATCAAAATGAGAATTTATATTCTTGGACAAGCCCACCACTGAACAAAGCCAAACACAAAAACACACATATTCTTATGAATTCAAAGCTTTTTTCAATTGGTTCATTAGGTGAATTGAACCATTTCCCATGGTAGGGAGTTAATGGATACTCTCGTTGCCTATCTGCCCCTCCCCTACCATGTCCCAATTCTCCCCTCGTTTCTCATCATTGTGACCAACTGCTTTTATTGCAGTTCCTTCCAAGATCTGTCAGTAGCTTCCAATTTCTGGTATGCATGGATCCCTTTCTGACCTCAGTCACAGTATGTGGAACAAAATGTTTCCATCTGAGTCATGTATCAAATATACAAAACATACAAAAAAGACAGATCAAGCCCCGCTGGTGCATCAATCCTGTCCTAAATAAACACAATCAGCTGGTAAAAATTCCTATACTCCCCACAAGAAACACATAATTCAAACTATTTAAAAAAGATCACAACTTCAAGTTTCAGGAGGCCATGGATAAATAAACAGGTTAAAAATAAATGAAAACTGAGCAACTTTTACTTATACAGCATCTTCAATGTAGTAAAAAGTGCCAAAGACACTGAACCACTCAAGTTGATATGAAGGCAGATGACAAAAAACTTGGCCAAAGTGGTTGGTTTTAAATAGCATCTTAAAAATTAGGAAAGAGAAAGAGGTAGACACAGAGGGGTTTAGGGAGAAATTCTAGAGTTTAGGGCTTTAGCAACTGACGGTACGGCTGTCAATGTTGGAACAATTAAAATCAGGGATGCACAAGAGGCCATAATTGGAGCAGCGCAGATATCGCAGAGGATTGTAGGGCTGGAGGAGGTGACAGAAATATAGAAACAGACAGAAACATAGAAAATAGGAGCAGGAGTAGGCCATTCAGCCCTTCGAGCCTGCTCCGCCATTTATTATGATCATGGCTGATCATCCAACTCAGTAGCCTGTTCCGGCTTTCGCCCCATACCCTTTGATCCCTTTAGACCTAAGAGCTATATCTAACTCCTTCTTGAAAACATACAATGTTTAGGCCTCAACTGCTTTCTGTGGTAGCAGATTCCATAGGCTCACCACTCTCTGGGTAAAGAAATTTCTCCTCATCTCAGTCCTGAAAGGTTTACCCCGTATCCTTAGACTATGACCCCTGGTTCTGGACTCCCCCACCATCGGGAACATCCTTCCTGCTTCTACCCTGTCAAGTCCTGTTAGAATTTTATAGGTTTCGATGAGATCCTCCATCACTCTTCTGAACTCCAGCGAATATAATCCTAACTGACTCAATCTCTCCTCATACGTGAGTCCCACCATCCCAGGAATCAGTCTGGGAAAGCTTCGCTGCACTCCCTCTACAGCAAGAACATCCTTCCTCAGACAAGACGATCAAAACTGCACACAATATTCCAGGTGTGGCCTCACCAAGGCCCTGTATAATTGGAGCAAGACATCCCTGCTTCTGTACTCGAATCCTCTCGCTATGAAGGCCAACATACCATTTGCCTTTTTTATTTTTTATTTTATTTATTTAGAGATACAGCACCGAAACAGGCCCTTCGGCCCACCGAATCTGTGCCAACCAACAACCACCCATTTATACTAATTCTACATTAATCCCATATTCCCTACTACATCCCCACCATTCTCCTACCACCTACCTACACTAGGGGCAATTTACAATGGCCAATTTACCTATCAACCGGCAAGTCTTGGGCTGTGGGAGGAAACCAGAGCACCCGGCCGAAACCCGCGCGGCCACAGGGAGAACTTGCAAACTCCGCACAGGCAGTACCCAGAACTGAACCCGGGTCGCTGGAGCTGTGAGGCTGCGGTGCTAACCACTGCGCCACTGTGTCGCCCAAACTGTGCCACTGTGCCGCCCACCTTTACCGCCTGTTGCACCTGCATGCTTACCTTCAGCGACTAGTGTACAAGAACACCCAGGTCTCGCTGCATATTCCCCTCTCAGTTTATAGCCGTTCAGATAATAATCTGCCTTACTGTTTTTGCTACCAAAGTGGATAACCTCACATTTATTCACATTATACTGCATCTGCCATGCATTAGCCCACTCACTCAACTTGTCCAAATCACCCTGAAGCCTCTCTGCATCCTCCTCACAACTCACCCTCCCACCCAGCTTTGTTTCATCAGCAAATTTGGAGATATTACATTTAGTTCCCTCATCTAAAATCATTAATATATATTGTGAATAGCTGGGGTCCTGGCACCGATCCCTGCGGTACCCCACTAGTCACTGCCTGCCATTCAGAAAAAGACCCATTTATCCCTACTCTGTTTCCTGTCTGGCAACCAATTTTCTATCCATCGCAATACACTACCCCGAATCCCATGTGCTTTAATTTTACATGCTAATCTCTTATGTGGGACTTTGTCGAAAGCCTTCTGAAAGTCCAAATAAACCGCATCCACTGGTTCCCCCTCATCAACTCTTACAAGTCACATCCTCGACAAATTCTAGTAGATTTGTCAAGCATGATTTCCCTTTCGTAAATCCATGCTGACTCTGCCCGATTCTACAACTGTTCTCCAAGTGCTCTGCTATGTAATGTTTGATAATGGACTCTAGAATTTTCCCCATCAGGCTGACTGGTTTATAATTCCCTGCTTTCTCTCTACCTCCCTTTTTAAATCGTGGGGTTACATTCGCTACCCTCCAATCTGTAGGAACTGTTCCAGAGTCTATAGAATCTTGGAAGATGACCACCAATGCATCTACTATTTCTAGGGCCACTTCCTTAAGTACTCTGGGATGCATACCATCAGGCCCTGGGGATTTATCGGCCTTCAATCCCATCAATTTCCCCAACACCATTTCTCGAATACTGATTTCTTTCAGTTCCTCTCTCTCACTAAGCCCTGTGTTCCCCAACATTTCTGGTATGATATTTGTGTCCTCCTTTGTGAAGACAGAACCAAAGTATGCATTTAGTTGGTCAGCCATTTCTTTATTCCCCATAATAAATTCCCCTGTTTCTGACCGTAAGGGACCTACATTTGTCTTCACCAATATTTTTCTCTTCACATAATCGATAGAATCTTTTACAGTCAGTTTTTATGTTCCCCACAAGCTTGCTCTCGTATTCTATTTTCCCCTTTTTAATCAATCCCTTGGTCCTCTTTTGCTGAATTCTAAACTGCTCCCAATCCTCAGGTCTGTTGTTTTTCCTGGAAAATTTATATGCCTCTTCCTTGGATCTAATGCTAGCTCTAATTTCCCTTGCAAGCCATGGTTTGGCTACCTTTCCCATTTTACTTTTGTGCCAGACAGGGATAAACAATTGTTGCAGTTCATCCATGTGCTCTTTGAATGTTTGCCATTGCCTTTCCACCATCATCCCTTTAAGTAACATTTCCCAATCCATCATAGCCAACTCGCGCCTCATACCTTTGTAGTTTCCTTTACTAAGATTCAGGACCCTTGTCTCAGAATCAACTACGTCACTCTCCATCTTGATGAAGAATTCTATCATATTATGGTCGCTCGTCCCCAAGGGGTCTCGCACCACTATTAATTATCAATTATTTCTCTCTAATTACATAATACCCAGTCTAGGATGGCCTGTTCTCTAGTTGCCTCAACGTATTGGTCCAGAAAACCATCCCGTATACACTCCAAGAATTCCTCCTCTGCAGTATTCTGACTAATTTGATTTGCCCAATCTATATGCAGATTAAAGTAACCCATAATTATAGATGTTCCTTTATCACATGCGTCTCTAATTTCCTGTTTAATGCCATTCCCATCACCACCACTACAGTTTGGGGGTCTATATACAACCCCCACAAACGTTTTTTTGCCCCTTAGTGTTTCTCAGCTCTACCCATACAAATTCCACATCGTCAGAGTTAATATCTTTCCTCACTATTGCGTTAATTTCCTCTTTAACCAGCAATGCAACTCCACTGCCGTTTGCTTTTTGTCTGTCCTTCCTAAATACCGAATATCCCTGGTCACCTTGCAGCCATGTCGCTGTAATCCCGACTATATCATACCCGTTTATGTCTATTTGCGCGATTAATTCATCCACTTTATTGTGAATGCTCCACACATTAAGGCACAAAGTTTTTTGAACATTACTTGTCCTCTTCCCACTATTTTTCACTGTGGCCCTGTTTGATTTGGGCCCTTGATTTCTCTGCCTATCACTTTTCTTATTCCCCTTACTGTCTTTTGTGCTTGTCTTTGATCCCCCCTCCTCTGACTCCTTGCAAAGGTTCCCATCCCCCTGCCATTTTAGTTTAAATCCTCCCCAACCACTCTAGCAAATACTCCCCCTAGGACATCAGTCCCGGTCCTGCCCAGGTGTAACCCGTTCAGTTTGTACTGGTCCCACCTCCCCCAGAACCGGTCCCAATGCCCCAGGAATCTAAAACGCTCACCCTCACACCATTTCTTCAGCCACGTATTCTTCTGATATATCCTGCTATTTCTACTCTGACTAGCACATGGCACTGGTAGTAATCCTGAGATCACTACCTTTGAGGTCCTGCTTTTCAACTTACTTCATAACTCCCTAAATTCTGCTTTTAGGACCTCATTCTTTTTTTTTTAACCTATGTCGTTTGTACCAATGTGTACCACGACCAATGGCTGTTCACCCTCCCCCTTCAGAATGTCCTGTAACCGCTCTGAGACACCCGTGACCCTAGCACCAGGGAGGCAACATATCATCCTGGAGTCTCTTTTGCGGCCACAGTAACGCCTATCTATTCCCCTTACAATTGAATCCCCTATAACTATTGCATTCCCACACTTTTTGCTACTCCCCTGTGCAGCAGAGCCAAACGTGGTGCAACGAATTGGGCTGTTGCTGCTTTCCCCTGAGAGGCCATTCCCCCCAAAGCAGTATATCGGTTTTGCAAGGGAATAGCCACAAGAGATTCCTGAACTGCCTCTTGCCCTGCCTGGTGGTCACCCATTCCCCTCCTGCTTTTGCGGTCCGAGCCTGCGGTGTGACCACCTCTCTATACGTGCTATCCACGATACTCTCCGCCTCGTGGATGCTCCAAAGTGTCCCCAGCTGCTGCTCCAGCTCCGTAACCCGGGCTTCCAGGAGCTGCAGCTGGACACACTTCCTGCACACATGCTGGTCCCGGGCACTGGAAATGTTCTTGGCTTCCGACATGGAGCACGAAGAGCACACCACGGCTTTGAGTTCTCCTGCCATGACTTAACCCTTTAAATTATACCTTCTGGAAGATCTTAATGTCCAATAATGCACAACTGGAGATAGCAATGAAGCAAGAGACCATGTCAACATCTAAGGTAGGTGCTGAAGGATAAAGGGATATGGGAACACAATTAGGACGACTGTTTGCATTGGGGATAATCACCAACATGAACTGAACAGCCTGATCCTCCTTTGCAATTTTAACGTTATTCAATGTAGGTCCGAACTATAAATGTGCAGATAAGGAAGGCTGAAAATTTCAGGAGACACAGAAACCATGCACTCATGGGTAAGTGCATTCCGTAATCAATGTCATTATCTGGGGAAAACAAAAAATAAAATGACTCAAATACTACAGCTGCCCAGATGAGTGGAGAAACAACTGCACTGATCTTCTCTTTAGACTCTCAGGTCAAAAAGACCTGGAAACATTTTGAGGAGGATTTAATTAAAGTACACAAAAAGGCAGAATGACATAACAGGGTGGTAGACCACAGAACTTTGTTTCCTCATTATAAGCGAGCTGCATACGTCTGAATCATCAAACTGTCCGAAATATTGGTGAATCACAAGAGATCAAAGCCCCAATCAAACTAATGATTAAACAGTAAATAACCTACATCCGTTAGTATGCAGGATTTATAAAGATGCAACCCTGAATTTTTAAAAAAATATTGAGGGGTGGGGCATGATCAACGCAAAAAAAAAATTATGCCCTCCCCCCACCCCAGTGCTCAAGACAATTATAAACCACATAGAAAATAATCTTATATGTGTCAAGGAGGGATGACTGCTACAACAGATTCCATAGCAATATCCCTGGATTATTTATTTTTTTGACAGGAGGGTGCTGTGGATAGATAGAGACCAAGGGGGTAGATAACTGCCTACAACAGATATTGCTGGGCCTGGAGTTTTCCAGTCCCCTTGGAACATTGCATTGGAAGAGTGATTCCCCTGTGATGATGGTTAAAAGTGATCTTCTTGGAGCAGTCGTGCTGTTGTACAGTGTATAAGAATGCTGGTAAATTCCATGCTGAATTATGTAAATATGGAGTGTCTGACCTTCAGAACCACTGGGACATTAGACTTCTTTCCACCTGAAAGGGTTTGAGTGTAATGGAGCACATAGTTTTAGAATCAGTGAGCTGAACCAAATACAGTAAAGGTACTTAAAGTTACTGGTAGACCAACAGCAATTCTATTTTCACCATATCTTGCTATTCTGTATAAATGAGCCCTACCCCAGTTCACGAAGAACCACAGCTCCCAGATCAAAAAGTGCATAGGTTACAAAATACGATCAACAGTGCAGTGCTGAGTCATCAATGTTAACACAAAACCCTACCAACTTACAATAATGTGACCCACCCATTCTATAAACATGTATTGAAAAATCTGGCGCATTTATATTTTTGTTCACTAATGTCCTTTAGGGAAGGAAATCTGCCGTTCTTACCTGGTCTGGCCTACATGTGACTCGTGACCCACAGCAATGTGGTTTACTCTTAAATGCCCTCCGAAATAGTCTAGCAAGCCACTCAGTTGCATCAAAACCACTACAAAGTCTAAGAAACAGAATGAAACCAGACGAACCACCCGGCATCAACAAGGGCAAACCAGCTCTGTCGACCCTACAAAGTCCTCTTAACTAACACCTGGGGACTTGTGCCAAAATTGGGAGAGCTGTCCCAGAGACTAATCAAGCAACAGCCTGACAATCATACTCACAGAATCATACCTTACAATATCCCAGACATCACCATCCCTGGGTATGTCCTGTCACACCAGCAGGACAGACCTACTAGAGGTGGCAGCACAGTGGTATACAGTTGGGAGGGAGATGCCCTGGGAGTCCTCAACATTGATTCCGGACCCCATGCAGTCTCATGGCATCAGGACCAACATGGGCAAGGAAACCTCCTACTGATTACCACCTACCGCTGCCGCCATTCCCCACCCCCCCCACCACCCACTTCAGTTGATGAATCAGTGCTTTTCCATGTTGCACACCAATTGGAAGAAGCACTAAGGGTAGCAAGGGCACAAAATGTACTCTGGTTGGGAGACTTCAATGTCCAACACCAAGAGTGGCTCAGTAGCACGATTACTGATCGAGCTGGCTGAATCCTAAAGGACATAGCTGCTAGACTGGGTCTGCGGCAGGTGGTGAGGAACCAACAAGAGGGGAAAAGCATACTTGACCTCGCCCTCGCCAATCTACCTGTTGCAGATGCATCTGTCCGTGACAGTATTGGCTGGAGTGAACACCACACAGTCCTTGTGGAGACCAAGTCCCCTCTTGAAATTGAGGGTACCCACCATGTTGTGTGGCACTACCACCGTACTACACTGAATAGATTTTGAAGAGATCTAGCAACTCAAAACTGGGCATCCATGAGGTGCTGTGTGCCATCAGCAGCAGCAGAATTGTATTCAAAAACAATCTGTAATCTCATGGCCCAACATATCTCCCACTTTACCATTACCATCAAGCTGGAGGACCAATCCGGGTTCAATGAAGAGTGCAAGAAGGCATGTCAGGAGCAGCACCAGGCACATCTAAAAATGAGGCGTCAGCCTGGTAAGTTACAACACAGGACTACTTGCAAACCAAAGCAGCATGCAACAGACAGGGCTAAGCGATCTCACAACCAACAGATCAGATCTAAGCTCTGCAGTACTACCATATTCAGTCATGAATGGTGGTGGACAATTAAACAAGTAACAGGAGGAGGAGTTGCCACAAATATCCACATCCTCAACGATGGGGGAGCCTAGCAGAAGGCTGAAGCATTTGCATCTATCTTCAGCCAGAAATACCAAGTGGATGATCCATCTCAGCCTCCTCCTGAGGTACCCAGCATCACAGATGCCAGTCTTCAGCCAATCCAATTCCATCCACATGATATCAAGAAATGACTGATGGCACTAAATACGGCAAAGACTATGTGCCCTGGCAACATTCCGGCAATAGTACTGATGACTTGTGCTCCAGAACAAGCCATGCCCCTAGCCAAGCTATTCCAGTACAGCTACAACACTGGCATCTACCCGGCAATGTGCAAAATTGCCCAGGTATGTCCTGTGCACAAAAAGCAGGACAAATCCCACCTGGCCAATTACCACCCTGTCAGTCTACTCCTGATTGCCATCAAAGTGATGGAAGGTGTTGTCGACAGTGCTATCAAGCGGTACTTGCTTAGCAATAACCTGCTCACTGACACTCAGTTTGGGTTCCGCCATGGCCACTCAGCTCCTGACCTCTTACAGCCTTGGTCCAAACATGGACAAAAGAGTCGAACTCCAGAGGTGAGGGGAGAGTGACTGCCCTTGACTGGCAGCATTTGACCGAGTATGGCATCAAGGAGCCCTGGCGAAACTGCAGTCAATTGGAATCAGGGAAAACTGTCCGCGGGTTGGAGTCATACCTAGCACAAAGGAAGATGGTTGTGGTTGTTGGAGGTCAATCATCTCAGTCCCAGGACATTACTGCAGGATAATGTCCTAGGCCCAACCATCTTCAGCTACTTCATCAATGACCTGCCCTCCATAAGGTCAGAAGTGGGATGTTCGCTGATGATTACACAACATTCAGCACTATTCGCAACTCCTCAGCTACTGAAGCAGCCCATGTGGTAAGCTGATAAGTGGCAAGTAACATTCGCACCACTCAATTGCCAGGCAATAACCATCTCAAACAAGAGAGAATATAACCATTTCCCCTTGACAGTTCAATGGCATTACCATCACTGAATCCCCCGACTATCAACATACTGGGGGTCACCATTGACCAGAAACTGAACTGGACCAGCCACTTAAATGCTGTGGCTACAAGAGTAGGTCAGAGGCTAGGAATTCTGCAATGAGTAACTCACCTGTCTCTCCAATGCCTGTCCACCACTTACAAGTCAAATGTCAGGAGTGTGATGGAATACTCTCCACTTGCCTGCATGGGTGCAGCCCCAAGAACATTCAAGATGCTCGACACTATCCAGGACAAAGCAGCCCGCTTGATTGACACCCCATTTACCACCTTCACCACCAACACACAGTGGCAGCAGTGTGTACCATCTACAAGATGCTCTGCAGCAACTCACCAAGGCTCATTAGACAGCACCTCCCAAACTCACGACCTCTACCACCTAGAAGGACAAGGACAGCAGATGCATGGGAACACCACCAGTTGCAAGTTCCCCTCCAAGCCATGCACCATCCTGACTTGGAACTATATCGCTGTTCCTTAACTGTCACTGGATCAAAATCCTGGAACTCAAGGAGTTCAGCAGTTCAAGAAGTCAGTTCTCCACCACCTTCTCAAGGGCAATTAGGGATGGGCAATAAATGCTGGCCTAGCCAGCGATGCCCACAACCCATGAACAAATAAATAAAAACTATATGTAGACTTAACTGTCATACAATTCTTCTTTGGATTCCAAAAGAGTTGCGTGAATATACAGCACAGAAACAGCCCATTCAGCTCAACTAATCCATGCTGGCTTTTATGCTCCACACATGCCTCCTCCCATCCTTTCCCGGTAGGTATAGCCTCACAGTTCTGGTATCATCCTTGTAAATTTTTTTTGCATCCTCTTCAGTGCCTTTTAATCTTATGGAAACCAGAACCACACACAGTACTCCAAGACTCAATACAAGTTTAGCATAACCTCTCTATTTTTCAATCCTATCCTTCTAGAAATAAAGTCTAGTGCTTGGTTTGCTCTTGTAAAAAATGGCCTTTTTAACCTATGTTGCTACTTTTAGTGATTTGTGTATTTGTATTCCTAGATCGCCTTGCTCCTCTACCCCATTTAGATTCTTTTTTCCAAGGAATATGTGACCTCCTTATTTTTCTCATCAAAATCTAATACCACACACGCGTCTATGCTGAAATTCATTTGTTAATAAGTCAATTCTGTAAGTTTATTAATATCTTCTTGTAATCCTCAGTACTATCAAGCCCCTCCCACCCTGACACCCACCCCCAATTTGGTGCTGTCTGCAAATTTAGAAATTGTGTTCTTGATTCCACAGTATAAATCATTAATATAAATGGTGGACAGTGGACCCAGCACTGATCATTGTGGGACCCCACTCTCTACCCCTACTCTCTGCTTTCTGTCTTACAGTAAGCTAGCTTGTTAGAACTCAGATAGCCAGGCAGTGAAGGATAGAAGAACACTGGAACCAAGTCTTTATACACATACAAACTTTATTTACAGAGCCACACATTGCACCTCCAACACTACAACTACGGTTTCAGCCTGCTCCTACCTGAGCACAGGAGAGTCCCCAATTAATATAATTAAACACCCAATTAATATACAATTAACATAGCCATCCATTCTGCTTCTTCACCCCTGACTCCACATGCTCTAACCATTTTCATTAGTCTATTCTTGTGCCTTATCAAGGCTTTTCAAAATCTAGATTTATCATATCTACTACATTATCCTTGTCTACTCTCCCTGTTACCTCGTCAAAAAA